>NW_024527155.1:4035552-4491502 GCF_017590135.1 Pyrgilauda ruficollis
TTTTTCCCTTGTGCTTTTGGCCACGTCCAACCAGGGAAAGGCCCTCCCCCTCCGGCACCGCAGCGCCCGCGCTCCCGGAGCATGGCCCCCCCTGCCCCTGCCCCTCCGCCGCGGCTGCAGCTGCCGCGGACCCCGAGCGTCTGACTCCAGACGGAGGCGGCGCAGCGCCGGGAGCCACCGCCACCGGCATCGCCTCGCAGCGGCCCCGGGGGAGCAGGGCTGGCCGGGGCCCCTCGCCCCCGCGGGCCCGGAGCGGGGCTCGGCTTAGGCACCGACTGCCGCCGAGCAGCCGTCCCCTGACGGGCTTGCTGCCTGCCGTGCTTGCTTGGATGAGTCTGCGACATGCCTAATAAGAGACGAGATGGGCCAGGGCGACGAGAGCGACCGCATTGTGATCAACGTGGGAGGGACTAGGCACCAGACTTACCGCAGCACCCTGCGCACCCTGCCCGGCACGCGGCTGGCCTGGATCGCTGAGCCCGATGCCCACAGCCACTTTGACTATGACCCCCGCACGGATGAGTTTTTCTTTGACCGGCACCCGGGCGTCTTCGCCCACATCCTGAATTACTACCGCACTGGCAAGCTGCACTGCCCCGCGGACGTGTGCGGACCCCTGTATGAGGAGGAGCTGGCCTTCTGGGGCATCGATGAGACCGATGTGGAGCCCTGCTGTTGGATGACCTACCGGCAGCACCGCGACGCCGAAGAGGCTCTGGACAGCTTTGGTGGGGCTCCCCTGGATAGCAGTGCTGAGGACGGAGACATAGATGGCACCGGAGACTCTGGTGATGGTGAAGATGAGCTGGAGATGACAAAACGCCTAGCACTTAGTGACTCCCCAGATGGCAGGTCTGGGGGCTTCTGGAGACGGTGGCAGCCCCGCATCTGGGCACTCTTTGAGGATCCCTACTCCTCCAGATATGCAAGGGTAAGCTCTGCAATCAGCACCCTCATCAAAACACTCCAGCCTCCCTGTAGTCCCACTTCCAGCATCACCAGGGTTCTCTCCTCTGTCAGAGCAGAGCATCCATGTGTGTGGCCATACAAAAATCACGTGGGGTCTATGGGGATGCAATCCACACTCAAGCAGGCCCCATGCATGGGGAACAGGTAGGCACCAAGGCCTGAGCTTGTGTACTCAGATGTGGGCCTCCAGAGACCCTTGTTTTCTAATAGGCTCCTAAAACTCCCAGAACAGCTTGGGGCAGGGTCCCGGTCATAGGCCAGAGAGGTCTCCATTACACCAGGTAATTTCCCTCTGTGCATAGACGTTTACAGTCAGACATCCCCCAGTAAAGACAGACACCTTGTCCAGCCCTCTTACAAGCTAATGGCTCTCTCCCCTTTACGAGATGGGGAAAGGATTATGGGAGCAGGCATTCCCAGCGGTATCAGGGGATTTGGAGAGTTTCAACCCGGACTGGAAAGGGAGTCAGTGCCTTTCTCTTTTCTCATATATACCAAGTTAAATATTTATGAACATGTTTCTCTGAAAATGGGATATTCAGCTGCTAACTCTGTGTCTTTTTCCCTTGTGGGAAATGCAAAGTATTAATCAGAGGAAAAGGTTTCATTCATGTAGAAGGGACACAGTGTTTGACAGGTTTCTTGCCTGCTACTGAAGGACAACTCCTCCCCTCCTGGTGCCTGCGGTTGTTTTGGAAAGGGAATGCACACTGGTGCAGCTCACAGCATAGGTGTGGATAAAAATGGTCTGTAACAGTCATTCGACTGCTTTAAGTAGGCACCTCCTCATGCTATGAGAATAATTACATTAATTAGGGCCTGACTCTGCTCCTGAAATCAAAAGTCTGAAAACATTTGCTTGAGGAACAGCAGCAGGATTAACTCCCAAGACAGTCAATTTGATAACTAGGGAAAAAGATAAAGAAATTGGTTGGCATAGGCTCTACTCTTAAATGTACCTTTGTTACAAGCATAATTTCTGCCAGCCCTCCAGTAAGGATGAGTGGTGCTTTGGTGGGGGAGGGTGATCAGTGTTCCTGAGAAAGATCAAAGAAGTGAGATCAGATTAGGGAGAAAATTGGATGGATGGATGGAGGAAAGAGAAGTGGAAATGCAAGGAGCAGGGAGAGGGGAGCTGGCCGTGTATGAATGGGTGGTGGAATAGCAGCTGCCGGAGACTTGGTCTGAGCAGAGATCTCCAGCAGGGAGACACCAGGTCTGCAAACTGAATGAATGGGGAAAGCTGGAGCAGAGCCTGGAGTTATATCTTGCTGCATTTCTAAAGATTCTTGTTTGCACACCATTTGGAGACTTCCTCCCTGAACAAAGGAGTTCATGTTTTAAATTAATTCCTTTAAACAGCATGGAGTATAAAGGAATAATAGAATATTTACCACAAGATGGAAAGATGATGCTGTTGTATTGCAGCTTTCAAATCCCTGATTTCTGCCAAGAGAACAAGGAAAGGGAAAGGCAAGGCTGGAGGGTATCCTTCAAAATGCTTGGTTTCCATTAATCAAGCCCGGTGTTAGCAGGCAATGTGAATAGCAGATCTCTCTGGTACCCAGGAATCTGTTGGTAAAACACATTGCAAGTGAAAGTAATGTGCTTGTTCAAGGTTTTGGGAAATGGTTTGAAAGCCAAATGGATAATGTTGTCCCATTGAAAAGGATATAGAGGTTAAAACATCCTTTTGCTTGGAGGCATTATAATATTTTAGGAGAAGCACAAACCAATATTAGGAGTCTTTGTGATGCACAGGCTGGAATTCTAGAAGGATATAAATTCTCTAAGGGTATTTCCATTTAGCAATAGGTGTTTTATAAAATGATTTGGCATTGTTGGGGGTTTTTTGTGAGTGGATGATGTACCATTTATTCACAATCACTTGTGCATACCTGTTAGAATTCAGCTCCTGATTTACCTCTGACTTGTTCTTTCCTTAGAGGATTGTTAAGACTAGATAAATATGAGTACTCTGAATATTTCATGGGTTAAATATGATTCTTTAACGTGTATCTATGGAGACGTAGGCCACATGCATTAATATTTTGCATGAAGGAAGATGGCTTTCCTCATCAACACATGCACACACTGTCCATTAAGAAGACATTATAGGACACTTAACATTTCCTTATAAAAGCCATAATTTATGGTTATGGATGTAAAAAGAGATGGGAGCTTGATTTATGCTCCTGCAACCTAACACAGACATTGCAAAAAGACCTGAAGCTCACAATAGCTAATTTATAGTAAAATAATTGATAACATCATTAACAAGTGAATGGTATATTAAGGCAATTATTGGTAGAGTCAGGCAACAAATCCACTGTTACTCCACTTCTAATTGGGTCCGCTACTTTCAGTTACAAACTGCAATTCAGTTGTCCAAAAATCTAAATTCACATTGCCATTTTGTCAAAAAAAAACCCAAAACAAAACAAAAAACAAAAAAAAAAAAAAACCCAAAAAAAAAAAAAAAAAAAAAAAAAAAAAAAAAAAAAAAAAAAAAAAAAAAAAAAAAAAAAAGCCCACAAAATTTTCTCTTCCTAAAAGGAATTGGGACCTGTACTAAGGGTGGTTATTACACACCTTTAAGGTTTAGATATGGCACCAAAATGCATGTCAAAATAACATCTCAATGTAAGCATCAGTTTACATAACCATTATAGTGTTACACTTGGGCAAGTAAAAAGGAATACAGTCTCTGAATAATAAGATTAAATGAAAATCTGCATCTCTGTATAAAGTGAGATTCTCTGGACTGTATCTGGTATGCTAGATCAGTGAATGTTTAGGAGCTGTCTATGAAAAGCTCAGCATTTACTCAAATCCAGCCATTCTTGGAGGATTTTGATGGACGCTGCTTGCAAATACAAGTACATTTGACTGTTTTGCTTCACCTCCACCTGACTCATACTAAATTACTTCTGATCTCGTAGACAGCCAGGGAAGACTGGAAATGCATTTGTGTACGTCAGGCAGAATCAGCTAACTCTGCAAATTTTGTTTATTTCTTACTTCGATTAAGCAAAGCTCCTAGTCACTAATCATTTGTCTTGAGGTGCAACATAGTCAACAGTTGTTTCTTAAAACAATAGTAACTGATTTTAATTAATTTCAAGTTTTCTCCACGCTAATTTCTTAATATGTAGTTCTTTCTAAAAAGAGGAAACACTTCAAAAATTGCATAATCTTCTATATCTGTAATAAGAAAAGATAGTTTGTTTCAAATGATAGACTGCCTTAGACACCTGTCTTAGTAAGATAAACAGGTATTACACTTCTCCTTAATCTAAAGAATCCACATTTGGATATCAAGGCAAAATCTTGTGCTGGGAGATCTGAACAGACTAACAAAAGGTGATGGGAAAGATCCAGGGATCCAGGAGGATTGTGTTTCTTTGAAGCTCATAAGAACTGTCCTTTTTGCATCATCAGACAACTTTGTAAATTTATTTTTTCTGAGTAGGCAGAAAGGGGGAAATAGAGTCAGCCAGAAAGCTATGCTAAGGCAGCAGAGAGTTACACTGTGGTACAGTTCCTGCCCTGTGTACTTAGTAGACTTCATAGGTTCCTCGGTACACAAATGTGTGAAAAATATTTTCTTGGCATCCTCTCTCCTTTATATTTATGTCTGGTCATGCTGTTCTTCCACTAGTAAAGCTCCCACTGACTTCCTGGTGAGTTTGGCCTGCAGGTATCTAACATATTTATTCCCCTTCCTCCTGCACAGCAGGATAAGGTTGTATTTGTGTTAATTCACATTCCTTGGGTTACTCAGAGTTTGAGAATGAGGAGCTTTGAGCTGAGATTGTGCGCTACTGCTCACATTCAAATTGGACAGTTAAGCTTTTTTAATGAACTCTCAGGCAAGATTTTGTAGTCCTTCCAAATAAATCTTTTTACTGTTTTTTAAATAAAAGCTGGTTAGGGTCCTATGGAAAGTCCTCAACAGCTTGACTTGCAATCCTGGCGTATGCTGTACCACTTTGATCTGTAAGAGGAAAAGCAAAACTCGCACTCACCCTTCCCTCATGTTTCCCCTTCACATCCTGCAGAAGAATCTGCTTTCCTCAGTGGGTGACTTTTGAAGGACAAGTTTCTGACACTGAGAAGGAGACAGGAAAAAGGATAGTGGAAAAGAGATGAGAAAAAGGTATTCCCCAGGGATTTCTTCTAGCTTTCTTTTGTACATTCAAGAGCATTTCAACCTTGCTGTGTAGATTTGAACTGATTTTTCTCTATATAAAGAACAACTCGTAGGTATGAAAAGGCTTATGGGATCCTAGTTCCTGAATAACCACACTGTCTTGAGGATTAGAGCCTGGGGTGATCCTGCTCGTTCCTTACCCCTGGCCAGCAGAGTTTAGCTCAGGAATTGAGGCAGATCTCAGGGAGTGGGAACAGATACTCCTCATTCTTCACAAGGGGAGCTTATTCCATGGATGTGTGATGCGGGACACGCTTGGCACAGGAGCACTCCACAGACAGCGGTCTGGGGCCTCCCACCAAGCAGCAGCAGCAGACAGGGACAGAGGGGATGAGAGCTGCCCTGCTCGCTTCCCTCTACCCTCCTAGGGACAGCTTCCAAGGGGCCCTGGGGGAGCTGCTGCCCCCCACCTTGAGCCTTTCTGGAAGCTGCCTCCTGCAGAGCCATATCTAATCCTGCACTGAAGCTGGCTGCAGGAATTCTCACCATATACTGTGACAATTAACGAGACAGCCTAATTTTAACTGCACGCTGCATTACAGCTCTGGAAAAATTAGAATCTTTCCACATCAAATGAGGTTTCCCTTGCACTTGTAGTATAATGAAATTACAGATATATTAACTACCATTCTATCATTCATTATTAAAATAGTTCCTAAAATTCCATTTTATTCCTATTTTCTCCCATCAAGGAACGTTACTGCAAATCCTTATATAACCCACGGTAAGCATGGTAGTCTTCTCTGCATCCTGACCAAAGAAACCTTTGCAATGCCAGCGAGAAAGTGTTCATTGCTCCAAGTCTCACATCCAGTCCCTATCAAATTGGTCATGGTGGGAGCAGGTGTATAAGTAATGCCTGGGAATTGTCCATCCAAATTCAGAAGTGATACAGTTTTAAACTAGCACACACAGAGACACACAAAAAATCAAAAATATTAGAACAGCCATGCAGAATCATGGCTTCACCAGTTTGAGCTGCTCAGAAGCACACAGGAAGATATGATGTCTGCCCAGAAAATCTTACAATCTCTTTGAAGTCACGATCTCACAGGGAGATGAGAGAGATGATGTTACCCACCTGACAATTCCATGGCTGCCTAGTACAGACTTAGCAGTTTGGATTCAAGGACTTTTTTTTAAAATCTATTTTCCTATTTCAAATTTTATTTCTATTATTCTTAAACCTTAAAAAAGAACAGCATCTGTTGCCATTTTAATTCAATTTTTTTTATCTCACTTAATTTTAATGTTTCTAGGTTACAAAATTTACTTCATTTAGCCAAGGCTGTGATTGTATGGATCATACCATCATATGCATACACATATATATGCCTTCCTATTGCTGCCACCTCCTACGATGCTGAGTGGGATTTCCATATGAGGAAGGACTTCAAAATTAAACCACCCCAAAATATTTCTGCAGAAGTAACTGTGGTGCCACTGAAATCAATGTGAATTTAGTGGCTGGTTTCAGAAAGATATTTGGTCCCTTCTCTCTTTAATCCATCCCTATGTACCTTCAGTTATTTTCTTTGCCCTTCTCCTGACATTTGCTATTTTGGTTTTGTTTAGGGCAAAAAAGGCAACAAAATACTGGTAATTCTCTGTTGGTCTATCATGAGACAAAGGAGAATAAGATCTGTGGATCAATTATAATATTTCTATTTTGGAACTGTTCACAGAAATGTGGTGTATTAGACTATACCTAGGAAAACTATTTTTCCATCTTGTTCTTCCCTTCTGCTGTGTGATCTAGCGTTTAATGGTATTTGTCTTTCTTATTTGTAAAAATGTGTGTATATTTACGGTAGTAAAGTCTATACATACTGCCTTTCTCTTAACATAAGGAGAGATGTTAGCAAGTCAGCAACAGAGGGCCCAGCCTTACTGTTATTGAAACTCAGCCAAAATTACCACCAACTTCAAGGATAGAAATGAATTTTCCTGCAGTATGGTTGAGGATAACAAATTAATTGCTGTGTACTGCTTTTTTTAATAGACACAGTGCCTATTTCCATTCCAAAGCACTAAAGTGCAATAGATCTTAGCAATTTATTAGGAGCATACTTATTCGAATACATGTGTTCATAATTTTTTTAAGACATGAGCATCTTTAGCACACTGCATCAAAACATAGAGCTCTAATACTGACAAAGCTCATCATGATCTTATTGGCTTTTTTTACTGCAAAGGACTGTAGAATACATCCCCCTTTAAATCACATGACTTCAATTAATGTTCAGCTAAATCATATCCAAGCGCTGTGTTTCGTAATAAAAAGGGCAAGCAGGGGTATTCAGATTGAAAAATTGGGCCCTAATTGATAAGCAAGTGCGTAATTCTTTCTCATGCAAATACAGATGGCAAAACTGAGTTTCCATTTTGTATAAGCTTGATTTTATGAAATTTGTGTGCATTCTTGGGGTATAAGACTGATAGAAAAGCCTTTTTGAGATCTTTGCAATTGTCTTACAATTAGCTTCTCAGTTACTATATGCTGAATTTGATCTGAGGAAAGAACAGTTTAGAAGGCTGACTTGGCTTTCCCTGCTGAATATTGAATTACATAAATATGTGATTCACTCCAAATGGTACACAGAAGCGGTAGGATCGGATGAAATCACAGAAATCTATGAATCCATGGAGAACCACCTCCTCCCCCTGGAATATAAACCAAATGCTGTCATTTCTAGAATAATTTTTACATCTCTCTCCTGTGCTCACTAAGTAACCAGATTTTGCTATCTTCACTCCTACTCCTGTAGTGATAGCTTACTCCAGGAATATCCCCGTTTCCGTCAGGCTGAGAACAAGGTACCACCCAACGGGGTAAAGGTAAAAGGACCAGGCCCAACTGATTTTAATTTTTTTTCTGATAAGATTTATAAAATGTAACAGAGGCGCTAATAAATCATGCAATAAAAATTATGAATAAATCGTGGGCCAAGGCTTTTTGCAGTGATTGCTTATGATGTAAGACCCTTTAATGACAGTAAGTTAAAATTGCATTGTAATGGCCTTTTGTAAATGCAATAAATCTCAGGTTTCAGTGCACTGCAGACAGCCAGTGATGTGTGTGCTGCACATGAGCTACCAACACAGGCACACACTGCTGGCACACACTTACGTAATTATGTTGATACTTCAGGAGCAGCAGTAAATCTCAGCACTGCTAGATTGACTTTGAAAAATCTTGGGTCAGTACCACTGAGGTATTGTGACCACAAGAAATAGCTTAAAATATCATACTGGATTTTTACTTGGAAAAAAAGGACATTCTCTCCCAGGTTAGGAAGCAATAAAATGGATTATTTTGTTTTAAATAGCAAAGGCAGAACCTATTGCTACCGAGTCTTATAATTTACAGAGGCAAATACAAGCTAAGACATACATTTTCACCTGCACAGCCAAACCAAGTTGATCCTCTCTTCTGAATTTTCTTGATCATCTACCCATTCACTGAAAAAAAATAAAGGTACACAGCGATACATCAACAGTTACTTAATAACTACTTGTTTCAACTGCAGCAAAGTTTTTCTTGCTGCCCACGTTTGCCCTCAAAAAACACATTCTTAAATACAGAAAGATCTGGTCAGCTTGGGTTGCTTATCATTTAACATGCCTAAGAAATTTAGCTGCAGATTTCCCTTGAAAATTCATTCCATTACCCCTGTTCTACTTATCAGCTTGGGCTTCTTGCAGTCTTCCTTACACCAGATCAACTGATATAGGTATAAATGGTGGAGGCCAGTTGTGTGATTTATCCAGTTATAAATTAAATTAAAACCTTCAGTTAGAATGCTTAAGACACGATAACAGACTTCAAAACAAAATTAATAGGAAGAAATCTCTAAAATGCTGAGCACCTACAACGTCCAGCAGAAGGGAGGTCATGTCCTAGAGCAGAAAAGGACACAGGCAGGAAGCAAACAGTCCATCACTAAAATCCCACCCCACTTTGTAGGGCTACAATCCCAACTACCACTGATTTCAGTGAGATCCAACCAGAGACCCCTGCAGAACCTATTTCAGGTAAAATTTTTCAGGACAAGGACAATTGTGTAATTGCCACAACACGCAATGCAAAAGGGCTTGCCTTCTCAGCAGCCTTTGATCTCTACTCTAAAAACACCACAACATGATCTCATCCACATTGTGCTATTCCTGTTTCCCTTTTTAGCATGGATCTCCCCTTCACATCTAGTGTGGAGTTCTGCAAGAAATCTAGTGACAGTACGTCTTAGCACTTCTCAGGAATGTGTCCCGCATAATGCAGAACTGATTTTAACTCAGGGTTTTTCAGTAAAGCACTTGTAAGGACAAACCAAGAACAACCTGACTGTGCTGTGATAGCTCTACCAATACCCAGACTGAGGCAACTGCTGTGGGGTGGTGGTTGGCTTTCTGGTTTTGGGGCAGTACCAGATCAGCTTAAGTCAGAATTTTGCTTAAGTGATATTGAAATTTAGTGTCCTGTTGTTTAGTGTTCAGTTGATATGAGTTCACTGTCTATCCTACCAAGAAGTCCCTGAGGTGCTAGGGATTTTATTAAAAGACCTAATGTAAATTTCAAAACTGTATAGATTACTTAAAATGTTAGTTATGTCTAAGCAGCAGGAAATCAATAGTGCAAAAGTGCATTCACTGGTCTAAGGAAAGCATCTTTTGGAGAATCTGCTCTACTAAGCAAAGAAGCTCAGTTTTCACTGTGCAGTGGCATGGACTACAGACAAATAAAAGTTTGAAATTCAGTAAAAAAATTCTATAGCATCTTCGATTCCAAACCATGAATTTATCTTCATGTCCTTATTACCATGAGCTATAGGAATGCCTAAAACTCTGCATTTACTGTTCTCAAAGGATATCTTTGTTGGGACATCAGGGTAAGTACTTTGTTCGTACTAGGTGATTTTTAACCTTTATTCAGAAATTTCCCACATGTCCTCAGACAAGTACACAGACCTACACAAAAAATGAAACCCTAAAAAAGCCCCCAAACCTGAGATTTGGACAAATGGTTGCAAGCAACCAAATGAATGCAGTTTATGGAGTGAGCATCTGTTAGAAGATCTGACCAAAGCCCTACTTGCTTGCCTGTGTTAGCACTGAAGGATCCTCTCAGGAGGAGCATCTGCAGCATGCCAATAGTGCAAAGGCAGGTCACACACATTTAGCTTAGCAAATGAACATTTGCAATGGGCACAAGCACACAAACACCACACTTTATCAGCTCAGTATGGCGCATCATTTGGGTATGCTTCAGCCCCTCTCATTTTCTTTGAACTTTACTGCATGTGAAATCATACAAGATGTTTAGTCTTAGTATGTCGTTTTCAAAATAGAAAAACAAAATTTCTTCAGTTACTTGCTTTGCACTTTTTCCTCTCCCTTACTGTATGTTTATTTCAGTAGCTAGCACAATAGAGTTATAATTTCTGTGACACCTCTAAATGCTTGTACTATAAAAACAACAAGTTGACAGCATCTAAGGGAAGGCTTTACACTATACTCAGATGTAGTGTTTTCCAAACCAACCTGGACTGCAGCAGAAGATTGCCCGAGGCTGTGATCCTTCCAAAGGTGTAGGATGTGCCTGAGCTGTGGTGGCCAGTGCACAGACAGCAGGGCTTCTCCATCACTCCTGCATCCAGGAAATCTAGCAGTCACTTCCTACATCTTCACTTCGGAGGGCAGACTCATGGAAGGGTGTCACTGTGTGAGCTCCAGCTTAGAATTCTCAAAACACTAACCATACATTTGTAATTTTTTTAAAATGCGTATTACAATTTCCCATCCTACAACGTTGTTTCTGCATGTGCCCAAAACTGTCTTAGTACTATTAGCAACTACCTTATATCAAAGTCTGGTTGATGCCTATAATTTTCCTTCACTAATAGAAAAAGTCCTTTAAATGAACTTGCCAAATACATACCGAATACACACTGTTTTACAAAACATACTCAAATAAAAACATGAGATATTTGTAGTATGAAACAGTTCCCTGCATGCAGTAATCTAGTGGCTACTGCTTTTTTTTTTGCTTAAAATGTGAAATTTCAAATTTAATCTTTTCCTCCCACTGCACAATTTCAACTTTTCATCCATCTCTGCTTGGGAGTCCTTCCCACTTCACAAAGCTGCATAATCCAGGCAGTTAGTGAAGTTAATCCAATTTGCACAGCATGAGGAGTTCAAACCATTATACTGGGAATATGGCAAAGCAGCATTTCCCAATAATGTGGAAGAGGCTGTTACTCTATGGTAATTCTGGGCTACTGAATTCGGCAAGATCAATAGCACAAAACAGATATACATCGTGGCATTATCAGAGATGGTTTAATGTTGGCATATGACAAGACTGGTCCTTTAATTTTCACTCACTTGTTGGAAGCCAGTTCCTGGTAGGAAATAACCATATGTTGCTCTCATGCATTGGACTCCAGGGTGAGCGATGCACAATGATTTTGGGATCTCTGTGCAGCCCCTATGGAGAAGGAATGTGCAAAACGCACAGAAAAGTAGGAGATGATATGAGAGTAGATGATATGCAGAATTAGAGAGGACTTTTTCACCCCAGAGCCTGAGCAGTTCTGCCATGCTGCAAAGCGAGCTCCAAAGTCAGTGTGAGGACACATCACATAATTTGTTTTGAAAAGACCTACGTTTCCCAGGGCTATCAATCTGTCACCTTTCACTCGTGCCATGGAAATAAAAGCATTCTTGAAATCTCTGAAGGCTGCCTTTTCATCAATATTTTAACATAAACATTCTTTTAATTTAAATGGAGATTGATCACTTATATTTTATTACTTTTTAATAAAAACCCACGATCACCATTACAAGAAAGTGATCTCAATGAAATTATTGCCAGGATAAATTTGACTTGGAAAAGCACTAGAACAAGTCTTTGCTAGGTCAGAGCCTTTTACAGCATGTATGTTTAGTTCTGGTTTTAACAACCAACACACAAGTGATCAATGGGCATTCTAGGTATTACATTCACTGCTTTCATGATACACTTAAAACTAGTCCAAAATCTTACTGGAAACTGTAAAGGGTATATTGTTAAATATCCCTCTGCTGTAATTTACCCTATATAGGAAGACTTGCCAGGGGCGCTAATGAAGCAGAGATAGTTTTGCAGTTTTACCATCTGTTATCAAATATACTCCTGCTATAACAGAAACACAATTGTATTAGAATGTAGAAATGACAAACATTGAAAAAAAATTTCTTTCATTGTTTAAATAGGTTTGCTGCATACTCCAAAGAACAAAGTGTTTGGACAATTAATAAAACATCTTAGGGCTGCTTTAAAAACAAGCATGCAGCAAAAGAATAGTGATGGAGTTGAACATAACCACAACACAACAGAGAGGTACAAATAAGAAACCACGTTTTTCCACAGACTTCAGGTTTAGGCTTTAATTCAGGATAACACATCCTATTTTTTATATCCTACAGAAAAAAAAAGTCAACAAAAAACCCATTTGAAATGTGAATGTCATTGAAAAATTTAAAAATGCTGCATCTACAGTAGCTTTGTGATGGTTGTAAAGTGCTTGAGAACTGCATCCCCCTAACCCTCTTTCCATCCTAAGGACCTTCAGGGTAAAAACTCTAAAGAACACTACAGTTTAGCTTCACTTATGTGCACTGGACTAAAAATGAACACTTAATATTTATGTGAATCATTGTCAGTGTCAAGTAAGATGAAGCTTATAAAAATAGATCCAAATCAGGGAATTAGTTTTAAGACTTAGTGGGTAAATGCCTCTTTACGTATGGTATTATTTATAGATATTTTTTAATCTGTTCTGTCATCTTGTCTCTTAAATTATTAGAAAGTAAGAAAGAAGGAACTATGGTAAATGCAGGTGAAAGAGAAATCTTACTGGGAACCGTGGCAGGAATATGAGCAAAAGCCAGGAAGTTTAAAGCTGTGTTCCTAAGCTCCTTGCTTTCTGTATGAAAACAGTCCCAGCCTATTTTGCAATTAAATATGCACTTTTTAAAACTAACTATGCTGTTGAGATAGGAGGAATGGTATTTTCAAGACTCTCAGGCACCCATAAGTCTTGCTATCACATCTGAAAAGAAGCTAATCACGAGCCAGTTTCAGGCATTGGGCTGAGTCCTGTCTCCATGGTCTCGTGAAGTCTTTGACACCCTACATTAATCAAAGTCCCCTCTAGATATAAATGTTGAGCTCACCATGGCCACAACAGAAATTTCAGCATCGGATTCCAGTTTTTGTAACTCTCTTAGAAGTCAGTGACAAGTGCAGATGGTCTGTAAGTTGATCTCCAAATGTTCTAAGCATTAAAAAACTTAAAATGTTGTTGTGGTAACTTTGTACATCTATTTATCATAATCTGATAAGGAGACTGCTGGTACTAATACTGCCCTGCATCAACAAGGTTCTGTGAGTCTCAACCATTTATGAAAGTACTTTAAAAAGCTGGTACAAAAAGGACAACAATAAAGAAAATATTATTAGAATATGAAGCAAGTATTCAATATTGAAGGGCAAAATACTCAAGACAGTTAGGATGCAGGTCACCTTGTAAGAAAATTCAGAGGAATGGGGCACATCCACAAGGCTTCCACTGGGTTCTTGCAAACAGAGGAATGTTACATATCACATGTAGGAATCTGGGGAGGTCATACTTTCTTTCTGCTAGCAGGTGGAAAACTCTCCTTTGAAGCAATTGGAGCCATTTCTTCCTTTTTACAGACACATTACACAATCTATCCAACAGGAAATAAAACGGGGTAAAGGAGGCAGCTGCTCTCTTCCATGGGTCTGCATGGTTATAGAATCCTGCACAGGGGGAATACGTAGCCATAGGCTTTTCCTTTGACCATTCATTTTTATAAGCACCAAGGTGAAGTGGTTTTTGTACTTTCTTCATCCAGGTAAGATTTCAATGGAGCTGTATGTTTGCTGAGAACAGCACACAGAGCTGCTCTTTGATTTGAAGGCATTTCTTGCAAATATAAGCTTTTCCTGCTCTTGACTTCAATAGCAAGACCTAATTTAGACCAGAGAGAAATAGCATCTAATATTTTTGTTCTAAATCTATTTTAGAAGTGAGATGTATGTGTTTACAGGCACAAGAATTGCTGTAAATTTAAGCAGAGGTTTCAGATGTGAATATTAGGAATAATTGTTTTGGTTTTTTTTATTGCCACAAGGATATCTGAGGATATTGTTCATCCCAGTAGTCAGCCAGGTTTTATTTAGCAGTATCAGTCTAACAGATGCAATTTCCACTTATGATAACTGTGGGCACATGATTAATTTTAGTATCTGCAAAACTTATAGTAGAAATACTTTTATGTGACATCCCTTGCTCCTCACTTTGACAATTGCAGAAAATAAAAAATAAAAAGAGACATTTCTGCTATGAGCTTGTACAACTGTCCAACTGCTAGTAAAACTTGCACAGCAGTTTATTCTAAAGATCTGTAATGTACACAGATGGCAAAATACATCCAGAAATTATGTGTGAAAACCAAATTCACAAGTCTTGCTCTGTGTTTATTGAGAGACCAGAAACTGTATTTTGACAGGAATATCAATAAGGACTTGGATTCCAATGGAAAAAAAATATTTTTCATTTAGTACTTACACTGAATAGGGTACTAGCTGTAATCAAGAAAAATTTCAGGATGGCATGAAACTCTCAAGCTGCATAATTCCCAATAACACTCAGTGGAGTCCTGCTATTTAAATGCCCACAGGCCACAAAAATGCTTTTAAGCCAACTCAGTAGCCTAAATTACCAATTCTAGTTAACAAAATTCACCACAGGCTGGCAGCTTAGGGTAGAATATATTCTTTTTTTTAAATACATCTGCCTTCATCAAAATGCTTAGTGGTCACCCAATGGATTTCAATCTCTCATTATGCTGAAGCAGAGATGATTTTTTTTTTTTAAACACACAGAAAGACATGAGGCTTAAGTAAAGTCACCATGCTTGCCACCAGCCCCTCTAACATTTATTGCACAAGGTTGTTTGTCTTTCCAGTTCAGCTGCTCGTGAGAGTTGCAAGGAAGGGAAACCATTCATGACTTGATTTCTTTTTTGAGGTTTACATTTCTGGAAGTTTTGCAGATGACATTTAGGAAGCCCTGTCACAATACACAGACATTTTGGGTCAGAAAGAATATTGCGTGTACCCCAGTTTCAGATCTAGGGCTGGACAAATAAATGTAGATACATTTTGGCAACAAAATATTTTTTCGTCCAATTTCTTCCCCTCCTCTCAAATAACACTTTTTCAAAGCTTTATCCTTTCCTCCATAAGAAAAATCCCAGTTTCTCTTCTCTCCCCAATATTAATTTCCTTTTCTCCCCTCACACTGACTTAACAAAAAAGTGAAAACGAAAATGGTAGTCAGAAAAAAAAAAAAAAAAAAGAACAAAGCAGCAAAATTTAAGAGGGAATACCAGGAGATAAAAAGGAAATAAGTTTCTGCACAATATTTTGCTAAAAACTGTAGGTAAGAAAAAACAACCTTGCTTGTTTGAAATCTGAAGGACAAATATGACAAACCTTGTTGAATATTTTCAAGGAAAAAGGGATCTCCTTTTTTTCCAAATTGCTTTTTATAATTTCCATTTATTTACTTACAAATAGACATCCATCTTGTTGCAGTCTTTATCTTGATTGAGGTGAGGGGTTTTTGTTTGGTTTGTTCAAAATTAGTTGGGAATATAAACAGCTTTCCATGTAGGTCAAAAAAAAAGTCTTCAAATTATCCTCAACCTGGCACTGTGTTTTTTAGCCTTTTCTGGACACGAAATATTCTCCCTTTTAGAAGCATCAACATGTTCTTGTCCGTCTGATAGTTCCTCTTTCACCCCAAGTCTGTGGCACCAGTTCTGGGTTTTAAACAGCATTTTAATCACTGCTGAAAAGCTGCTCTCCTGCTCACAGAGCATGGGATGCTATGCAGTGGAGGAACTGCAGTCACCATCAGACGTGAGAAGGACACTCCTGAAGTGGAACTGCAGAAAATAGTGGTTGCAATGTAAGCAGTGAGAAGGAAAATGCCTGGAGGAGGATATATCTCCTAGAAATAGGAGATGGAAGGAGTCTTCAGAACTAGAAAAACAAATCACTGTAGGGAGAGGGAAGTCTCACCCCTCAAGGTTCACTGGACATGGAGGGACAAATAGAGATAGGACCCTGGAAAGGGAACACAGGATGACAAATCAGCAGCTTGCTAGGAGAGAGAGACAGTCAAGGGTTTGAAATCTCCGACTGTGGCCACTTAGAGCAATTCCTTTTTCAGCAAGGTGACAACCTATTCAGAATAATTCAAGTGAATTAGCAATATGCAGTACCTTCTGCATGTGCTGCAAGCAAAGAAACAGCCCTCACAAGAGCCCAGGGAGAAGGGGTTTTGCAGTAAGAGATTTTGTGGTCAAAAGAACAGATTTTGCTGTTGCAAGTTTGCCAAAGAATAAAAAAAGGATTAGGTTCCACGTGAAAAGCTTTGTGTATTGTGACCAGTGCTAATTCTGGAGAAGCCTTTGCTGTAAGGACACGTGAGGATTTTGGACAGCATGTTCTGATGCACTCATTTTCTTCTGTGAAGGTGAGACACCTTGATGGCTGGCACAAGAACTGGGCAGGACAAAAAAAAAAAAAAAAAAAAAAAGATAAAAAGGCCAACTTCATTTCCTTAAGAGCTCTAGAGTGGATTTTTCAGCATTCCAACCTAGCCAAACTACCTTCTCCACTCAGAAGTCCTGCACAAGCATTATGTCCTTCACCACACACAGAGGCATTTTTCAGCTGTGATCCAAGACTAAATAGGATTTCAGGAGAAAACAACTGGCTTGAATATACAGGGCACTTGTGGAAGTGAGAGCACACCACAGGCACTTGCTCTGTCAGGCTAAAAGATGCTGTGCTGATTCCAGCAGTGGTCCTCATACAGGAATTATTCTGGGGTTGATTCTCATGCACACCTTTGCCCTTGTTTGATCACATTAATTTTTTTAAAGGGTTCTAAAATAAATGAGCAATCTTTAATTGACAATATTTGCTATCTAATGAAAAGAAATGTATTCTGTTCACTGAGGACTCCAATATGAAAATGTGTACGATTCAGTGGCAGATACAGTGATGGAGCTGAAGCAACAAGGAGATAAGGCAACAATGAAAAGTGTTACAATTTTATTTGGGAAGCCCAGAAATGCACCAGCTCTTGATATGACTTCAAATGAGACTTCTGGCAAGCCACAACTTCTTGGTAATGATTTACATCTATAATCAGGATAATAGAACATTATTTATCTAACTCTTCTGGGTATTGTGGAGACTAACAGTTGCACAGTAATTTGGAGATAAATTGGAGGCACTAGATGAATTTCCACTATCATGTTTTCTCTAGGCAGGTGAAATGAGGACACCTTGACACAGAAGGAACGAAAGTTTTCTCAAAATAAATCAGAGATCAGAAGGAAATTTTATCTCTGCTTCATTCCGATTATTCAGCATTCCTCAACAAGATTGACAGGAAATGAGAAAACAAAGCTTTGGTGGATGAGGGAGGTAAAATCTAATAACATTTAACACTGCATCAGCAAAACAACAGTTTAAAATCCACAAAATTATTTCTGCTGTTTCAGATGAAAAATTAATGCAAGGTGCACCCAGCAGATTGTGCCTAACCAACTATCGACAGATCTAATAACTTTTAATTACATAATGAGAAAATTTAAACATATATCTTTGTTTAAATATATAAGTACATATTTGTTTAAATATATGTTTATCATAAAGAAACATATATTTAAAAAAAACATGTAAAGTTAAACACTAACATGCTTTACCAGACCCCATATTTTAACTGGCCCTGGCTTGTGGCAATCCCATAAAGTCAGAAAACTGTTTAAGTGAATTAACTCCTTGTCTCCATAATCTGTGTACTCAGACTAAAGGTTCTGAATGGAAGGAGCAGGTTATTCATCATCCCTGAAGTGCAAAAGAATGAACCTTTGATTTTTATCTTGCCTGTTGTGAGAAAATACATCACCTTCCCAGAGCAGGCAGACTGTATGAGCTGAGAGCTGTGCCTAGCAAGGTGGGTCTCTCCAAGGGACCAACACCCTGTGGAATGAGATGCCAGAGCAGATGCTGTATGTGCTGAAGCCTCACACACCCTGGGACGCCCTGAACAATCCCAGGAAGGCTCAAAGCAGAGTGGGAGCTCTCACCTTTTTCTCATCTGGGCTGGCTCTCTCTCCAGGATCATTGTTATATTACAAGACCTCTGACACAAAGGCATCAGGCAGATATTGAAGATGAGCTAATCACTTCCCAGGGAAACATTCAGCCAGAAGGGACAGAGGTATTGTTACAGATCAGGGAGGAGGCAAAGAAGTCAGGACAGACATGGCAGAATGACACTGGGACCACTTCTGGCAGTGTGTTGAGACAAGGAGTAGCCCAGTTATTGCCCTGGAGACTCAGGGAGCAAGGCAGATGATAAAACAGTTGCCCATCTGCCAATGTCTCTGAAAATGTCCTGTGATTGGGATGCAGACCAGAGGGTGTATTGCAGATATGTGAGCAGCACAAGACGCTCCACTGAAATAATCTGATAATTCTTGCTATCAGTGAGCAGAAAATGGCTGGATGCCTTAGGCATTGCTTAGGGGCCATTGTGTTCCTCAAAAATACATACTGCTTCTGAAGGATTAATTCTACCTCATATTTACCATGGATTTATTCCTTACAGCACACAGGGATAGCCCAAAATTTCTTATATCATTACCTAAATCAAGGAATTAGGATGTCAAATTTGACTTCTTTGTTCATGCTTTTTTTTCTTGAGTAACTCCTGAAAGAACCAGGAATTACTCCTTTTCCAATTAGAATAACAACATAAAGCTGCTGGAATTTCAACCAAAAAATCAACCACAACCAAAAACCAAACCAACAAAACCAACCCTTTCTTCCTCAGCATTCATTGATTATAATTAATGTGAAGTTAATCAAAAATCAAAGCAAGACTAAAAAAAAAAAAAGGTCAAAACGTAATTATATTAGAAATTTGTTCCCCAGTCAATTGCTTGCTTTTCAGGCTTTAGCTCTGTGGCAATTTCAGTACTTATGCAACCACCATAGAATTTTCTAGGTCTGACTTTTACTTGAGAAGTAGAAACTTCTCACCAACCAACCCCTTCAGGTCCAAGCCCAGGAACTTTTTTGTCATGGGAGTGGGGTAGGGTGGGGGGGAGGAGTGAGCTTCCTTCACACCCTCAGCCCCCTCAGATGCCACCACTGCATCACAGAAGAAACTATCACGCACCTTCCTGCTCACTGCAGATCCAGTCAAGGACACTTGGAACCAGCCGGGAGACACCTCCTCGTAGCACACAGCCCTTGCAGGGAGAAACCCTCTGGGGAAATCAGTTTATGGCAGATTTCATACTGTGCCAGGTTAACAGCATATGTATCCCTGTCCTTTTAGCACAGGTTGGAAGGAACAGTGTTTGCTAAGGCTACATAGCCAAGAAGCACACTTTAAAAATACACGCTGTAGTCAGATGTCTGCTTGTAACATTTATGACTTGGCAGATTGACTCGCACATCAGGCACACATTTGATGGTTAATTCTGAGCCCTAATGCAGCAGAGCAGTCTTCTACCTGGCTGGTGTCTATCCTTTTCAAAAGGCAAAGGAGTGCATAAATTATGTTTAAAAAGAGGTAGGCATTTTCTACCCACAGAGTGGAGTCACTGTAGGTGGATTATTATCCAGGAATACCGAAGAGGCAAGTCTGTGATTTAACCCATTCTTTGTAATCTCCTTGCCTGCTACTGTTGGTACTGCTGACAGTCTGAAATTATCCATATGATACAATTTTTCAGGAGGTTCTGCAGCACAGCAGCTGCATTTCAGACAGTCAGCAGGAGTTAAAGCCCTAAAGAAAGGATTTTATTCTGAAATAATAACAGCTAAACCCTGCAGTAGCACCCAGTTGTCTCTGCTGATGTTGGCAGCTATGAGGTTGTTGCAGTTTACTCTCTCACAAATGTCATGTCTTAGCAGAACAGGAAGAACTCTAAACCACCTTAGAGATGACCAGCAGGATTTTGAAACCTATTTCTTCTGCAGTATCTTTACTACTGGGAAAACAAAAAGCAATAGTTTTCACAGTGCAAACTGAGACATTTGTACATCAGGATAGAGGCATGACCTTTATCTAGCACAAATAAGGCATAGAGATGTTCACCTGAACACAACAAACTGCATTTACTCCAGCCAAGAACCTGGTCTTCAACACTGAGCTTAAAGAAAGCATTATGAATTGTGATGAAGAAAAATAATCAGCATTGGGTCTGAGCATCCCTAAATTCCAGTGATTTGCCTACAAACTGCTGACAGTGAGCATCTTCAGAAACAGGACCTATAAGAATAGCCAAAAAAGAGGAGGATTTATAAATGTATGGGATAAGTTTTAGGATATCATAAGTATCCCTGCTCTACTTCAACATTTCGTATTTATGCAAAGAGAATAATATTGTCCTTGTTCATAACAATTTTCAGAAATTCAAAATAATTTGCAAAAATTACTTAATCCTTTCAGTATCCTTAGTGAGATATGCAAGTATTCTTTCAATTTTTTCATAAGATGTGTGATCTGTGGCACAAAAAGATATCGCTTATTTCTTAAATTAATCAAAAGAAATAATTAACAAAAATGAGAAAGAAGCCCTGGCTCCATCTGCTTAAAAATTTTTTTTACCAGACTCACCATTGTCAGTAGATCTAAAAGGGCTAAAAGCAATAATACTAAATCCAGGGGTACCTCTGCTGCATTTAGTACCAATGGATGCTGCTCTAAAATCTGTGATGATGGTCTCTTTCCATGCATACCCATCTTCGTTCTCCAGCAAATGTGCAAATATCTTAGATTCACCAAGTGCCACTGAGGGGCAGGCAGGGACATGGACTTGTCCCTGTCCCCTCCTGACCACACACAGGGAGGAGGCCAAGAGCTGCTGGCCAGTGCATCCTCCAAGAGAAAGACACCAGGCAAGGTGAGCCAGAGCCACGTCTTGAGAGGAGACAGGGGAAAGATTTGCAATGAAGAGAAAAGCCCTACTGTGTTAGTCAACAGAGCTGTTTGTGCCCAAGGGCACAAATGAGAGGAATCCCACAAGAGGAAAGGGGAGTGTAGAAACACTTCTCAACAGCAACATAGCACCTGCCCTTCCCACCTTCCTCCTCACCATCCCCTGCAGATGCTCCCCTTAGGGGATTGACCATACTGGCTTGCAAGGTGCTCAGTTTAAAACTATTGCCAGTACACTGAAATTCTTATTTCTGTTCTGCACCACAGAGGCACTGGGTAGAACTTCCATCATAGTCATACATCTCATACCCCATAACAAAGAATACTAAAACGTTCCAGAACTCCTTCACCTTCCTTCAGCAGCCTGTGCATGGGATTGCCCCATGGCCCAATTTTAAACCCCAAACATGCAGGATCCCTTTACACTCCCATGTTGCTTATAGTAATACTTCAGTTTATCAGTTGAGCTCAGCCATAATACTGGGAGCACTGAAGTTCAGGCTCCTTGCTAAACAGAAATCTGGGCAAGGAGCCTGAACTTTCTGACTACCTTAAACTCCTGAAGCAGCTCTCTTAAATAAAGTACTGCTCCACTCTTCTCTTGGAGTTCTTGAGTAGTTTTGTATTTTGTTTGATAGTTGACCCTGATACTTGCTGGTAAAGCTGAGCTGGAATTCTTACCTGTGATCTTGTCAGGGTTGAAATTTTTAATTTACAAACTATATTAACTTTCCACTTAAAAAAAAAAGAATATTAAAAAAATAATTCTGTTTTCCCAGTCTTTTTTAACACAAATTTCAGGGAATGATTTTAAGCTAACACATGAATTAAGGGCACCATTGGCATAAAACTAAATTCTGTTTCAAGACTGCCAAATGGTGCAGCTCAGGAATAGATATAGAGATTTCCAAAAATAACATTTCTACCATGAAAACTTCCCACAAAATTCCCACAAAAATCCCCAAAATTATTTTGGAAACATACTACTGCCTTCATCACTTTATTTTCCCGAATGTAGTTTATTTTCTTGGAGGAGCACTCAGAGGGTGCCATTACAGAACAAAGCCGTGCTATGATAGCTCACTTAAATGGGTAAACTGAGATAGTTTTCAATGATAATTAATATGAGCAAAATAACCTTAATTTTTACAGGTACATACATCCACATATATATTTAAACTTTGAGAACTATTTCCTTCTTTTCTACAAATGTGGAGTCTATTGGAGAGTAGGGAAAAAAAATATCTTTCCACAGAAAATAGAGGAGATCCTCTGCCAGTATTAATCTCTGGGACCCTAAGTCCTCATGTTTTTTAATTTAGAAAAGTCACTGTGATTGTTTAATGAATTCTTGTACTCTTCTTGATCCCTCAAAATACGAACCAAAAGCAGTCTGCTTGTTTCTACAGGTGTGACTTCTGAATAATTAAATAATCCCTACACATTTGTGAATATTTCCACAGCATTCATAAAACAATTTCTAACATAATCCAGAGACATCTATGACAAGGCTTTCACCTCCTGTATCAGAGTCCACCAATCAACCCTGTTGTCTCTGCATATTCCTAAGGTTGTGCCCCTCCATCATAAAAGGATAACACCAGTGGGAGCAGGAATTTAAATGCTGTCTCAATATCTTTAGCTTTTTCTCAGCAGAATATTTTCCTGTCACAAGAAGACAGAAACTGAGGCATTATTTTAAGACCTATGCATCCAATTTTAAATCCCATACTACTCCAACACAATAAAATCGGTTTTCCCAGTGAGAAAAATAGTTTCCCCAAGGATGGCTGTCATCTTGGGCCTCACCAATTTTCACATCTCTTAGCTCACTTTTTTTTTTTTTTTAACCAATAATGTAATTATTACTTTTTAAAATCATCTTTGGTCAAAGTCCAGACCAAAGGAAAATTGATTGAGAAGCTACTGATTTAAGAAACTGAAAGAGTTAGAGCTTGCTAAGGCATCTGATTAACTGAGGCTCATGCTGCAACATACCAGACATTTGTAGAGGAGAATTAGATGCCACATTGCTCATGTAGTGCCCACAGATGCTGGGACTTTCTCAGGACTTTAAAACTCTCATTCTTGCATTCTGTGTTCAGGGAAGCGAGTGAGGGAGCACAGCACAGTGAGGTTTTATCTGACTGGAGCAGGACACTTTGGCAATAGCAATACTGGGAGATCCAGCACAGCAGCCTGGATGTTATCCATCTAATTTCAGTATCTAATCTCTCTAGACACTTATAATCTGACACTCAGTGGTGTGCTCCATCTTAGCTGATAGTGAAATCATTTAATACAAGTGGGTAGTGAGGTAGGTGACAAGCTGATTGATGGCAATATCTTCATTTAAAGCTATATAGCACCACCAGACAGAGGTCTAGAGCAGCTCAGGAGTTCTGCCTAAATTTGCTGGTATCCATGGAATTTTATCATGCCAAAGTGTGGCTTATACCATCTACTAAATCATTTTCCTAAAATGGATGTAAGCTACCTCAAGCCCATTAAGGCAGAGTGTCAGCATCTCACAGGATACTCAGCAGTGAGATTACAGTGAGCTTCATCATTTCTCCCTCCTGGCAGTCTGAATCTTTTCCACTGCCTTACAGTAAACAGAAGGAATGCTGGCTCCTTGAAGCTACCTGTACTTCAACTGTGACCTCAAGTGCCCCAGCAGCAGAGATGGTGCTGCTTGACAAGCACCAGCACTGCCCATGCTTGGGGTTACAACTCTGTCCTGCACATCCTGCAGTGGGAATCTGACCCTTGGAGGCAAATTTGGTGTCCAACATTTGCTACAAATGGATGAGGGGTCCAGCAAGCAGCAAGAGCACAGATGAAAATACAATGATGCTCCTGCATGTAGAAAGTGGTTCCTGCATATTAAGCCACATTATTAAAGCATGGGAAAGCCTTTGCCTCTCTATTTCTTCAAGAACTACTGCTTGGAGAGCCCAGAGAGCAGACTGGATCCCACAGGGAATCCCTAAAAAGTCCACTCTTGATGAGTCTGCAGTCAAAGCCTAAAGGCAGGCTCATGTAAAGGAAAAAGGGGCTGTACTGAGTTTATGAAGAAGAAATGTGTTTCTTTCCTTTCTTAAGGGCCTTAAGCACATCAGGTTGCCTACTTTTCTCCAGCCCTTCAGCACAGCTGCTTCTAGGGAAAGCAATGGCAGAAGAGTCCCTGTCCACCCTTGTATTGTCATGAAGACACAACCTGACTACAATTTCTGCAGCCACAAATTCCTTCAAATTCAAGGGGGTTTTAAGTCTGTAGGCCAACCTCTTGTTCTGCCTTAAGGAGAAAGATATGGGAAAGGGTTTTCTCACTTCCATCAACACTCTCAGAGAAACTGAGTCCATGCAGTCTCAAACTCACTATTCAGACCTGCACAAGAGCATCTGAATGCATTTTAATCTGGCTCCTGTTGGGAAAAAAAAATCAAAACACCTTCCCCATAATTCATTAAAGAATACTAGAGGTAGTGGCTAATTCTTACCAAATTCTTCCATGCTTCAGTCAAGGTCTACGTCGTGAGGCTGTTTTTAACCCAGCAGCAGCACAAAGATGAGCTTTCAGTAAAACCTGCACTGTCCAAGGTGTTCCAACGGCCATAAGCAACAGCATTTCCCTGCAAAAGGTTGAATTTACATTGTTTGCAATGCGACTGTGACATACCAGCATTTCACCCCCTTTGAACAGCAGGGATAAGATGAAGAGAATTTTAGGGCTAGTGATTGCATTTCTTAATGAAGGAGCTTTGTCTCTCCCGGTGCCGTGTATTGTTGCAGTTTCTGTGGTAACGACTGATTGCACAGAGAAAGAAGTCAGTGTAAATTGCTGGCATGTAAACAACAGCTACCTTCGAGTCTGGTTTACATACATACCTTTTCTGACTCAGTTTATGATCCATTTCTACAAGGTAATTTTTAATGCCTACAGTATTTATTATTTCCATTTGGAAGCCGTTAAGCAAATGTCCTGTGTGACATACCTCACATGCCACAGTGCCAATGCTGAAATACAACTTATAATTTAGGATAAAACCCATCTGATTTTTGTCCACAGAGAAAAATTAATTCTTCAGAAAATCAGATGTAAACTCAATGAAAATGACAAAACAGAAAACATAAAAGTACAGAGTATAAAACATATACACATCAGATGTAAACTCTCTCAATGAAAATGACAAAACAGAAAACATAAAATATATAATACACACATATACTAGCAAATAGATGACATCATGTGAAAGATAAGAACAGGTAAAGCTTTTTTCCATCCTCTTTCAATGGAAGAAATTGTTCTGTGTGAATCTCAGGGAATAAAGCATTTCAAGTGACTGCAATTAAGCAACAAAGAAGCCCAGGCTTAATAGTTTTCATTTTAGAAAAACAGTTCATATTCAGAGTTAAGGTTTCAGTAACCATACGTAAAACCTTTAAAATAACTCAGGAAATGCCTTCAGAAATCAAGACTGCAGTGATTGGTGCCATTTCTTTCACTACCCACATCTACTCACACCCTACTTCTCTAGAAACACATTCTCAAAATGGAAGCAGCTTCTCAAGCACCAAGTTGTGTTTCTGGTTTACTGAATTCCCACAGAGTACTGAAGTTTCATTGAGTAGAAACTAAGGCATCCAGACAAATTTGTTTAGTCATGAAAGCAACAGAAGAATGGAAGACAAACAAGTTGCAAGAATGGAAACTCCTGAACTAGTTTTCCACCAGTTTCTCACTATCCACATATGCTTTATGAAATGTGTGTTGACTAAGACAGAGGACTAGCTCCTTAAAAAAAAAAAAAAAATGGGGCACAGTCATTCGTTTCTCTCAATCCAGCTTTGAATAATGCTCTTTAACACAGAAGTTTCAGGCTACCATAACCACAGCATTCTCAGCTAAATTACTTTCTTACCTGAAGTGCTAAAGTGATGCCAAATATTCCATAGAAATATGTTGACATACCCCAATCACTTGGCAGCCCAAATCCTGCCGCAGTCAACAATAGATTTATACTGGCAGAAGCAAGGTGGAGCTATTTCTGGAAGTTGTTTGATGCGCTGGTGACATGGCTGAAAATAAACAGCCCCAGCACCATATATTGGGCTGGCATACCCAGTTGTAGTGTTATGTCTGACCATGGCAAAACTGGCTTCACTTGGCTGTGGCACCCAGGAGTCAGGGTAATGGAGGTGTCCAGCTTGTCCTGGACACGCCAACTCAGCAGCTACAGCTGCATTTCCAGTGTTGCATGTGTTACAGCATGTTCTTTAATATTATATTACTTCAGCTTCTGAGTGCAGATGGACCTTGAGTTGCTTTTCACAGGGGAGATCTCCTGGGCAGGGCTGCTCTTTGGCTTTTAGCATTTCCTTTCACAACAGGCAAGGGCTATTCCCGTCACCTCCTGGCCGTTCGTTGTTGCTCTCCAACATCATATCAAGCTGTCACACCAGGACAGCTACAGAGCTGCAAGCACTTGGAGTCAGCATGGCTTCACAGTGAGGGGGATGGCCCTGGAAAGGCAGGAGCAGCCTCCCCTCCCAGCTCAACAGCTGCTCCAACAGGGACAACCACAGGTCACCACAGCTGCTCTCACTCCAGAGGCTCCAAAGGCTGCCCAGCACAATTGCGTGGGCAAGGAGGAAAAAAGCAAAATGCCAAAGGCCACACTAAAGATGTCCCCCTTGGATTAGCTCTGTTTTCATCAATCCAAGTGACACATCTGCCACATGTCAACAGCTTTCATTTCTCCTTGCTGTAGCCTCTCCTTCCTCTCTCAGTAGTTCAGATGGTCAAATCTGGACCCAATCCACTTTCAGTTTGGGCCTATTCCTACTCAGGATTTCTGGATAACGCTGTGTTTGAAGGCAAGTAGGATCCCATCCATGTCCTTGGAAAAGGACAGGCAGCAGATCCAGAGGCCTGGTTCTGAAGGAAGAATTCCATGCTCAGTTCAGATGCCCCTTTCCATGAAATGTTATCTGGCAGATGTTGAAAGGCAATGCTTAAGGCACCTGATGGATATTGAAGGATAATTTTTGATTCCCAAATTGAAGTAATAATTATCCCAAGAGGAATTGGTACCTAAGTTAACAAATCGTATTACAGATTTGTCATTTTGAGAAAGGATCCTCTAGTTAATTTTTTTAATTGCACAACAACTTAAGTTGATACTTTCTAAACAGAGATCCATTATTTTACAAATGGCCCTCTCTGATCCTACTGAAATTAACAGCTCTTTTAAAAAAATAATTAATTTAATTTGCAGGTTAACTACAAGTTTTCTATTTATTTAGCCAGTATTTCACTATACCAAGAGAAACACCACTACCTGTTTTTATCCAGTTATAAGGAAAATATATCTCATTGCTCGAGTACATAAATCATCACCTACCATTTGCTTTAGAAGAGAAATATTTTAAAATTATGATTGGCTAATATTTAACCTAGAATTAAAACAGTGATAATACCTATTTTATTTCTCAGACTTAAATAATAAGACCACTAGCCCAAGGCAAGGAAAAGGGAGGAGCAAGGTATGTGCAAAACAATCAGACATTTCATGATACTAATTAATATTTCAGGATGTCATGGGTTTAAACATTTCCCCACACATTTATTACACTGCCCTTGGACATCAGCAAGCATTTCATTATTGACTGCAATGGGAAGAGAACCTCACCTGTATTCTGTCCTCCATACTTAAGCAAACAATTCATCTGGTATTGACAGATGTCTGGGACAGCAGGACTTTTGTGCTGCACTGATGCTAAATACAGCAATTGGCAGCCTTGTCTCTGGCCAAGAGAATTTGGGCCATCAGAAACAGTGTTTCTGTAACTACTCCTGACAGGAAGAATTAATTGTTTTATCAATTTTCCCCGAATTTAAAAACCTGTATTAATAATTTGCTTGCTTGTAAACTGAAAGATAAATTGATGCCAATATTTAATTACGGTCTTGTCAGAATCCCATGGCAGTCTAACTTTTCCTTAAAGCATAGATGTTCGTCACAGGTTTTTGGGATTTCTTTCTGAGAACAAAGGATTCAGTGGAGCAGCGAACTAATGGCCCAGGTTTCATGTTTCTGTTTATCTGGGAGGGCTCTGGCTAGAAACAAGCCTTGGATGCCAAGAGATCTATATAAAGAACATGGCCTTAGTGATTAGGTCCTAGGATGTGGCATACAAAACACAAACAAACAAACAAGAGCAAGAAACAAAGATGCAGATTTATGATCCAAACCAAAAAGCCAAGAGTACTTGTGGAGATTCCCATAGCAAAGGAAGAGAAATGAGTGAGAACACAAAGTACTACAAAAAACTGTCAGTTATTTACGGCAAAACTGGTAAAAATGAATTGGAAAGTTTCCAAAGAATGCCTTTTTGCTTTATTATTTATAATGGCAACTGCTTTGTATAAACTACCTTACACAATTGTTTTTGCCTTCACCCTGATTTATCTTACTTTCCTTGACAGATCCTGCCAGAACTGTTTAATAATAATTTGATGTGCTACATGCAGATTTTCCTGTCTACCCTCAACCCTCACACACAACCCAGCAGTCTCACTGCAAATCACAGAGGGATCTACCATGCAGTTTCTCTACATAAAGGATGTTGTTTTGCTTTCAGACAGAAAAGGTTTGGCTTTTTTGAATGTCATTCAGAGGCACAAGAAATTAAGGGGGAATAAGAAATACATTACCACTAGGATGCTTAAAGACTCCTTAGGGATACTCTGTACTCCCCATTCACATTCTCTGCTTCATCTGCATGCAGAGCTCTGAGACACTAGAAAAAGAGCCAGACAGGGGGAACAGAACTGAGAAGCAGAAAACTGTAAGCAAGGAGTTTTGCCTTTTGAGCATATTGCCCAATTAATAATTTTTTTAAAACGTATTTTGCATGCACTCAATGTTTTGTAAGATGCTCTTCAGTTTTTGAAAAATAATGTTAAAAACCAAAGACATTGGGAAGGAACACGAAGATATATAAATTCAATTGAAATATTAGTTCAAATTTGATCTGAAATCAAAAATCAGGAAAGTAAGTACATAGAGGAAGAAACAAGTGACAGGAGCTGCAGGAGCTGATAGCAATGAACGGTGTGGAACAGCTGAGACTTAAGTCCATTTTAGGACACTCAGAACAGGCATGGACATAAACTTTGCTGGACAGGTTGGAGTAAGGTATGAGAAAACCTGCAGCCTACCAGATAGAAGAAAGAAAACATAACTGAATCTAACTGAAATTTTGCTGCAGTTGACAGTAAAAGGAAACCAGAAGCTTGTTCTTTTAAATAGGGTGGGAAACAGGAGGACCTGTGCAAATGTTAGATGCAATTTTTTCAGTTATGTATTCAAGTCCCTCATGTGTACCCCTCCAATTAACTGAACTAAATTGGTTGGTCGGGGTCTTAATTTGCCCACAGAATACCATCCTGACAAGGCATGTGATTTTTGCACAACTTCTTGGGTTTGTTTCTTTTCAACTACACTGAATTAAGATTTTCTAGGATGGAAGGAAATAAAAGAGCTGCCAGATCTCGACGTGGCACTAACTCAAGTAGGCCAACAATGGTGCTTTTGTATACACCACCTAAACTAAAGTCATTCCCACTTATAGGTAAGCGTTAACAACTCGACTGTTGATTTGTGTGGTGCTTTACCACCAAAATCTTTCTTCCCTGTGTCCCCTCTGTGAAGCCATGACTTGCAGATAGCTGCAAAGTCCCTTAACTAAGAGCTTTAAGTGTACTTGAGACCACAGCACATTTGAAAGCTCATTATTTATCACCATTCATTAAATAGGAAGCAATTAATTTTTAATGAAAAAATCAAGTCAATACATCAAGAGGATTTTTTTTGACATGCCACAGCTTTATGAACTGCTAGGAGAAAATGAGGCAGCCTGTAGGGAAGCAGGAAACCTTTTATTTACTAGTGAGGAGAATCCTAACAGGTCTCTCTTGTCTTGAGGTATGAAAGGTAAAACACAGCCAGATAGTACAGCAACATTTAAAATCACATAGCATACACAGCCTGGTCTCCTTCTTTCCAAATATTTGCAGTGAGAGTTCATTTTCCCTCTTGCTTGCCCTCTCACTGAACAAAAATAATGCTAGCAAAAGCACACTGCACACAGCTGAAATGGAAAAACAGCTAACAAATATAAAGTGGTCAGAATGAACCAGGCTGGTTTAATCTCGTTCTGATTTAACAAGGTTATTTTGTTTAACAATTATTCTATGTCCTTCAGAAAAAAAAAACAACACCAAAAACCAGACAGAGACAGTGCAACCATGCTACTTCCAAGAAGCAATTAGTTGACACAAATCTCCTTTGAACAACATAAGAAGAGTTGTCTTGTAGTCTTTCCCCTCTCAGGATATTCCTTCCTGGATGAAGTGCTTTCAGAGGGATGCTAACCTGGAACATAGCCACAAAGTCCTCCTGCCTCAGGCCTGGCCCTCAGGCCTCAAAAGTCATTAATGCCTCCAGAGGCAAAGACTCTCCAGGAAGATCGTGTTTGTACCAGCTTCACTTCAGAGAGCCCCTACAACTCGCTGTGGGGATGGAGAGAGGAGGAGAGAGGGAAATCCTTCTGGTGCAGGTATAGCACAGCTGCTGCTGCAGAGACCCTGGCAGCTCAGGGACTGCCTGATGTGGGTGGAGGCACCGAGCATTCAGCACGTGCCAAAGGAAGGAGACGGACACGCAAATGTTGCACAAACGCTGTATCAGAGAGAACTGGAGATACTCCAAACTCTGCTGATACTCCCCCAAGACATAAAGTGAAAAGCACATTGCTGCAAAATGGAAATCACACTCCTGATTCCTCCTGGCTGGGGAAGGAGGGAAATACTGCACACAGAGGAACGGAGCTTTTCCTCTCTTGAAACATCTCTAAAAGATCAGAAACTAAAGTATGACAGAAAGCCATCAAGTCTCGTCTTACGGGTCACTGAGGGGCTGTGGATCCTGGGTCTGGCAGCCATCCAGAAGGACAGATGGATATAAACACAAAGGATGAGTCTACCAGCCACCTGGGACTGTAGGACAGAAAGGTTCAAAAGCCAGAACCATGGCCCAGCAATGGACTACCATGCCCAGAAGCAGGCACAAGGTGGCCTCTGCAATGGGGCATGACTAATATTGGTAGTAACAAAAGAAAGTCTTCCCTTCTGCATCCCCCAAATCCAGCTTTTTTACCATATTTGACACTTTAACATGTCTGTCTCCCCAGAACAACAATATTGTTGGGACAGGATGGAAACAACATGATGCTGTATTTTCTAGCCACAAGGATAAACAGGATGCAGAGCTCAGATTAATTCTCACCAGGATCATCTAATAAAACATAGCAGCAACAAAACATTTCGTAGTCCCTCTTAATAAAACATTTCGTAGTCCCTCCGCATGTGCTGCAGAGAACATTTAAACTGGGGGCTATGCTAACTTGGCTCAGTGTTGACCATTTTGCCACAGAGATCATAGAAAATTTTTTTCCCAGAACTCGCTTTGTGAAGGGACAAGATCTGAAAATATTTTAGGGATAATTTTTTCATACAAAAGGAGAAGAAATCAATTAGGAGTGAGATTTCTCTTCTTTTGAATCTAACAGGAAGTGATGTTTTGGGAATGAAAATCTCTCCAGTAATTGCATGGATCTTCTGAATTCTTAGAGCAGCTAGGCAGCTTAGACTAGTAGGCAGACACTAATGGTGATGGCTGGACCAGCTGGGTGTGAACCACAACTGAAAACACATTTCACAGTGCTTTGAGTGAACACTATGGTCCCAGCCCTTCTGTAGCAACTGGAATGAGGAGTTAATGGATCCAAGTGTGTTCTCACATCACTAATGCCATGGTCACTGCATTAATTTTAGATTATTGCCTTACTGATTTACAGTGAGTCCCAAGAGATCAAAACCAAACCACTGATCTCCCTTATCCTTCCCTTCTTATATCTTACTGCCAGAGAATCCATAAGAGCTAGTCAGACTTAGCCCTTCCATAATTCTACTTATTTCTATCTGAAAGCTCTAGTGCAACGTGAAATTTGGTCTTGTTTACTGTATTTAAAGTTCTAAAGAGCTTATTCTAAGCTTTGTATAAATCACCATGGAAAGAAGACTGCACGCAAAAGTAGGGATTTCCAGGCCACTTAATGACTTATCTGTAGTCTCTATTTCATTCTAATGAAATAAAGGAAGTACTCTGACCCTGTGAAATGTCTTCAGTACCAGAGAATCATTATTAAAGACACATAACTGTGATGTTATGAAAAACCCAACCTCAGCCCTGTGTCCCTTAGTTTGCATTTCTAAAACTAACTTCAGTTCAATGTGGTCCATAAACTTCACAAAGCATTGAAAGTCCAGCAATGTCCATAGGAAGATAAGTGCTAATTGGTAGTGATCTTCAAAATTAAATCAGTTCAGAAATGTTAAAAGAAAACTAGAAAGTGGTGACTTACCACTAAGTCCTGGGAAATATCATTGCTAAGGAGTTGCACTAATTAGAGAGAAGGGAACAAAAAAATATGACCCCAATCTAGCTAAGGGGTCAAATAACTTAAACCTATTTGAACCAGGCATCAAAGTTATTCGCTCTTCAGAACTGAGCATGTAGTTCTGGCTTAGCTGGACTAAGGCTGAGAAATAGGAGACAACATATCTCTCCTTTTCATCCTGAAAACTGCTTTAATTATATGTTGGTGATCCAAGCAAGGCTTAATCCTCAGCTCTTTGAAAACAGCCTTCATTTCTGCAGTTCTCAGTTTTCCCGCTTTTAGCCCCATAGCACAAGGCATCTTGCCTGGTACTTGCTGGCACAGCTGGCTCGGGTACTGAGCATGGCTTTGCAGACTCCTGGCATCTGCCTCCTCCCTCCCAAGAGCCGAGACTGATGCATGCTGTCTGTCCCTCACAGACAGTCAAACAAAACTTTCAAGTCTTCTAAGCCACCTCTGACAAGTGGGCACATCACCTAGCAAGGGGCACCTGCACCCCCCAGCTGGGTCTGCCCAGCTGTGTCCATCCTCACAGGAATCCAACCCCTTTCCTGTAATTCTTACAACTAACATTTTCTAGAGCTACTGAAGGATATGGCTGTCCTTGGGCACCATTACATCAGTTAAAGCGCAAAGGTCTGGGATGGGTCCTTTCACCCCATTAAAGAGACAGTGATAGCATTTTAAAAGATTTTTGGATCTCAGTAAGAAGTTATTCAGCAGTTTTGAAAAGCTGGGCCATTTTTTAGCCAGATACCAGCTTCCATTCCTAAGAGCCCTAAAATCCAAATAAAGGAAACACTCCCTGAAGTGGCATCCTATTCTGACCTTTTGACTTTGAAAGAAGGTATTCAGGATCCTATAGTTCACTGTATCCCTTTCTCATTTGGCAATTAAGGCAGGATTTTTCCCACTACGTTAATTTCATTGATTATTTTTCCCCTTTCAGAAGGCCTGCAGTGAAAGGCAGGTTTCATTGCAATTAATGCCAGCACTCAATGATTTGAGGCTGGGTCAGCATTTCAAATCACCTCTTCTTGGGGCTAATTTCTAAATTAATGTAGGGAATTTGTAAGGAGTGCATGATGGTGTGGGTCCTCTATAGGAATGCGAAAATTCAAGGCTAGTGATAGGCCTGAAACTCTGAGTGTGCCCTGGTATCTACTTCATACAGAGTGCACACTTTGTTCTCATCTCTAGCATGGAAATATGGCCAACACCATTTATCTGCTTATTCTTAAGCACAGGAATATTGGTGTTCGTAGGAGATTTCAATACATTACAACTCTGTAAAAATCACTGAAATGCAATAACATTGTTGCACATTTATTGCTTCTAACCAACTCTATAAAGTGTAAGCTTTGCTTCCCTCCAAGGGTTTTGGGAGAAAGCCGATCCTCACTCCACAAAGTGTTATTTGCAAAACACTCCTACATTGCCAAACCATTAGATGTAAACCTTTTTTAAATAGTGTACAGGATATCATAAAGCCTAGATAGGCTTTGAATGACTTCACATCTCCATTTGTTCCCTTTGGAGTCATACAAGTGCTATTTAAACATGATACATGTTTTAATACACTATCATTACTTCATATCTTTAGTCAATTACTTCCCAAGCACAACCAAAGTAATCCTTTTTGCTTAGCATTAAGGACTTGGAGAAAAAGGCTGTTACAAAGGAAGAGGACCTGACTTAAGAATGGCCCAAGATTTCCTAGATAGCCCCAGTGGAAGGATGAGGTGAGCAGTGGGGCCTGCAAGTCAATTAAACCGCTTGAAATCCACAGCATAACATTAATTCTAATGCTAAATTACTGTGCATTAACTGGACTGGCCCACACAATCATTGTGTTCTTATGAGGTATTTTTACTACATCACTTTAATGACAAAAAGAAAGAAAAAGAGGAGAACCTCAAGTCCAAATAAATTAACTTTTAAAGCTTGACATTTAGCTTGAAATATAATTTTGCTTCCAGGTTCCACATTTAAAGCTGCAAGGAAGCACACCTACTTTTATCAAGGAATCCAAGAGATTTATGCTTATTTATGCAGAGCCTTAACACATAAAACACAGCTGGCAGGGTTTTAATTTCTATCAAATTCAAATCACAAAGAGTCCTTCCAGCCTGATTTAGCATCAGTACCAAGACCTACTTTGAACCCAATCAGGACTACAAAAATCAACAACAGCATCTAGTAGAAAACTTGAAAACCCTGCCATTCAAAAGGTAAGAAAAACCTCAGTCAATTTCAAAAAGATTAGGAGGAATATCTTATCAGTAATGTTTTCTTGGCTTTCAGAGAGAACACACTTCCTGTCTGAAATCCATTCACTTGGCAGACCAGAATTGCCTAGATGCAGTTCTCTACTGCATAAACTTTACATTTTTAGTCTCTTTTAATTACTTTGATTTAGACAAAATGAAGCCACTTAAGACCTGGCAGAAAATTACCCAATTAATATTTCCCTTCTCATCAAGTCAGAAGATTAATTATGCATTCTAATAAAGGCTTAAGGACTTGTTTCCAACAGCTGCTGACCATTTTCATCTTAAACCAAAAACGCCTTTAAACACATGCTTAACTTAATTGCCTAAAACATCCTTCCAGACTAAATGGTTCTATTGATTGTCCTCAGAACTTAGGCAGAAGAGATGGCCACAATCTGAGCGCTTAGAATCCAGAAGAAAAAAAAAAAAAAAAAGGAAAAAAGGGAAAAAACTTTCAAATCTCAAACTGGAAAACTTAATAAAGTAGGCATTAATTAATATTTTTCATGTCTCAGTACATTATAGTATACGACATAGCAGCAGCAAATTACCATAGTTTGTGATGCTACCATGAATAACATAAGTTAGCTGGTGGAAAATAGGAAAACAACAGACCAGGCAACACCAATAACTATTGCTAAAGACATGAGATTTGAAAAAGGCTTGGACAAATTAAAATGTAAAGTAATTTTACAGCCATCAGTTGAATGAAACTGACGTTTCCTTTAATCTTACTGGCAGCTACTTGTCAAACAAAGAGTATATACAGTCTTCCTTCTAATTTGAACAGAATGAGCAGGACAAGCATATGATGTCCTGCTCAGCCAAGAATTCAGGGATTTCAATCCAAGTCCAAAGCTTAAGTACTCTTATGTGCTTTTACAAAAGAATGGCTGGCTAAAAATAAATAAATAAACAAACAAACCCCAGTAGAAACCTCACAACTTCTAGCCAATGCAGTTTTGCATGAACTGTTGGCAGATAGGTAGCAGCTGTAATCCTGACTGTGACTGCCTTCTGCTCTCATCAGGAGATTGTTTAGAAGTGATCCAAGTCAGAAATATGGGACATTTGCATTTTTGTCCTTTGATTTCCATGCTGCAAAACAAGGATAACTAATTGCTGTAACTTCCCCATTAATAAAGAAAGTAAGGCTTTTAAGCACTTTAAATATTAGACAATTTCTATGCATTTAAGCACTGGCAAGATCCATTGAAATAGGGCTGAAACTAATCCTTGGGAACCTTGGGATTTTACCACAGCAGTTCTGAGGCACCCCTAGCCAAGTATGGAACAGTGCTACAAGCAACGTGTGATGTACTCTGCCTCCCCCTCCTCTGCCCCCCAAAAGACAGTGAAAACCCTGTGTGGTTTTAAGAAAAAAAAGCAAGGACAGCAGAAGCAAGATTACCAAGTGTGTGATTTCTCTGAGTAGTTGTCTGATATGAACTTTCCTGAAATCATGGGCAGTCCTTAAACCAAGCATTGTGACAGCTCTGCCAGGCATGTGCATTCATGACTGGTATTTTCTGGAAGAACTTTGCACCTTAGTTTGCTGAAGGTATCTGAAAACAATCTCTTGGAAGAAAACATACATAGCAAATGCTCAAAAAACCCCAAAGCCCAGCAAACAACCGAAAAACGCAACTAAAAATTGCCAGCTAAAGAGATGCTCCCCAAAGAAAACCAAGCCGCCAACTCCCTCCTCCCCAGCTAGAATCTTCAACCTCTGCTTTTCACGTTTCAAGATGAGAAATAGTTGGTCATCAGTCAGGGAAAAGGGCCTCAGCAGGAGCCCAGGATTATATAAAAACTGCTCACTACAAACTCCAGTACAGATAAGAATACCTTGACAAAGGCAGAGAAAAACAAAGTGGGTAAAATTTGTTTCAGAATCCTGCCAATGTAATCAAACAAAAACATTACTCAAGAATTATTTTGTAGCATCTTGATCTAGCCGTATACTTTCAGTGTTTGCAATACATTTCTTTTTAAGTAGGAGAAAATGGCTTTCCCTCTTCACTCTCTTCCACTGGATTAACACACTGAGGTTCAACATGGCACAGGGTAATCCAAAGCTCTTGGTTTATGCCTTGGTACTTCTATTTGCTGTCAGGTCCTTACTTGTTTTTGCTGTGTGTTCTAATACTGCTCATGGGATGCAACCTGAAAGGAAAACAGCAGGAGCCTGAGACAAGGGTGGAAGTTTGCATCAACACTTAAAGGGGAAAAAGCATTATGCACCACTTGTTCTTTAAGGATCTTAAAACTTATGGAAACCATTTTGGTTTATGCTAAGACAATGCAGTATACATTGCTCTTAGCAGTAGCTGAAGAGCTGCTCTAATTCTTCAGGAGAGTGTTGCCAAAGAAGAGCTGCAGTTTCTAACTGCTGAAATTCAGTAGTGTTCAGCTATAAAGGTTTAACTTAGGACCCACATGAAAAGCAGGCATGGGTCACAATATCTAAATCTCCTTTCTTAAGGACCTAAATGAAAAGAATGACAAATCAGACTTGGCATCTCCACACTCTTGAACTGGAAAAGTTTTCACATGAATAAAATTATTCTGTCACATGACTGGATGCAATCTAAACTACTTTCCTGGGTTAGAGAAAATAGAATATACACAGGAAAGGAAAATCATCTGAATTCACTGCAATGACTAAGTCTGGGCTGAGTTCCAGTCTCATTAAAATCAGAAAACCATGGACCAATCCAATATCTTGGCAGAGACATAGGAGCAATAAAAAAGTTCCTCCCTGCTTTCCTCGTCTTGACATTCATATGCAAGGGCAAGGACGAGTGCCGCTATCCCCCCACATACAAACACTGTGAGTGGCACAGCACAAACAGGTTGGCATAAAGGTTTGAAACTGATGCTCAAAGAAAGCAGCAGGTGGCTTTTTTGCAGGTGTGTGTAGCTGAAAGGGAGTTTGGCTGGATAGTTTGCAATTTCAGAGGCACATCTTACTGCAATACACAGCTTCAGTCTTTTGGGGATCTGGGAGTTTTGGGGTTGGGTTTTGGGTTTTTTTTTTTCATTTAGGCAATTAAGCCTCAGTGGGGGAACATGGGCAGAGTGTGACTCTAAGGAAAATGTGAATTTCTAAGGACACTTTTTTTGTTTCTCAGCTCTGCTCAGGAAAATGCAGGTGCCCACCCTCTGGGCTATTTGCAAAGACCATTCTCGCATAGAGGACACTTCCCCCCCACTTGTATGGTAGTAAATGAACTTCAAATTAACGTGATCAATAGCTACTTTTCCTCCACAAATGCATTAATCTTAAAAGACAATTGCTTCCTCAGTGCCCAGCACTGAGAAAAGGCATCAGCATAAGTAAGTTGGGTGTGCTTTGTGCTGCTCCTCTCTGAGTGGAGATCCCTGTTGAATTAGAGAGAGTGATTTCTGAGAGATCAATGCTACTGCAACTTGTCTGATTGTGAAGTTGCTATGGAATATCATCACTTAAAAGAATCTAATACAATTACTCTTACTATCCTAATTCACTTTCTTATGACATGGATTTGTAATGCAGAAGAGCTTTGGATAATTGACCTTTAACTACTGTGAAGGAAAAACTGGTTTGCTTAGTCGTTCTCCTTTCATCTAACATTCAGAGCCATCCTGCAAGTGGAAACAATACTTTTTTAAAAAATAAGATGTCAAAGACAGTTTGATAGAAGTTAAAAGATCCTTTGAAAGACAATCCTTACAGATGTACCTTGCACAGAGCACTTGCCATTAATATCATCATAAACTTGCAGCTGAAATTAGAAACAATTTTAACATGCAAAAGGAATCCATAGATCAAACACTACAAAGGAGAAGAACATAATGTAGCTTTCAAACAGATGTAGATGGATTTGACAGAGGAGAGGTTAACTTGGGTTAGAAACACAAACTGAGGGGAAGATCAGGCCACACAACTCATGGGGTTTCTATATTAATTTCTTTACCTGGGCCATCTTTAAGTGATTCTTTTCATACTATTGCTGTAAAAAGACAGGGAATGCGAAGTATTGCTTGTATGAACAGAATCACTGATAAAACTCAAGTATAAGTAAAATTATTCAGCTGAAAATCCAAAACTGTTTTCAAACACTTCAATAAGTGATTTAAGCCTGTGAGACTAATAAGCAATATAGCACTAATTTTATTAGAGGGAATATACAATTTGGTTTAAATTCAATGACAAAATTGAGATTAGAGGTACAACCTCTTTTTGAAACTGGGGAGCTGACTGGTTTGTCAAAAACATTTGGCTTCAATCTTCCTTAGGGGTAGGAGAAATGTCCAAGAGCTATGCTCATTCTGCTCTCCAGATCAGATAATTTCTAAGTCATGCTGCAAATTTCGCCTTTAAGGTCTGGGGAAAAATATCCCCAGTTCTCATTTTCTTCAGTAATGAGAGATATCTCATAGGAATTACAAATAGTTGGCCTAAAAGTTCAAAAGCACTCTTATCATTCTGGAATGGAACTTTTACCATGTTTGCAACGTCTTGATACCACCGCCCCCCCAAACAGTCTACATGCTGCCAAGGCTTGCCTTTGAGTAATCCTGTGGTTACAATCAGCAGAAGCAGCTTTAGCAGTCAGCAGGTGGGGGCCCATCTTGAGTCACACCAATTGCAAAATTTCTCTGTGCAGAAAAGCAAGGACAGGGTCGAAAGCATCAAGGTGAAAAAGAACAGTAAGGTGAGAAGTAGTTACAAACTTATCCAAGGGAAAAACCCAGGCCTTTATAGGGGAGGTAGATATATTCTCTATTCCTGTAAAATGGCTTAAGTCCTGAATTTATTGCAACACTTTCACAGCTCAGCTCCTGTGTTGTTAGCACCATAAGAATGCTGCAACTGCTAGACTTGGATGACATTAATGGAACTTCTAACCCAATAAAACATAGCTGTTTTTGAGGATTTTAGGAGGCACCTTTACTGGGAAGCTCTGGAATATATTGCATGCTGTTAAGTTTAACACTGGGTTTTAACTGAATTTCCTTGATGCCAGCCGAGTGAGTCAAATTGATTCTCAATGCCTTGTGCAATCCTCACTTTGAGGTTCAAGCTGGGAACATAAACAGCCAAACACAGCAAAGAGAAAAGCAGGAAAACAGCATAAAAATAATGGATAACTGCAAATAGAAAGCAACATTAAAATGCTATACAAATAATTGTACAGGTCTTTTTAATAAAACTTTCTCGCTAATTACCCACTCCTCTGAAGTTTTCAATGGTATCTTTTCTTCAGAGCAGCTGTGCAGAATCTCCCCCTGCACCTCTTTGAGGCTGGTTGTTGGCTGTGGCACGAGGCATGGCAGCAAACCCGCTCCCCATGTGCCAGCAGCTGTGGGCTGTGCGCTGCCATGGCCGGTCCATCTGCCACCAGCACCCGTGCCAGCACAAAGGGCATCATTACCCTGCACTGAAAGGAGGAGGAAGGAAATACCTCTGGCAGCAAAGCATTCCTGCTTTCAGAGCTCCTCTTTGCTTCCTCCTTTTCATCAGTGCTCGGTTCGCCATCTGCTCGCCAGGGGTGCTGTGGCAAATGTTGGGGAAAATGACCACAATGCAACATAAGGGAAACCACTGCCAAAAAGGCATTCTTGGGTCGTTTCTGCTCTTGCCCCAAGAGAGGAAGGTGAGTAGATGGAGTCATCAGTCTGATGCTTCAGGTCTAAATGAAGGTACACTCCAAGAAATGTGGGAAGGGCTTGAGGCATGTCCTGCTCTCTCAGAGCCCAAAGAAGAGCAGCTTTACCAAAGCTGGAACAGCAACTTTTCTCTGTCCCAAATTGAGAGAGAGGGCATTAATTGGATTACATTAATTCATGGAACAGCTTAATTAAAAAGAGGCTGCTGTGTAGCATGGCAAAAACCCCAAGTAGACAGCACAAGCAAGAGTCAAAGAAGCACCAGTAGAATTCCCACCAAGAACTGAACTACCATACAAAGCCTAATTAATTTTGAACAGATCAGAAGCCCTAGACTTCAACTGTTGTTTCTTTGAGAGAAGATTAAAGTATTTCAACTGAATTGAAATTTTCAGGTGTAATACAAGGGGGAATAAAAGTCAGATTTTCCAGAATATGCAGATTTCACTAACTGAAATCTATTTCAATGGAAAATTCCTGAGTGTTGCCACCTAGTCTGGAAGGATAGACACAAACCCTCCACTGCTGCCACTATCAAGCTCCTGCCAAATATATTTTGTGCACAGGGGTGCAGGAAGAGAGGGTTCCTGTCTAATTCTGCCTTCCACTTCCCAGGACTGCCTCCAGGGCTCAGAGGTAGGCAGCCAAACCTTTCTTCCCCTTTCCCTACATCACACCTCAGGACAGGACTGTGGAGCAGGAAGTGAAAAGAATCAGCTAAATCTCAGCTGACAGTCCTAAGCAACAACAAATAGCTACTCCTAAAACTGGTAATCCATATTCTCCCTACCAAAAATACTATTTTTGCTCCTCCATTAGTGGGACTAGCATGAGTCAACAGACAAATGCATTCTCTTTTTAAGAAAGGCATGACAAATGTAATTTCACCCTTATGTTGCAGATTGTCCCATTTCATCAAAAACAGCTTTGTTTTTAAGTTAAGTAAGATGAAACATCAACATTACCCTTGGAAACCAAGCCTTCTTTGCCACTGATGGAGTGAAGCAAATAGGGATTGAGATACAAGCTTGAAAATTCACAAATCACTTCACCACCAGATAGTTAAGATATCTAGGGCTGAGGTCAATAGAGCACAGCCAGTTGAATATTGAAAAACCAGAAAGCTATTGCAATTTATAATGATTAAGGATCTGACTCATTGATTCCAGTTCTTCTTTTCTTCTTACTAATGAAAAGGCAGAAGTTGTCTTATGAAAACAAGGATAGGCATGCAAGCGTAATTGAAGAAATGGACCCCTCGTATCTGGTAAATAACAATCCCTCCTCTACATGCATTGGGCTGAAGTGCTGCAAGTTGGCAGTCAGGAAATGAATTCTTTTTGCAGTTACAGCTGGATAAATTCAATGCTTGGGATAAATTGGCCTCGAGCAAACTTATAAAAAAAAAAAAGTACTTCCTTGCTAAGTGATCCCAAGAGACATATGTCTCTATAAAACAGTTAAGGGGAAGCTGCTGACTTGCACTCAGTGGGTTCAACATTTTGAAAATGATTTTGTTTTAAATCTTACAGAACCACTTACATAACAGACAGCAAGGAGAGATTTTTTTTTTTTTTTAGACACTTGCTATTTGGAAGATTAAGAGATGGAATCAGTGGCACATCACAATGAAACTTTAATTATCGGAAGTTTGGCACCATGATAAATTTCACTGCGTTGCTTTGACAGTGCACTCTGTCTCACAGAGACTGAGCTTCACACACAGCCTTTAGCTCCAGATCATGCACTTTGGAGCTTGCCTCTCTACATGATGTTCTGTTTTGGAACTGCTGAGAGAGGGAGCAGTCATTTCCCATCCATAGAGACCTCCTGGTAGCTTTCCCAGGGCAGCTGGCTCAGCCCCTCCTGCAGCCACAGAGGAGAGTGACTCGTGTCCCTCTGACTTTGAGAGCTGGTGGCCCTGGGGAGAAGCTCCTGCAGGATGAGATGAGATGGGCAGCAGGCTATCCCAACAGAGGGTTAGCATCCCCTGCACCCTCACTCTCCTCTACACGGAAAAGCAGTGGGACAGCAAGTGCAGGAAACAGCTCCAATAGCTCTGTGCCAGCACATGGCTCCTTTTTGCCAAATGAATTCCCAGATGGCCATTAGCACCCAGCTATTTGACTTGCATGCTTTCAAAGGCCTCTGGGAGCAGAGTCTGCATGCCTGCCAGATCCCTGTGGGGTAATGCAGCCATACCATGTTCACTTCAGCTCTTCCAGCAGGTTTGTTCACAAGTGGAGCAAACTTAACAATTTTCAGTCCTTAATTACAGTGGCTAAGCATATGCCACATTTGATTCCAGAGGTGAGAAAATTCACTCATGCACATATTTTATACATGAAGATGTTGTAAGTGGCTTTTATATTTATTAAGGTGGGATTCTCAGTTGAAATCAACTAGAGTAAGTTTAGAAATGCTCTGATTTATGGCAAAAGAATGCTGGGAGATAGAGGCTCTAGGCTAAAACATGGTATAGAAGAGACAGGCATTCTTATTAGTCTCTGGTTTAACCCTCACATGTAAAAGAAAGTGATGCAAAAAGAAGCAATTCAGGAGAAAACACTGCTTTAATAGTAGGAGCTAGAAATTAAGTATATTAAGTACAAACCCTCTGCGTGTTCTTTCAGCACCTACTGTGCTATTCACAGTCACTTTGCTCATTTAGGACAAAGCTCTCCCTGGGGACTTCACCCAAGAGTAACCAGAGTTACTTAGGGCATCCCACAAAGAATAAACCTGAAGAAAGGACATGGATAGGGTTTGATATGAAAGGAAGGTACAACTCTCTGCACATAAGCAGAGCTGAAGAAATTCATGTACTCTTCTTAGATAGCTGGAAGTGAAAAGAAATCACCTGTTATATTAATTAGGAAGGGCAGGTAATCAGAGACTTAGGAAATCACACCCACTCACCTGCAAGGAAGGAAAATTTCATGCTAAAGCAGGAAATACAATTGTTGTTGACCTCCATAAGAGCTGCAAATAGCATAAGTCAAGTGAATCTGATTGTAGCTTGATAATCTATATAAAGAGAAGCCAGTTTTTCTTTGACTAACATGCTTATATTTAGGATCCTAAATCTGTATTTGGAAACCTAAGGAACTGACCTGATTTTCTGAAGTGTTCAGCACCCAGTGAATGAGTGGAAACATTTTTAAGTGGCTTCAGCAAGAACTGCTGAATTCAAGAGAGCTTTGGATAGGGAGAAAGAAATCAAAGTTTCATTCTATTTCTTAACTTTGTGCTTACAAAACTAAGACTTGCATTTTCAGAATTCTGCAGCAGTGTCTGGTTTTGCTTTAACTAGTGTACTGCTAGAACCACTAAGTGTGTGGATTTTAAAAAGCTTTCAGACTCCTTGACTGTAACTTAAATAGGGATATTTAACACAGAGTAAACCAGACCCACTTTGCTCCATGCTAGTTTGAAATCTGAATAAAATAATCCCTACAGCAAAAGCAAAGCTATATAAACAAAACCATGGCAAAGCCATATGAAAGTCAGGATTAAACTACATTTGGAAATGCTCACATGTAAAAGGAAAACTCCTGGTATCTCAGTTGAGGAAAAAAGAAGAGTTCTAACAATTCAGTAAACTGTGAGGGCCTGCATTTCTCTGAAAATGGCTTTTCCCCAGCAGATATTAAAGTTTTGAGATCACATTGCTTAAAAGGGCACTGGTATTATTCTCCCTCTCATTCAGAAACTTTTTTATATATTCTGAAGACCACAAGATGGTATAAACCTATTTGGAAAAGACATTGTAAAAACCTATGGCCTAGCCAATCCTTACCAAAACACAAAGATAATTCAGTAATTACTGCTGCATTATTTCCTCTAATGGCACTATAGCATGAATATCCCAATGTTCATGCTACACATTTGCAAGTGCAAATATTTTTTTAGTGGTACTGCATTTGGAAGTTCTGGAAATTGGGAAAAGAAAAACATAGAATTCACTAAGTTCTTGTTTTTATTTCACCATGACCATTTCAAAGTTCTAGTGTAATTCATAATTTAAGATTTTGATTGAACCCCACTAAAAATATTTAAATACAGTCCTCTCTGCATGCCCTTCACAGTAGCATTGGGGTCTATGAATCTCATAGATGTGCCTGATAAACGAGTTGCACATTAAAGCCACTTCTTAAAAGCACACACTAAATCAGGCACCTTTCTGCAGAGATAAGATTTACAGGTTAGTGCACTCTTCCTAATATAAAACACTCATACACACAGGGTACCATTACCAGCAATCATGAAGCAAAGCTCATTAAATAAAAAGAAAATTGAAGTCTTACTTTTTTCAGTGCAGAAATGTTACTGTCCAGAACAAGAAACATATCAAGACCATTATTTCCAGCACAGAAATGTCTACAGGCCCCAAAAGCAGCATTGAGGACCCTTTATGGCAGGCTCTGCACAAATACCAGCTAGAGGTGGTCATTACCAGCAGTTATTACATTTGTCAATGGACAGACAAAAGGCAAAAAGTAGAGCAGAACAGAGACACATCAGATGAGATGAATGAGGAATTAAAGAGACCTTGAGGTCACTCCTCCTGCAACTTCTAACTGGTCAAATTTAGCCCCCAAATATGCTTGTTCATTTCTGTGTTTTTTGAGTGTGTGTGTATCAAGTGCTTTCAACAAGTGTAACACAAGCAAGTGAACACAATGGATTTTTTCTACAACAAACCCCATTTTTGAAGTCTTATCACCTGTTTCCAAATTCCCTATTGACCATGGATTGCCACTGTGCCCTGGCAAATGACTTTTCAGACTGTTCTGTAGTTCAGGCTCTCTTCTCTCTGAAAGCTTTTCTGTCTCTGGAGCTAAATTTCCAGCTAGATTTTCAAAGCACCACAAGGAATATAATCACTTTGCATTTTTTTTCCATGGAAAGCATGTGACTCAAGCCTGCCACCCCTCAAAGAGCTCAAGCTGGGCTTTCCTTCTGATCCCGGCCAATGCTTACTTGTGCAGAGTCTTTGAGTAAACTTGTCAAGGCCAAATTTGTACTAGATATACTGTTCATTAAAACGTGCAAACCCCCTCCCCCAGATGACCTGTAAAAAATTAGGAGGTTTTTTTTTTTACTTAGTCAACAGAGTTTTCCATTAAAACAGCACTAGAAGAAATATACGATCATTATCTCTACAAATCAGTTTATTTATCAAGTGATCCTGGAGAGCTGGGACAAAACCACACATTCTAGGGCAGGTGTTGTACCAAAACACATGCACTGGCTAGACAGCACAATTACCTTGCAATTAAAAACCTGCTCAGGAGTGTGATACTTCCAGTACTAGAGCCTTCAGGCAGTGTAAAGCAGTGATTTAATACAAAAGCTGGCTATTAAAAAACTTAATAGTCTTAAGACGAATGCCAAGTTTCACCATTAGAATTAAGGTCCCAGCTGGGACTGAAAGTTTCTTCCCTGGGAACCATTCAACTCATAATTCAGCAGTGGCTGCTGTTTCTGCAGGCAGGCAGGCAGTGAATAGCTCCCCACTATTGCCTCCTGTTCCTCAGAGCAGAGGAGAGCTCTCCTTCAGCCTCACAGAGATGGGAATGCCTCGCCCCTCCCTAAAACTGGTGCAGAAGTGAGCACCCCTTAGCAGACAAGAGCAGGGGCTGATGCACCTCCAGGTATCCGAGATGGCTGGAGAAGAGGCTTGGAAAGGAAAGGAAAAAGAAGGAAGATTTACCTCCTCCATTTAAAGGCATTTCCTAATGCCAGCGCAAACCACTTCTGTCCCCAGGATTAGCAGGAGGTGCTGCAGAAGAGAAGGGGTCTTGGGGATGTTTAAGTCAAACGCACAAAGCCCAGAGGAAATGCATCATAAGCAGACTGGTGTTTACAGAGATTATGCAGCACTGATTTGTCCTCTAAAATGAGGCAAAACTTTCCATTAAATTATTGACTCATCTAGAAAGGAAGTTACTAGAAAGGAAATAGATTTTCGTGTTCAAAGGTGCAAAAGTTGAATGACAATGTTGCCTAATAGGAGAAACAAATGGATTAGAGTCCACACAGCCATGCCCAGAATGACCCTCTTTCATTCCATATCCCACATAAAATATCTACTGAAATGTACAGAAATAATCACTTTAGTACCAGAAACCCAGTGAAACAACAATGATCTAGACTTCAAGTGTAAGCTGCCTGTAATTGTCCTTCATATTGTATGTCAGCTGTTTCCAAATGGACTTCTGAACCAAAGCCCACAAATCCCAGCTCAGAAAGGGGACCAGTGTGACCTTCAGAGACAAAGCTGTCCATGCCTGGTAAAAAGCCATAGAGCTTAACTTCCTCTACACTGCAAAGGGGCACTTTGTGGTGCTTAAACTAGCTCAGTAAGCCACAGTGTTTCAGACTGAATCTTTGAGTCAAAGCAAACTTCTCTCAGGCAAAACTGCTACAGGACTGAGATCTGCCTGGCTGAAGCAACAGCCTCCTTCCCTCATGATGGCATTCAAGAATTCCAGTGTGAAAACAGAGGACACAGAAAGTGATTTCCTCCTAAAGACACTTCAACACCAGGAAAGAGAAGCTGCAAAATAAGCAGCCAGGTTCAGTTTTCTCCTGGGGTGTATCTGCTCAGCCAGTTCTTTAGGGCACAAACAGGGTTGGCAAAGCCTATGGAGGAACAGCTGACAGCAAGGCATTACTCAGGGGAATGCACAGATGTTACAAACACCTACGCTGCATTCCAAAATTAACTTTTTTATTAGCAAATATTTGACAGTCTCAGGTCTGTCTGCCTTAGAACAACAGTCTGCTCTGGAATGCTCATCAGGAAAATGTTACCTATTTGTTCAGGCAATTTGATCTTGGAAGATGCACACACAATATTTACTGGAACCAACGGGTAGAGGGGAAAACAAAGTGCTATATACCATATACTCAACACCACTAATTACTTCTTCCCTTCTTACAACAACTGAGTTATTTATTACACATGGTGCTGTGTCCTGGATGGTTCAAGTACAGGGTTGTCATCGTAGAGTCATTCCTGATGAAATTCTGAAGGCTTCCTACCACTTTTAGTACTTACTTAAGTCAAGGTTTAGGCTTTCTTAGGCTGACCTTACATATGCCTTGCACTGTCTTCCAGGATATTTGGTCAGACTCTTGTGTGATGTAAGTGAACCTGGCAGCACTGCAGGGAAGAGAATGATTTCCTCTTCCACCAGCTGAGAGTCTGGCACATACTTTCTCCTAATTAGTATTCATCCCTAGGCCTGTTGAAATTATGGGAGAGAGTTAGCTGCCCATGGAAATCCTAATTGTTTAGAAGCTCAATATCCCTTGTAGCCTGCAACTCTCAACTGAAAGCACCTTCATTATTAAAAAAACCCCAAGTCTATTATATTAATTTGTCCTCAGTAAACTGACAATACACAAGCTAATATTTTATTAATTTGAAGAGTTCTGTAAAGATTTAGAACATTTTCTAAAAGCCCTGAAATGACAAAAGCAAAACAAAAAGTCCAATTATTAGAAAGTGATACACCTCTAGTTCCACAGATGTTCTCTGCACAGAGAAATATAGCTTAGTCTTCAAATTGCTCTTCAACTTCTGAGTCATTTGGGCACATTTAACATTTTTTAACAAAATAAACACACACACAATACTGTTGACTTTCAAAATGACAGGGCAAAATCATTCACAAATGAAGAAGGATTATAGAAATACTCAGGGAATCCTGTCTGCTCTCTCCCACCTCCTGCCAACTTTGTTACATAGTATTTGATCTACAAAAATATTCTACATTTTCATTCTTTAGTCCATAAGTCATTTACTTTTTGTCCCAACTTCCATTTCTTTTAGGTCATAATTTTCTCCACCTTTCCCTTCTCGCTTTCCTTTCTTTTTTTTTTTTTTTTTTTCTTTTTAGCTCCACTAATGAAAAGAAAAATTATTTCAAAGGCCAAGGACAATGCCAGGTCACGTATAACTTAGGTGACTTGCACAGCTGCCAGGCACAAATGCCAATTTCAATATGTGGTCAGAGTGGACAGCACAGCTGAACTGTTACCAGCTTCATGAAGCCTGGCACTTGATTTTAGACACACAGTTGTGACTTTTCTCTTTCCTCTCCCAACACTGTGCAACTTGAGCAAGATCTTGATTTCCAACTACTCTTCCAGAGGAAGCCACTGAGGCAATATACAGGATGAAAATTTTAGAAGAAAGTGCCAAAAAATTAAATGCCAACACAATTTCCAGCACAAAGGCACACCTACATATAGAGCAAGAATCTTTATTTTTCAGAAGTGGAGTTTGGAAGGCAACCAGCTTTTCAAAATGACAGGTCTGCAGCTCAGTTTGAATGAATGTATTGGATACCACTGCAAAATAGCACTCACTTTCAAACTCTGAAAAAAATTAATTTGCTTTCAGTCAAAGAACACAAGATAATATGCAACATGAATCCCAGTCCCATGCCAAGCCTCATGTGTTTCTTTAATCTCAGATACAATCACATAAAGCCATTAAAGAAAAAAGGGAGAGAGAAGCTGTTAAAAAAAAACAATGCACATTCACTATTAGAAAATACTAAGCCTGTGAAAAAAAAGTCAGAAGATAGGAGCTTCCAATGATTACCTTCATAAAAATTAAGTTCTTGATTCACACTGGCAAGTTGGAGTGATTTGGGTGAAATTTTCTTCTGTGAATGACATCTAAGCTCTAATGTATATTTTTTTTCTGGGAGAAATAACTCCTGTACCCTATATTTAGAATTTATTTAAGGAATTTTGTTCTGGCTATCTCCAAATAGAGTGCAATATGTTTTTGCACTAAAATATATATATAAGTGCAGTGTTTTTACACTGGCACAGGATGTTGATCTGGTCTAACACCCCTGCTCAAGCAGAGTCACCTGGAGCCAGATCCATGGGAACATACCCAGGCAGCTTTTGAGTATCTCCAAGGTAGGGCACTCCACAACCTCTAACAGCAATCTGATCAATTGCTCAGGCAAAGAGTTTCCTGATATTTGAAAGGAAGCCTTCCTGTTGTTCAGTGTGTGCCCTTTGCCTCCCATCCTGTCCCTGTGCACCACTGACAAGAGCCTGGCTCCATCCTCTTTGTATGCTGCCTTCAGGTATCCATCATTAACAGCATCCCCCCAAGTCCTCTCCTCCCCAGGCTAAACAGTCCCAGTTCTCTCTGCCTTTACTCACACGAGAGATTAGCTATTTCCCTAATCACTTTCCAAACCCGGACATTCCACAACACATTTCATTTTTCTTTTTTTTTTTTTTTCTGATGAAACTACTAAAAACGCGCACCTGAGCTACCTAAGCACAGCTTTTAATTCAAAATCACAGTAGTTTATTTCCCCTGAAAACATAGCTTACACTACTTCAGGGATGAGCAAGGAAGAACACAAGTTCTCCAGGAAAGTACTTCAAAACAAATAATCACATTTTGCATGTTTCATTTTCCCCTACCTCTCCATATTTAAAAGAGAACTTTTAAGCAGAGGGCATATACAATTCATTAAATCTATGTTTTGGATACTTGCAATTAAGCTGCAAGGATACATTTTTTCATCAGAGCAAAATTATTTTAATAGCCATAATCAACACAATCAAATATAATCAGTCTGACAAGATAATAACATTTCAGAATCATTGACGATAATTTTCTGCCTTGCCAGCTCACATCTATATGAAGATGATTACCCCCGGAAAAGATGTGCGACTTCAAAGGTTTCTACCTCTGTTTCAATACAGTGTTAAATTATGTATTTTCATTTTCATTCTTCTGTATCCTCACCTTTCCCTCTCTGACGCTCTTTTTAACTTTTTGAGAGATGTACTTTTGGCCTTTTCCTTTATTCCCTACATTCTCCTCCTCTTTATGCATATCTATACCTTTATGCAAGTGATTAGGATAATACATGGACATTCTTCAGCAATCTTAAGCATCATAAACCTCATGAAAAGCAAGGGACACAGGTGTGCTTCCTAATGTATTATTTTGGACTTTCCCCCAAATCTGCACATCAGCTTTCCCCATTTATCTTCAACTGTGCCCAAGACATGTTGGCCAACTTCTCTGTTTCCATTCTATTCCAAGCACCTCTCCAGTGCTATTACTAGGAATCTGTCACAACATGAAAATCATCTCCTACCCTTTACCTGCTCAGTCTCCCACAAATCCCGCTCCTCTGTCTTGCTGTCATTTTCATTGCACTCTTCCACTCAGTCCCCTTACTCCTACCCTGCCTTTGTTTTCCACTGGGAAGTAGCAACACTGAATTCAAGCTTACTTTTCTTTCTCAAGTCTTATTTTGAGCCTGCTCACACTCTGAAGGTTCTTCCCTTCCCTGCCTGTGGCTCAGACCTTTGGCTGTCCTCAGTTTCTCCTAAGCCCCTTGTCTTTGCTCCTGATATCTCTTAAGTCTTTTCTTCTACCTCTGCTTTACTTCTCTCTTTTTTTAACTAGAACAGCTTGTCTTTCCTGGGTCAAGAAGCACTCCACTTTTTCTTCTTCAAATCTTTCAAATTATCTCAGGAACCCACCCTTAGTTTTTCAACATAAAGCTGGAGTGTGTTGAATTTAGCAATGCCACGGTCTCTTCAGAAGGAGCTACTTCCCAATGAAATTGGAGCCCAGACGTCTCCAAAAGATGCTTCACACTCCAGCAGGGAGAATCCTCTGCAGCTAAACACTGGATAGACCTAAAGCCCATCTTCAGTAGGTCATCTTAACATAAGATGCAAAACATTATTACTATAATAAGAAAACATTAATACTACAATTGCAGCTTTGATATTGTGTGCTTTCAGAGGCCAAATATTCCAAGACACAATTTCTTACTGCCTCCCATTTAAAGGGCATTTCCCAAGCTGAGACAAGTTTCCATGAACAGACAGTTTTTCCAAGCAAAAGAACTGAACTCTAAACTTTGTTTCACAGTGTGCTGGGACCCAACAGTTGCTATCGTTCCCAAAAACGTGTCTTTACATACTTGCTTTAATGAAATTGATAATTTATTATATCAGCAGTTTCCTAGAATAGCTTACTGATCTTGATTTAATTAGGAGCAAAAAAATCATCTTTTTGTAGTCATGGCTGAAAAAAAGATAGACCAAGACTTTACAATCCACAAGATGCAAACCTGTCCTGAAGACAAGGCTCTATATTTGGTTCTTGAAGTAAATCTAATGGTTCCAAGGAAGGGAAAATGTATCTGCGTACTCAGTAGCTTTCATAACAGAAATTTAAGGAGAAAAAGCCACTTGCTCTTGTTTAAATAATCATGATTGCTGAAGGAATTGGAACTAGGTTGATTTGCAACCTGCAGGAAGCTGTTCTTTGGTCTTCTGTCTAGTCTGCAAATATTCTACAAAACAAGTTGGCCTCACCTTTTGAAGAAAACAATTCTATTCAAAACCATGTGATAGAGAGCTATGGCAGGGCATGGTTTCATACTGAGATCACATCACTGTAGAAAGGGGAAAGGACAGGAAGAAGGCAGGAGTGTTCAAAGCCTGTGCTGAAGACCAGTGTAATTGTTCTTCAAGGAAACACCACCATGTTTGGGGTTTATCTGTTGGATCTGCTTCTCATGGACACAATTTCATTAAACTATTAGACTTATGAAAAAGTGACAGGTCACTCTCAGACACATATAGTCCTATCCTTTTTTTTTATCTTGTTTTTGAAATACTGAGGTACTAGAAGCAGTGCAAGAAACTTAGGCAGTTTTTTGTTTATTATTCTTTGTTATAATAACCTTCTTTTCTAGTCATTCAATATGAAAAAAAAAACCCAACCCTTAAAATGTTTGCAAACACTAACATCAATTGATTACTATTGATTCTCCCCTAGGGTGAATGAGAATAAAGAGTATGATAGAAATTATCTGGATATAAAAACTGATGACAGCAGTTATAATTCTTGGATATAGTTCCCTTTTTGCTAGAAAGACTTTTTTATGAAATCCTATTGCCAAGAACAGACCTAACCTTTCCTGACAGCTGGTTTTAATTTGCAAGAGTATCTGTACTAAAAGCTCAAAACACTACAAGCTAGAAAGGTCTGGACTGTGATTTTGAGAGGTGTTGATAATGCATCATGAAAGTGTAACAAAAATCTTCAGATGTAAAACACTTCTCAGTATGTAAATCCCTTCCATTTACAGGTCCTTTCCCGAGCTCCTTGCCTGCTTCTTCCTCCTTTGCCATCAGCCCTGATTATGACATGAACCTTTGCCTGTGCCAACATGAATGAGACATTTTATTGCAATTAGCTGCTGCTAATTTATTACTGACAGTGTCTTCCCCAGACAGATGATCAATGCAGTTATAAGCATAGCAAGACATAGTGAGGTATGAACTATATCTAGAGTTTAAAGTCTGCATAGGCCTGTCAAAAGGTAAGAAAAACAGAAGTAGTATGAATCACATTTTACCAGTAAGAATTGAAAATAGACCAAGACACTGCCAGAAGGAAGTTTGTTGCAGAGCCATGAAAAAAGCCTTTCCATCATCTGAGTCTTGGCCCAGCACTTTGAGTGACTGTGTACTTACTTCATTAGAGGCTTTTGTGGGTGGGAGGATCTTGAAGTGAGGAGGAGGGTAGCATGGAAGAGGACATTATGCATTGCTTCTTGGGCTGTGAGCTAAGGTAATTTATAACAGCATTACCTAATCAGAGTTCTTCAGGATTTTTTTTTTTAAATTTGTTTGGGGTTTATTTTAAGTGACACAAAAAGTAGCAAGAAGATATTATAGTACTCAAGGAGACTCAAAGGTACATTGCAGGCAGTCACAGCCCTAAAAGTTCCTTTGAACAGGACAGCACAGTAACAGACTGGATGGTATTCTTAGTAAAATATATATTTCATATATAGGAAGTGATGGAGATACAGATTTTTTTTTAAAGCCACAGAGACATGGGTCTGTTAGATATTTTACAGACTCAGGCCAATGTCAATGCAGTAGCACAGACTCACATTCTAGATATGGTTGTATTTGAAAGCTATCTTTCTTTCCAAGGTGTATAGAGGCAGAGGTACATCTCTACCTACTATAAGGAAGAAAGATCTTGTCATTAAATTATGAGGCCAAGAATAAAAAACCCTGTATTTAGTTCCACTTAATTCATTTCAGTTTATTTACTTGCAGCTGTCTTTAGACAGCTGCTGGAAATTGTACTTTTCTTGTGCCTCAGTTTCTTCCTTGAGCCAAGGCATTTGTGGGAAGAAGTCAAGGCATGACTTCACGTTTGTTTCCTTGTTTAAAGAACTCATTTCCACCATTCTAGGGAGGTTCATGACCAAGGTCATTGCAGCCATTCTGAAGACAAAACAAGTAATTAAACTATGTCCTCAGCCTGGCAAAATGGCTTGACATAAATAACTTGTTAAAACACAGTTCACCTGTAAGAATATCAGCAGTGACATCCATGCAAGGACTTAAAATTACATTCCGAACCATAAGAATTAAATCTTCCAGCTAAGATGAAGGTTATCAATCCTAGCTTGAATTTTTAATATTCCTCTGAACACAAGACATCACCTAAAATTTGAAATCTACATGTTTACCTTCAAACTCATTCTCTGTTGTCACCTTGACTGCGCAGTGTGGCACCTGGCTCCTAATTAGAAAGGCATTTCAGCACGACCAGCACCAGTCCTTGCATTACATGTTCTGAAATGTTTAGCAGAGTGTTAACTAGGTGCTGAAAGCCAGGTGAATTCACAGCACCACTGAAGCTCTTATGGAGCAGCAGCAGCACTTTCTCAAAGCAGGTGGAAGGCAGGGAAGTCTGACTGGGAGCAGAGTGGGAAGGCAACGCTGTGACTGACTGGCACAAAGCACCAGAGGGAACCCAAGAAAGCATGAGGATGGAAAGAGGATGACAAATACACGGCAAGATAGGCTGACCACTATATCTTTATCAAAAGCCCAAAATTGTAGAATAAAAAGAGGCAGCAGGGGGGAACAATCATTTCTTCCCTACTCACTGGAGACTGCAAAAACAGGAGAGATCAACCAAGGATGAATTTTACCAGAAGTTTTCATTGTACCAATTCGGATCATCAGCCAGTATAACACAATGGAGCTCAACTCACACACACAAACCCCCCCAAACCACCACAAATAATTCACTCCCTTCACATCCTGCCCAAAGCTTATATTATGAACTTCTAAAATCCATTCCAAAATCTTTGCTTTCCAAGCAATTCCATTATGAAGGTGCACTGTTATCACTTCGAGATGCCCCATGCACTCTGTCAATATTTAAATTGCTTTTCAATAAAGCTTAAAAATTAGGAAAATATAGTATTAAGAATGGTTTTGAACAGAAAAAGAAAACCTACATGAGTAAATGCTAATTTTCATGTATTTGGTTTCATAACCAAAAAAAAATTCTAATTTTCTCTGTAAGTAATGTGCCTTTTAGTAAAATCTTCAATGTATGATTCATTTTTTTAAAAAGCATTAAAAATGTTTTCTGAAGTTTAAAAAGAGCATGACAATACAAAGCAGGGTGAATCCAAAATTTTTGTAAGTGCTGTATGCATTCCTCCTGTCAGTTGGGTGCCTTATCTTACTGCATGTAAAATCCAGTCCACAGGTCTTGGTCTTGTACCACAGCAGTTTTATAAATGGGTTTCTACTTAATAATCATTTTGTTGGAATTGGAAAATTGGAATTGGAAAGGGCTGTGCACAACACCGCTGCTCAATTTCCAATGAAGCCTCTATGGTTGGCAACAATGTCTTTTATAGGGAAAAAATTAGGTTTGGGTCCTTAGTCTTAGTGTGTCTTTATTGTTTTAATACACCAGACTCATTTTTCCATGTAAAAATAGTATCTGTGCTTGCTTGGGAGCTGAGAATGGAAAACGATGGCTGAACATTTAAGTGCTTGCACTGCCTGAGCTGACATCAGTTTTGGGAATGCAGCTGAGTGTTCATGTTACCCTACAAGAGTTTTAGGCAACTGAATATGAAAATCTGCTTCTAAACTGAAACAGATCTGCTAATTTTATGAGAAGAGGTACTATAAATATTGGAAAGAAGAAGAAAGGAAGTCCAAAATGTGTCCAGTAGAGAAGCAATTGCTCAGTTCTTCCGCCCTTTATCAATCTAAGCAAGCATCTAATACTGAGATGGAATATCAGAGGAGACTAGGTTGAACAGAGATAAACTTTGAGCTAATTAGAAATCATGCTTCACGTTATTCTTCTAGTAACAGCTGTTTTGAAATATTGCTATAGGGATGATCCCACTGCAATGATGGCTTTTGAAAGCCTTCCAAATCCTGTAAAATGTATTAATCTGTGACATTCATATGAATAGCACAGACAAACGAAAGCAATTACTTTCTCCTCTTTGTTCTGATTTGTTATCTTGGTTTGATGTGGAGAGCCTATGCCAAATATCTATTCCTGATGCTTCTATGATTTGATTTCAGATTTATTTCCTTTAAATTATGTGGTCTATTTTGGGGCTTCAGCTAATGGAAAAATAAAGACAGCTAAACAACTTCACTATGTAGGAAAAAATATAACTTTTTTCCTTCAGCTATCCCTCAGGAACCCTGGATTTGGAAGTCTTTGTTAAGCTAGTTATTGAAATAATTTAAAAAAAAAAAAACAGTGAGGGGAATGAAGGAAAAGGGAAGAAAGATGTTTTTCTGAAGTACTGCAAAAACCGCTACCATAGGCAGTCTGTACAAAAATCAGAGGGGAAGGGGAAAATGCTGCATATCATAATTGAGATAGATTTGTAGAAATGGGCAGGAGAACTGCAGCAGAGAGCCTGCCTGCAGAATTCCTGAGCCAATCCAGCAGCTATCCTGCCTACTTTGTTTTTTCTTTCATTGATTAAATGTAATTAAGAAGAAAGAGGCCCTTCTTTCTGTCCTCAAGATGCAACACGAACAAGGCTTGGGTGTGGGGGCATGAGAGGGAATGGCACCACAGACAGCTCCTGCTCTATTACAGCAGGAGGATGCTCTCAGAGACATTTTGAAACCACAGCCAACCTCAGGCTGACCCCCAGTACACTGCTATAGCATATAGGGGATGCTTGTGTTCCTCAGGAGCCCTGCTAATGTAAACCCTACTCCCTAAGGATATTGGTGAGCTCTGCCTGGCCATCCCAGCAGGGCTGGGGGCGAGAGAGAAATGAGGTGTGCCCAGTCTCTCTTCACAGGGACAATGACATGCAGTCTGCCCCAGGTGCTGCTAACCTGGGAACTGGATTTGGCTTCCCATACCACAGCAACAAGACCTTTCTTCTTTGGGAAGCACCTAGAAAAGCCTGACAAAGCCTTCACCAGCCATATTTCGAAATAATAGAAACAAGAACCATTTTGTAACAAGTGTAACAAGTTGAGAGGAGAGGACTGTGATAAGGAATGACCTAGAAGTAGTCATGGCAAAAGCAAGGTTAGAGTTAAATCTTTAAAGTCTCAGAGCCCAGAGCTCCTCGCTCTTGCTCCTTATTTTCTTCATCTCTTTAAAGCACCCACATTGATCTGGCTCTAATTTGGATGTTAATTTTTTTCTGTCAACATCCAATTTGTTAAGAAAGAAGAAAAGGGAGAAAATGTTTTTTTTTAAAATCCTTCTGCCTGCATTCTCCTTGAGAAAGCCTACAGGCCTGAGAGATTAGTGCCATCACAGCTGCATGGACCACTACTTCATAAATACAAATAAATCAGTGACCTGAACCACACTTGCTCAGCACAGTCCCAAGCCTTGCTGCCAGTTTTTTAAAGCAGAAAAAGATTTGATCCAAAAGGCCAAATGGCTTTGGATTATACCCTAAGCCTGCAGCATATCTTCTGTCCCTGGCACTTTGAAACAACATGTGAGGGGCAAGGCTTCCAACCGCCCTGGATCAAAACTCAAACAAATGGCAGAAAGGGAAGGGGCAGTCCAGGACAGGAGAATCTGACAGATGCAAGCCTGTTGGGAGTGCTGTTCTCCATGGACACAGCCAAGAAGACAGGAAAAGAGGAGGCAAGAGCAGGGAGAAAGCAGGGTGAGCACACCGGCATTAAAAATAAATAGTTGTGTCACATATTGTGTACAAGGCTCCAAGACTAGTGTTTGCAGCTGACAGGGGTTTCAGGGAGGGGTTTTTTTTTGTGGTTATTTTTCCCCCTTTTAATGCATACATCACATTACCCCAAAGTGACAACTCCAGTCATCCGTGCTGCCAGAGCAGCAGCCCTGCAGATCCCCTTCTGTGGATTCTGCTTGCCTGGGCACCCTGACACTTCCTTCGTGACAGCTCTGGAGACCTCAGGACACGATCTTTCCCTAATGCACGCACAAGCTCCCAGTAATGCTGATCCTCAGCTACCCAGGCCAATCAAGCCTCCCCCACACCCTCCTTTTTTTCTCTTTTTTTATTTTTTTTCCTGTGTCCACAGCAGGTATCCTTTCATGAGAAATTGGAATCCCATGTTGCTAAGTCACTCAGTCTTTCACTACATGCTGGAGGGGATGTCTGATGTTTCTGTCTGCTGGTGCTATTCCTGGCCCAGTTTTCTCACAGAACCTTTAGAAAACGACATCCAAGAAGTAGCTTTTCATAGTCTGCCACAGAACACACGAGTAGATATAAAGGCATAAAATTCATGACTGGATTCTCACATTAGATTCATGCTTTCCATTATTTCACAACACCTGGATGCATCTCTTTGCATTTTGCATAATTAGGCAGAGTCAGATTTTACAAGCAATCTTCAGAAATCACATGCCCCATCCCACTTACCTGTGAAGAGTGCTGGGTTCCTAATCCACTTAGGTTCACTTATAAAAATCCCACCTAACACCCTCAAGTCTTTTAATCTATTTCTAGGGATTGACATCACCTGCAAATTTGAACAAACCCAGAATTTTCTGAATGACTCATCCCCAACAACAGGGAACAGCAAAAACTGAGCTCCCATTGCAGGAGAAAAGCTAAGAGTACCCCCTAGTGTTCTGGGTGCAACCTGAAAGTCTGGCCAGAGTGAAACCAGAGACAAGCTCATTTTAGAACATGGCCTTTAGTCACTTGGCATCCATTGTCTCCCTCTAGAAAAGGACACCTGTCACAGTGTGATTACCTGAATATGCCTCCAAACCATCGTGTACCCACAGCTTGGTGTGTCACCACTTCCAAGTAGAGGAATCAATAACCACCCTTATGATTTAAATATGCTCATACGGATTTACACCAACCAGCCCTTCTTTTCATTGGCAATGGCTTAAGGGTGCTCCCAGTCACCTCAAGCTGCTCGATGACATGTAAAAGTCATTAGGGTTTGGGTAACTCAACAGCTTTTGATGCTTTATGGATCTCCTATGAGAGTCGTGCATCTTAATTAATCTGTCAAGTGCTTCAATATCCACAGAGAGAAGGTGCAGTACAATGCAAGGCAAGGTTATTTATAACCCTCCCTCCTTCCTGCGCACAAAGCCACATTAACTCACATTAAACCCTTCCTCAATGACAGCAAAGTTAAAAAAATAGTGCAACTTCTGCTAACTGAATCCATTCCAGACACCTGTTTCTTGCCCTGCCAGGTCAGGAGACCAGCAGGTTCTGCCATTAACCTCCTGCTGTGAGAGCTCAGCGAATCTTTTCACTTTTCTGGGCTTCTCTTCCAAGTCATCTCTCTAGAGATGTTCTTCCTGTCAGGGTGTATTACCATGTGCATTTACTAAGGAGTAGTAATTATTTTGTCAATAACAAAGGAAATCTATTGTTAATCATAACAGCATCTTAATATACTTTGTCTTCCTGGCTATTTCTGGAATAACAACAACTGGAAGGCAAGTTTAATTTAAATCCAGGGAGACACGTGTGGAGTGCAGCACCCAGCAATATGTATGCAGATGATAACATGCTTGAGCAGCCTGGCCAATACAGTACTTGCAGTAGCACATCCATCAAGGCTTAAGTTATAGCAGATGATGCAAATTTAATGATTAAATATAAAAGCTTAAAATTCCAGCTAGTAGCAGCAGCTTATGAGGGGGTAGGGGAGGGCAGTCATGAAAGCCTGTCACCTAAACTTCATCTTACACTGGCAAAGTATCTTCCTGGAGCTAGGCAAGCATATTAATAATGCAGCAGTGCCAGCTGAGGGAAACGGCTGGTTTGTAAAAGCAATTCTGACTGTAAGGGTCCAGGAAATGCAATCTCAACAGGATAAGCCACATTTACAAGCTCCTGCTAAGATGGCTCCTTTAGCAAGCCAGAAAATAACTTACAAACAGATCACAGTTTGCACTTTGGCAGCACACTTAATACATGCTCAAAGTGCCCAGTCTGGAGGGAAATACACTGCAATTATAGAGACAGTGCAACTTGTGCAGGCCAGGCCAGCCAATGCCCCTTGCGGGTCCTTCAGAGCTTCTGGTTCTGCAGGGCATGACTTTAACACAAAGCTCACAGTGCAGACCCTGTAAGATGCAAATTCAGCACATCCTGTGATTTTTTTCTGATTACTCGGATGTTTACTTTTTCCAAGAGATCATTTTGCCATTTTGCTGTGATTTCAGTCGGTCCAAATAGTTTTCCTATTAAGTTATCTCATTGCTTGTACTTAGGCTCTAAGTACAGCTCTGTGATGTTTAAAACCAGGAACTGAAAATAAACACTATGTGAAGCAACAGAAGATGACCTGGAATTTTCTGGTTTTCCCTTAATCTAGGGTTCAATGTTGCCCCTCACCTGCTTCCTTTACCTGGTCTGTCACATGAGGTAACAGCAGTTATCCAGCAATCTCAGAGGTAAATTGTAAGGATCAGCTTGTCAACACTCACTTAAATCCACATAAATTGCTTTGAGCAAAGGAAACAATAAAGTGCTGAACAGCATCACTGCTGTTGTACCCAAATGGACCCTTATATTGTCTTGCCAACCTAAAAGATGCAGACAAGATCAAAGCTCTTTTTTTTTTTTTTTTTTTTTTTTTTATGGGCTGCATAAGGATTGTTGTCACCTAACACATGAAAACTCTTGGAAAAAAATAATATCTATCCCTAAACATCTTGAAATATAACTAACCACTCCACAGTGCACAAATGGTCTGCTGTGGGTGCTCCCCACAATAATCAAACACAGGAAAGTGAAGACGAAGGGAAAATCAGTACATACTGAGAAAACCTCTCTCCAGAACTACCAGCTGCCAATGCTGTAGATTTCTCTGGAAAGCTGGATTAGATTTTATTATCCCACTGTTTGATGAGCTTACTTCCCTTTTCAACTGGCCTGTTCCCTGCTCTACCACACATGGTGAGGGTCAGTGTTTTCATATCGCTGCGCACGCTCGAGCTCAGCAGCGCCGAGCAGCTTTCCAAGGAGTAATGGGAGCGTGCTCCACATGCCATCAGGTGTACATAGCACAGAGCCTGAAGTGTCACCACTCAGGGTTACACAGCTCTGAGCAAAACACAACCCAGCCACGGCTTGTTCTCCCGTCAGGAAGCTGAACCCACAACAAACATGAAGCTCACATAAAAAGATAACACACCTTTTCTAGCCACATTGAACACAAACAAGCAAATGGAATGTGTCCCACCACTTACTCACACCCCAATTCCCTAGTGTATGCCCACTGCTCCAGAGTACATTCACAGATAGCCCACCCTTCTCTGCTGCTCCCCCACCACACAATGCACAGAAATCACACTTCAATTCCACACTGAGCCCCTCTGGCTCTTAGTGACCCTCATGCCAAATTCCACACTGCTGCAAATTCTGCTGTGGCTTCAAGGAGCATAAAGGAAAGAACATTTTTGTTAAATTGAGTCACACATCAATTTATGGAATGCGGAATTTCTCAATCATTGCATGACATCAATTTTCTGTGATAATATCTGCAAATATGCAGCATGCTGGGGGGTGGTGAATAGTGTCAGGCAGAAGGCATTTGAAATGAGAATTTGTGGGTCAGGAGTAGCTGACTGAACCTCTCTGATGAGAGATTCAGGGGTTCAGGAAGTTTGAAGGCTTCTGAGGGGTTGCTGCACCCACTGTCAAATACTAATTTTTGTGTATACCATTTCACAATTTTGGCCCTGTTTCAGTGACCCCTCCTCTCCACACCATCATCAATTCCAATTTAACAGGGATTACCAAGGGTACAGCACACTGGGAAAACACAGGACTTCTCCAGGTAACAGCTAGGAGGGATGCCTTACCTCAGACTCAGTGGAAGATCAGTGCAGATGGTTCTGGAGCTTCATTAAAGAAAAGGGATACGTGAGATCATGAAGAGCTATTAAGCTTACATATTTCTCCCAGTTTATCAAGATGATCAGTACACAGGCAAAGAATTAGCTGTGAGGTTTCTGCCTTCTGGTACCTGCTGTCAAATGCCCTAGTTTGGCTGGTATAAAACTAATGCCAGCTGTACCCTAATAAAGAAAAAGGCCTTGGACTTTACATGCATAACCAAAACCCAAATAACACTATAAACCTGCTGTTGTGGCATTTGTTCTCTCAAGGGTATTACAGTTCAGCATAAACTGGAGGACAACAGGGGAAGACACAGATATCTTTGTTGCACAGACCTAAAAAACACGTGAAGGCCAGTATTTTGAAGATTAAGTCAATAATGCCAACTTGCTACATGAACTGTGAAGTGAGAATTGGCTAGCAAGAATTGTATATGTATCTTTCTTTTAACTGTGCCTCTCTTTCCCCTTGCAAAAAAATGAACAACTGCCAACTCCCCACCTCTCTCCCACCAGGAACTGGCTGCTTTTCTCCATCACTGGCATTATCCAGTCCTGACTGTGCCCAGGAATTTCACTGCCTGTCTCACTGATGGTATTTCTCAGCAGTCCTTCGTACATATGGGACATCATGTTCTGCCCTCAAGAAACCCACAGCATGAGAGTCAGGAATCTATTTTAAAAGATTAGGTATTCCCCAACCATGAAGGAACAGTATTTCTGGCTATGTGTATTTCAGTGCATATTCCTTGGCAAAATAGGACAGTGAAAAGGGGATGAAACCATGACTTACTTCATACTCTAGTCCTCAGGCTGGTAAAACAAAATATTTGACAACTACTCTTCAGAAGCAAGTGAATTGACCGAGCTTCTATGTCTGGGTAGTGGTTTAGAGAGAGACCTGTGTAACCTTTTGCTGTCCTCCCCAAAATTGTGACAAACAGATTTCAGTACTTCTCCTGTCAGAGGATACAAGACTTCAACAGAATGATATGTGGGTCTCCAGAGGTCCCTGCTGCATTTACAGATGCAAGAGCTTTGTCTTTATTATGAGTGCAGGTTGATCCCTGATGAGTTGCCTGGTGTTGTCACCCATCACTAACATGCCCCCATGACACAAAGATATCTCTCCATCTCTGCAGTGACTCACATTTTTGGGATCACTTCAACAGCTGCTTCAAAACGTAGTTAGTTGTTTACAGGTAGAAAGGATAAATTTTCCATGCACTGTAAACTCCACGTCAAACACATTACAAGAAACTGAGAAGGGAAAAAGCTATGGACTGAGTTTTTACAAGTGAGTCTGGCTCAATAATGAAAGGTTCACAACTGCTCTAATGACTGAAAACAGCTTTGGACAGAAAACACAATTCACGGCTCCATGGACACCAGAAAATAAATTTTCTAACCACTGAAACAAGCCACAAATTATCTACCAATTTCAAAAACAGCATGACTGTGGCCTACACTGATATTTTCACTGAAAGGAGGAAAATATGACAAGAATAATAGTCTTGCACCTCAAGCACTGAACTCCAAGGACTTCTGTGTAGCTCCTGACACTTCAAGGAGCTTCTCATTTTACTCAGGCAAATCACTTCAGAGTAAATTCATCTCCCCTGGAATATGACTAAAAATACATATATAAATTGCAAAAGTCATTATATACATGGGTTTCTCATTATTCCATGTGAATAGGAACAAATTGACCACAAAATAAAGCAGTCCTTCAATTGTGTTTGAATGCTTCTAAATACATACTCCTGTACAAACTCCACACTAGTTTTTTCTTCAGCCACTTTGAAAGGAGCACCTTACTTTTGTCCCCAGGTTAAAATACAAAAACAAGTGTGCACACTTCTTTGTAAATATAACCCTCTATGACAAAGAAGTCTATTATGAGTATCTTGATACTCAAGTTAAAAGGACAGCCTGACAAGAAAATTGTACCATCCAGTTTGCTAAGTCTCTACCTATTTCCAAAAGTTCTATTCTGCACACCAGCAAAACTTGATTTTTTTTCCAGAATAGAGCCAGTGAGCAGATTTGTAAACACAGCACATAGAGTTTGTCCTTGCTCTCCCACCAGTTTTCCTATTCATTATCAGCTGCTTGGAATTGGTTTCTTATGGGGCTACATTATTTTCTCTTGTGATATTCCTGTTATCTTGCCAATGTCCTTTTTCCCCTTAGTTTGGTCTGAGGTGAACATACTGATTTTAAGGCTACAGCTGAGAGTTGTGCCCTGAATGCAGCCTTAAACATTAAGTTCTTTCCTGAAATCTGCTAGTATTAGAATCATAATGAGAATAAAAACCAAAGCTGTCTTGACCCACTTCATTGGCCCTTTTAAATAAGCCACAAGTCTACACATGAAATTGTGACATGAAGTCTGTATCTTTTACCAGTCTCACCAGTTCTTTAAATAATGAGTCAGGGAAAATTAAGGCACAAGGCCCTATTCTTTTTCAGAGTCACGACATCCTTGGAGGTGCAGAAGAGTGCTCTTGTTCCAATTTTAAACCAGCAGGAAATAGACTACAGAACTTGGTTTTCTGAATGACCCTAGACTCAATACATGTCTAACAGGCTAAAGCTACTAAAGACTGACATTTGCCTTTTTCTTTCAGAATTCCTTTAAGCTGTACCATTAATGCAGCAAATGAATAGAGGCATCATAAGCCACAGTGCTCTGATATTTGGAAGTTGCCTGGCTCCTGCCCCATTTCTAGCTCTATCTGAACAGAATTTTCAAAGAAACAGACTTAATGAATCATGTTTAGTCATGCCTGAATGCTCACTGACATTGTAGCTTAAAAGCAATACCTGCTCTCAAGGGATGTTTTTGCCATATCTACATCCCACACTACATTCTGGATTGTGTTTGTTTATTTCCTAGAAGCACATATACTTCACTAGTGAGCAAATACAATTTCATCTTTGCAGTTTAGTCCTCCCTAACCACAAATGGGGAATAGTGCTAGCCTATCTCTTTTGTAAATCAGTTTGAGACATGCTCATGGGGAAAGCTGTTTAACACAACACTACTAATCTTTGACACTGATTTCTAGGGAAAAATGAGCAGAACACCATCTTTTTCTTCTCCCCTCTCCAACTACCTGCCATTCCCCCATTTCAATTAGGTCAAAAACTTACAAGGAATTAAGTGCAAAAAGTTATTAGTTGAAACTGAAAGGCCAATTCTGCAGTTTGACTCAACGCTGTAGAAATATGTTCCACTGGACTGGGGTTTGTGTGAGCAGATCAGAACCTCCCTAACAATGTGTGAGAGATGAGAGACAAAGTAATAAGACTCCATTTATAGGATTTACTACTCAGCACTGTGGAACTTTCAGACACAATGTCTCAAGTTGGGCTTTCATTCAGGAATTGCACTACCTCACTGCTCCTTGCCCCAGCCACAGGACCCAACAGCCAGAGTGTGACCTTCAGTCCATCAGGATAAGGGTTTGGAAGGATCAGACCCAGCAGAGCTGCTCTTGCTACATCTGCTGGCAATGTCACCTCACAACTGAAACACTGATTTCTAGGGAAGAGCACTGAATACCAAGATCTAGCACTGGTCTACGAATTTCCCAGGCATGCTTTGCTTTCCCCACTAATATATTGTTTTCCAATCCCTAAGAGTTTTTCTTTAATTTCATTGTAGGCTGGTTATATTTGATGGTTTTTTTTTTTTTTTCACACAAATATACCCTTGACCTGGCCACAAATTTTTTCTTTAAAACAACAAAGCCCATCATAAAGGATGAAAAAAGCCACTAATTCCTGACATCTGGTAGGCAGCCTCACACATCTGACATTCTACAAAGCACTAATATCAAAGCCTGCCAGAAGTATGCCTTGTGCAGCAGGGATCAGACTGAAAATTAATGTGCCACTTACAAATGGTAAAGGCATAAAACTGACTAATCTAATTCCACGGTGCAAGAAACAGCTGGATCAGCCGAGGGCAGGTGTATGAAAGGAGAGCCAGACACCCCTCACTGAGGCATCATAGGGGAGGTAGGCTGACAATCAGCTCCAGGCATTCCAGGGAGCCAGGCAGATGCCATCAGGCACAAACCTGGCTGCAGGGAGTCCCTGTAATCCTCTCTAGGTCTCAACAGCATGTTCTAGACGATTACATAAAATGGTGATGAAGATTTTATTTTAATGTGCTTTCTTCTTTGACAATCTCTCATTTCAACCAAGTTCTATCTAAAATAATTATATTATTTTGCCATTCTTTTCTAAGTGTCACAGAGCACCTGGTCATTTCTGGCCTAACCTTGCTGATTTCAGGGAGAAAAAAATTGACAGATCTTCCTCTTTTAGACTTATCTGAAAGCTCTACAAAGAGTTCTCTCTGAGCAAGCTATATAAAAATATAGATCTGCCCAAATTGTTTTACTCGAAAAATTAAAATTAAACAAGCAAACAAATAAGGTATCCAAAACCAAGCAAAATTATCATGATAATGAAGTAATATGTATCCAGAAATTTCCATCAGCTGGGGAAGGGAAAACCATGTCTCATGACACCATCACTTTGTGTTCAATGCACAAGACTTGGCATACTATGAGCATACACCATTTGGCAATTACATATTCAAAAACATGCAAGGACAGGGAAAAATCTCACTCTCATCCTTGTTCTTCCGTTTATGATTTGAAGAAAGAGTAAGGAGCAGAGGACTTTAAAAAAAAAAAAGTGTCAAATCCTAAGTTCAGCTACCTGCTTTTCCTTTCAGTCTTCCTTCTGTTGCTCCCAGGTAGTATTTAGTTGTTGCCAAGCAGCAGAAAGCTAATTAGCACAATGTCATGTTTCCTTGTTTTCATCTCTTGCTCCTTCCCACTTACATGTACACTGCTCCTCAACATTCCCAAAATAAAGGTAAATTGGCTGCAAGACCAAAGAGAATTAAAAGCATAGTTCTGCACTCAGCCTATGGAAACACTCCCTCCCCTAGAGCACTTGCTCTTATTAACACAAATGGCCATAAGCTTTGGTCACAGAGCACATTAACATCTCCAGCCAAGCATCTGGTAGGGCTGTGCTGCTCACCTACACCCAAACCAGCCAGCTGAAATACAGCAGGTATTCCCACAGGAGATACCCTCACTGCAGTGCTGGTGAAGCTCCTGTTGAGGCAAGTTTAGAGAATTTAGCATTTGTGCTGCAGTGCACATAGCAAAAAAAAGGCTGTCAGAAAAACACAACACCTTCTGTCAATTAATTTGCTAGGGTGAAAGAGATGCCTTATTCTAAGGCTATCCACTGTAATCCATTTAGGTACATCACCTTCTGCCCATTTTGTATTTCTTTGCTTCCAAACAATAGTAATCTTTTTCAGAGTGTGGAGAGCAAAAAGATTTTTTCTTCCAAGCTACAGACTCACTTTGCATCAGCACTCTTTTTTTAACCCAGCGATACATGTCCCTAGTAGCATGAGAAGAATTTATTCCCTTTTCAGAAGACTCAAATCTATTTCTGTAATTGAAATAGCAGTAGGTCCTAAAAACAACTACTGCAACCCTTACACACATGGGCACAGATGAGAAAGGGATCCCAGAATGCAGAAACTGACTGCACATAAAATCTAATAAAGTTAAGGGGGTAAGACGGTCAAAATAAGGCAGACAAGGAAATGCCAAGCAGAGTCTGATTGCACTGAGACTGAGATCATCTACTTACAGCACAACAAGGAGGGGAGTTTTCCAACTCTCACAGCCACCATTCATCACCATTAGCTAAAACACTTGAATTCTTCATCTTTTTTCCCACCCCCAGCACTTTTGCTAAGTGCTAGATGTTTGTGATAAACCAGAGGCTCTACCACAATTTCTGCTTGCAACACCATGGCCGAAAATCAGCCCAACAGCCATTTAGAACTTAGAAAAATCAACAGTTATGAAATTCACTGTGTGTGGCATGGAAGCAAATTCCAGTGTTGCCTTTCTGCAGGAGATCGGGAGTAAGTGTCTCTTTTTTGAAACTGCTGACATATCACCTTCCACTACATGGGGTTTTTTTCAAAACATACGAAGGCATGTGGTACAAAATAACATCTCTGTGCTTCCCTATTTTGACCCAATTCCATTCTGATTCTGCTCTAGCATTAATGTCCATGGCATATCCAGGGTTCCTGGCCCATGAGATTAATGAAACCAGGTCATTTTCCAAACACCTCCCAAAGAAAGTTCAGCCACGTGGCTACCATGACACTTAAGTGAGAGCTGGGAAGGGAAACGCTCCAGTCAGTGTTGAAAATATTTCATCCCAGAGAGCCAGTCAGAGATCCAAGTCCACTTAGAAGAGCATGACACTCTAAATAATGCATTGCATTTTGTTTCTTGCATCCACAAGCCACAGAGTTGCTCTTCATGTTAAGGCAGCTTGACTATCTCGATACAGTTCCCTGTCTGGCAGGGAGGAGAGGGCTGGGTGTGTGCAGTGAATCTGTCACTTGCAGCAGACAAGAACATCTTGTACTTGAGCTCTTGTTGAGTAGGTTAGAAAGGCAGACAAAGCGGCAGACTTATTAGATTTTTTTTTTTTTTAACTGAGGTATTGAGAAGTAAAACCCTTATAACATTCTATTAATTTAAACAGGTCTGTGCAAGATATCTCACTGTCTCCATCAATAGGAACAATAACATTTAAGGGTTAATATTGAAAATAAAAACATTACAGTCTAAACTGAGCTTTGAAGAGATTCCAGCATTCCTAATCCTTATTTTTTACGCAATCATCACTAAAATCAAAAGACTCCTCTGCAAGCTGGAATAGCTGAAAGTAAGGAGACAGATTGAACCAATTCAGTATTCCCATCTCTGCTAAGCAACAGACTAGAGAGGCAAAAAAGTAGTTTGCAACAATCTGACGGGCACTTTGACCAAGGAGGAAAAGGTCAAGTGAAACTAAGCAGCACATAAATAGGAATAATGGAATGAAAGCTTGATGAGGCTAAAAAAAAATTAATTCAATTCTTTTGCTCTGGAATTCTCCATTAAAGGAAGTGAAATAAGTCCCTTATAATACCCTGAATAACCCTGGAAGATCCTCACAGTTGCAGCAAGATGTACAAACACACCTTTTGGCATTTCTCACTTCCAAGATTTGTAAGAATAATGTATCTGATATGCATCTGTAAGAATTTAGCATCTGATATGCTAAAACTCTAGGGGGTAAAGCACCACCTAATAACTCTGATTTGCTCATCTTTAATACTGGTATGAGTTGTGTACACATGTGAAGAATTAATAGGATTTTCTGAGCAAGAAGAACAACTGCTAATGGTCATTACATTAGATCAGAGGACTGTAACATCATGCTCTTGAGCAAACATATGTTGTTCAGGGAAAATAAGCACCTTTAAAACTCAATGGCTGTGTTAAATCCCATGACATCTGCCTAAGTATCTCTGGGGTTTTAAAGGCAGCTTCTGAACCTTGTCAGTCTCACAGCATTGCTGACACCACTACTTAAAATTAGCAGACCTGAGAGAACTTTCTAAAACTCAGCTTTTCAGACTTTTTACTTGGTTTCAGACCGTAAGCTTTGCATAACTATTGAAAAATCATGGCTGGAGACACAAGAAATGAATGCAGCAGGCACTGCATGTTTCTGAAGAGCTACATCTCGCCCCCCTCGCAGTGATGTGCCTGCCGCATGTCTCTGCATGAGTCATCAGTGCAGGGGAAATACCTCCAAATTAGCAGATTAGGAACAGCAGATCCTGCAGACTTGGGCACACTGTCACAGCTATGATCCTTCCAGATCCAAGCCCTTGATGCTCATGCAGCTCTGATGACCTCAGACTGCATGGCTCTGGACATACTCCTGCCAGCATCAAGCAGTGTAGGCTAAGCACAATGCCCCACCGGGACAAAAAGCATTCTCCTTCAAGACTCTACTCTTCTTTGGGCACATGAGCCAGTGGCAAAGTGCAGAATTCAGATGGCGAAGAGGGAAACAAAGGCACATGGTTCTGGTACGCCCACCCAAACCAGCCTTCAGAAGCAGGTCCTGGCCCTCATGCACATCCATACCTTCTTGTATTTGTGAGGTTCCCAGACAAAGGAAGGAAATTATCAATCTGACTCCATGTTCTCAGAAGGCTAATTTATTATTTTATGATACTATATTATATTAAAGAATACTAAACTATACTAAAGAATACAGAAAGGATACAGACAGAAGGCTAGAAAGATAGCAATGAAAAACTCGTGACTCTTTCCAGAGTCTGACACAGCTTGGCCCCACTTGGTCAATAAGTCAAACACAATTCACATGAAACCAATAAAACAATCACCTGTTGGTAAACAATCTCCAAACCACATTCCAAAGCAGCAAAACGCAGGAGAAGCAAACGAGACTATATTGTTTTCCTTTTTCTCTGAGGCTTCTCAGGTCCCCAGGAGAAAAATCCTGGCAAAGGGATTTTTCCAGCAAATATGACAGTGGCAATACCAGGACACAAACCTATTTGAGTGCAAACCTATTACATAACTTACACTGAGTTATGCAATCTTTTAGTGCTCATTAACAAGCAGAGGCTACCACAAGTTACAAGGGAAAACAATCTGAGGAAATGAATAAACATGACCTGTTTTACCGATGCTTTTGGGCCAAGAAATCATGCATATTACCCCAGGAATAAAAGTTACTGAGCTTTAGAAAGTAACAGGTTCACTACTAGTATTAAAAAAAACAAAACCAGGAATACTCTTGTTTGCATAAGTTACAGTTTATCTTATTTGGGAGGACTGTAAGTGTCCTAATTTGGTTTTAAAAGTAAAATCAATTGTAAATTTATTTAGACCAATTTACCTGCCTGCCTGTTGTACATCACTGGGCCTGTATTGATTGTTTGAGATGGAACTCATTCCAAATTGTATTGATTTGATTCATTAGCAAATTTTTAGCAAAGCATATTTTGTTGTTTCAGGGCAGAAGTACATAGAGCTCCATTTAGAGACTGCAGGACTGCGCAGGGGAGGTATGGGAGGGGGCTAGAATTTCTCAAATAAATGAGATTTACAAGCAGCAATATGAATCATCTGTTTCTGATGAAAGATCATTTTCTAAACAATAAATAAGAAACTAGGACTGGAGAAAGCCTAGATACATTGATGGGGGAAAAAAAATCCAGTTGGTGAAATAAGAATGGGGTGAATAATTCATAAATAGTACAGTGTATTGGCCGTTTTAACAGACATTTTGATTTATGGATTTAAGTGCCTAAAATAGCTCAACAATTTATAAATCGTCTTAAAATCAACAGATCATGAGTAGATTTGTCTGGCTTTACAGCAAGGCAGTCGAGCTGCATTTGTTGCCGTGGCAACTGAAGGTACCTCAGTTACCATGGCTACAGCTCCTTTAAAACACCGTTGGCAATTCCTCCCTCCCCAACTTTTGTGACTATTTTGAAAAGGAATTTTAAAAACAAAAAAGAGAAATCCTAGTACTCTGTCAACACTTGCACTGAACAAAAGGCTTGCAAAACGCAAATTTTGTCAACCCACAACACCAGGTTAAAGAAAAGCTAATTTTTCCACTGCAAATCTTCACCTCAGTGAGACACTGTGATTTGAAGAGCTTAGATCAGGGAATCCACAATCTTGGATTATGAGCTTGATGATCACATACTCAGCTCAACATTTCACATCACAACCCAGTTCTGCTGCTCACTGGAAGAGGTGCAGAAATGGACTTCCACCACACTGCAAATTCTCTGTATATCAAAGTTCCCCACAAACAGCTGCCTGGATTGCTTAATGAAAGATGGGAAAAAAGGGTCAGAAATCCTGGATTCTTGTTTCTGAGGCAGATAAGTGGCAACATTCACCTCCCTGGTCTGCAGTCAGCACCCGAGATGTGCTTCCTATTCTGAAAAGGATGGCTTTATGGAGGAAACTATCTACTGCAGTCAAATCAGTGTCCCCTGAGTTATCCTGAGGTTACAGTGCCATTTATATTGCTAAACTGCAAGTAATCTGTTTAGGAAAGTTGCTTGCATCTAATGTATCAAGACAGGAAAAGGCTTTTCCATCTTCCCAGAAAATTGTGCACCTTAATCTGAGACACAGGGCATAGGGCATTCAAGGAAGAGGTCACAATGTGTCTTTCACCTCACTGAGGCTTTACTGCAAATTAAATATAGAAATACTTCAAGCTCTGATTGAGAAAAAAATATTTTTTTAAAAATAATCACAAACCTTGATTTGGACATCTTCTGATTCCCAGCTAGCTCTGTGTTTTAAAAATCACCTTGAACTTTCCCTCCCTAGGAAACAGTTTTTTGTGCTCTCCCAAAACATTCAGTTGCACACAGTTGATGTTATAAGCAGGTTTATGGCAGCACACAATTGCTACAGATCACTTAAGAATTAGAAATGGAGTGAGTGAAAATAAGCCCTCTGGGGTGAATGCTATTTTTCATCCTTATTTGCTAACAGAATACCTGGCTTGAACACAAGTCCTGCCTGTCTCCTCTCTTCTCCAACTTTCCCCCATCCCCTCTCATTTTCCCTTAAGTTTTTATGCAGTTTTGTGCCTATTATATGGATACTTGCTAGGGAAGATTTCCAGAAGTGATTAGTGATTTCTGGCCATTCACTGTTAATGAGACTCCAAATCAAAATCTCCTGAAGGGCTAAATTTTAATAAACCATCAGTCCAATCATAGGAAAATATCTGATAAAATTTCCTAGTGCTGAGGACTTCAAAGTCTCCTAACAAAGTATTGAGGACACCAGAAAGGGCAGTGGAGATGTTTTCACACTTTTCTTAACCCAGAGCAGCCATTTCCACTCTCACTGATGTCACAGGGTGGCACAAAGAACAAAACTCTAACAGCCTACACAGATCTGAGCACTGCCTCCCATTCTTTACACCCCCCACACACATTTGCTGTGTGTTGGGCTCACTGAGCTGCAAGGTTAAAAGGAAGAACATGGCTCAAGGACCAAGCTGGAATTTCACAACCAGATGGCTTTGAACTCTGCAAACACAAGTTCTGGGGGACCATACCTTGGTCAACAGACACAGTACCCTAACAACAGCCCAGCACTCCAAACTTCACAGATTATCCATCCCTGGGGAAGTTTAGATATTAAGATACAGATTTTGAACACCGTCCTCTAATTTTACCCCAATTCAAGGTCTCAAAACTGGTAGTTTTGTACTCAAAACACCATTGAGAAACACAAGCTCTAAACACAATCACTTTGTCTGTGGGACAGAAGCAGTACCTACTTGTTTTGCCTTACAAAACAGTTGCAGAGATTGATTCCTACATTAACATTTCAACAGCAGGTGTAGAGTTCCACACTGTTAGATGCTATAGAGTGTTTTAGATTTTTTGTACTGCAGGTAGATACATAATATTTAAACAGAGCTGTTTCAAATGAAAGATATTTCCTTTATGTCTGAGGTTAGAATTCAGAAACTGAGTTGGTTCTCCAACCACACTTAGCATGTGCACTTGAATAAACCTAAGAAATGAAAATATACCACAGATGATACAGCCAGAAGACAGTAAACAATAATATATGAGAGGATCTTATCATCCAACAAGATGTTGAGTGTACTGCAGAACACAAGATAAACACAGTTGCATAATATTGCTAGCAAACACTTTAAAATATTGTACATTCCTTCTACCTTGTGCAGAAAGCAAACTTTCTCTAGGTTTAGGCTATGACTTACCTTGTGATCCTTTCTGAATATTTCCATCTTTCTTTTTACCTTGACTGCACAAGAGGTTGGTTTTAGAAGTGTTGCTTATGCTTGTTGCTTATGGAATACACCTCCCAAAGGGCTCCTCCTGAGCCTTTTGTAGCCCCAGCTGAAAGGGGTTAACAAAGAGATGTACTTGGTGCAGCACCAGATGAGAGAATGGCTCTCACCTGCAAGGGGCTGTAGGGAGCCCCTTTGACAATGCCAAGCAATCAGCTCTGCAGCAATCCCCCTGAAAATCCTCCCTCTGCAAGGCCTCCACAGCTGCCAGCCCTGAATGGCTTATGGGAGGGGTGATCACCACCTGTAGCTCATAGCAGGGTTGGTGTCACAGGTGCTAGGTGTGACTCACCAACTTAGCCTTAAAAACACAACCACAAGGACAAGGCTTTTTCATTGCTCTCCTCCGTATCAGGACAGAGTTTTTACATGTCTGTAGGGCACTACTGTGGCTAGACTGGTACAGTCTAGGAGAAAATATTGTACTGTGGAAAGAAAGGATGCTAAAACTTTCTCCTTGAAATCAGGATGGTGCTGTCAGCAAGGGGGGTGGCAATGTGCTCTGACTGCCCTGTGTAGCAGCTCATGCCATGGCAGATGCCCTCATAAGCCTGGATTGTACGTTGTGCTTTCTGTAAATATCACATCTATCCTTGCCCACAAAACAGTGGAATCTCACCAAAACCAAACTGGGCTGTTTTCCATAAGATGTTAGATAAAGAATAAAAAAAAATACTGGGGAAGCAAAGTGTGTGACTGTCTGAACAGGAGACTGGCACCTAGTGGCCACATTATGATTCCAGTTGCTTACTGCTGACACATTGAAGAGTGGAGCCACAGAAATACAGGAATAAATATTTTTTTCTTCAGAGAGACAGGAGAACTGATGTTGAAAAAAATACCCTCAATCTTGCTGGTCTGAGTCAAGACAGACTGTACAGAGTCCTTTAGGCTGGAAGTGACTTTTAAAGGTGATCTGGTCCAACACCCTGCAGTGTGAAGGGACATTTTCAACTACATCAGGTTGCTCAGAGCCCTGTCTAACCTGACCTTGAATGTTTCCAGGGATGGGACATCTACAACTCCTCTAGGCAACCTGCTCTGGTGTTTCACCAGTCTCAAAATGAAAAAACTTCTTCCTTATATCTAAGCCTGATTCCCTCATTAAGTTTAAAACCAATAACTCTCATGTAATTGCAACAGGTCCTACTCAAACATTTGTCTTCATCTTTCTTATATGACAAAGACTATTTTGGAAGTCGCCTAAAAGAGCTACCAACACAGTTTTATAAGTTACGTTGTCACTAATTTGGATATCTAAAATGGCTCACAGCCAGTCAAAACCCAGTACTGACAAAGATTGCTGTCAGTGGAAATTTTGTATGCTCCCATCCTGTGCATTATCCTTGCACAAATTAAGTTGTGCAGGAGCCTCTGCCTAACTAGGGATTGAAAACATCCTCTGCTTTCCAAAATACTGCTTATTTTTTTAATACTTTTTGGGTTTTCTTTTTTGTTTGTAACAGTTGCAATTATAAATAATGTGGATATACTTTTATATAATTATATAATAATTATGCAAATTATTATTTTAAGTCTTGGCAAGCCCTGGGTCCTCCTAAGAGAGAAGCAGGAAACTTCCTGCTGCTCAGGGCCCTGCTCAAGCAGACTGAGATGACAACTGCTTAGTTCCTTTTTTTTGCTGGTTCAACAGCACAGAGATGTTGATATTTGATATTTAGGTTTTGTAGAGCAAACGCACAAAAAGGTCTCAATATTTAGTAACATATTTAGGCCATCTAGGAGCTTAACAGGACTTTTGTGTCCCAAAAACCCACTACCCAAAGGTAGGAAAGAATTATGGTCATAATGTTTTAAAAGCATAAACTGCTAGCTATGGATTAAGCCAAGCAAACAATATGGAAGGGAAAGTGCCTACAACACACTGCTAGTCATGAGCTGGAAAAAAAATATGAAGAATGGTGAAATTATCCAAAATGAAGCAGTCATTGAAATGCCTGAGGTTTAACATCCTTATTTTTAGACACCTTGTTAAGAACTCTGGCTTTTCAGGGCATATATCATCTGTGACACCCAGCCATATAAACTGCAGTGAAAACAGGAAATCCTGAGCTCAACATTTACTGGCACTATAGTGATCCCAGGGCTTTCAGTTTTCCAGGGTGAGGAGTTATTTTGAGTGCCTCTGTTCTGAGGTGCTAAACTCAACTATCAGAGGGTAAACACTCAGCTGCTCCCAGAATTTAAATCTCTTTGGAACATATCGCACAGAGTCAGAAACGGAGGTTTCAAAATCCATGGTCAAATATGAAGTAAGTTGGTCTGTAGATTAATTCTATCATAATTATTTTTGCTATAGTATTGCTTTGGGAGAGAAATTGGGTTAAGGCTGCAGACATAAACGGCTCACCTTTGGGGCTTGATGCATTCTGGACCTTCCACTTCATCCTAAGTAGGAGCTGCCAGCATCATCCTACAGCCTGCCACACCCCAGCACCTCTGTGAGAATGTGTGTGGAAGGTGTGCAGGCAGACCTCACACCCTGTCCAAGGCTGGTTATGTAGCCAGCCCTCCAACATGGGTAACTACAAAAGGTTGCACAAGTACTCATTTTTATTTGCCTTGAAGCAGAAGCATTATTGTCTGCACACAAACATGATTTGGAACACACACCAAATACCTTGGCTTGAAAGCCTCAGGGATGAAAGCTGGCCTTGCACATAAAGTTAAAGAGTACTACATTCAGGGTAACGCCTCCCCGTGTTTCAGGTATTTCCTTACAGACTTTTCTACTCAATACTCCCACACACTGGCGGGGTTCGTCTTGAAAAAAAAAAAAAAAAAAAAAAAAGGGTAAGTAAGCAGGGCGTTATCTTTCTAAAGGAGCTGGAGACCACCAAGCACCCTCTCACCCCTCTGCCTCTTTCATACCTGTAACAATTTCATTCCTGGGGACTGCTGTGAAGCTGAGGTTGGTGAATCAAACCTCATTGAGGGTGGGCTCCAAAAGGGTGCAGAAATAATGTCTCCAGCTCTATGAAAGGCTTCTAGCACCACTTCAAAAGTGGGTTTGAGAGAAGCTGCACACCATATAAGCATAAGCATATGAATTAAGCCACCTTTGGGCAAGTCACAGTGCAGAAGCTGTAACAAAAAGGGAAAAAAAATAGACCAGCAGCAAGTTAGAGAGGAAGGAAGTGTGATTTTCTCAGGAGATAAATCCAGAACAAAGGTGGTGAGGTGAGATCCTGAAAATCCTTACGCATGACACCACCACCATTCATTCCTACAAAACTCTCTGCTTCAGTTTAGAACAGAAACTGTGCAAAGTCCAAAAAGTGTTACCAACAGCAAAAGATTGAAACTCCTAGTATTAATGGGCAATTAAAATTCTCTGGTTTATTTTGCCATGTGTTAGTTTATGTTCCATGTATGAAATATTACATGACTTTCTCAGTTTCTTTAATCCTAAAGCTTTTGACAGAACTGATAGCATAAAAGTGTGTGGCATCATCTAAAAATGAGATTAATAATATTATTGAATTTATGCAGCAAAAGCACAAACACATGAAAACAGATGTCTAGGACTCATGGGGTGCTTGAATGTTTAGTGTTTGTTAGCTTACAAAAGAAGGAAAAAGCCTGAAAATTTCTAAATGCTTAGTTGTCTGTGATGGATAGGACAAAAATGAAAAAGCTTAAGATGAAGATGATTTAGGTCAGGCATTAGAAAGAAAAAATATAGATAAAAAATGGTGAAGTAGTGGGATAAATATCCTGCAGAATTTCCATGATATTCACATATCATGGAAATTCTGCATAATTGACATTAACAGTCAGTGTAGCTGCCTTTCAGGAATGATCAAAGACTGTGCTTTGGGACAGGGAAATGACAATTTTGAAGGTCCCTATCAAGCACACATTTCTGCAGTCCCTCAGAGATAGAAGGCTTAGTTTCACACTTACAGCTCTTTCTGGGTATATGTGTCTCATACACTCAGCTGCAGGAGTCTCAGGGCCCTTTTGGATCAGGAATCTATATATGTTAAGAATTTCCCACTGTGCCATTGCTGAGCAATATGAAACATTCCTTGGTCCCACCATACTGTTCCCATTTAGTTCTCACTACCAGACTAGGGAGCAGCAAGGAAGCTTTGCAAAATAAATTCACTTCTCTTCTGTGTCAATGTTCCTATTAATTCACAAGACTTAATCTGTCCTAGATAAAACTGGAAGGCTTGCCTGTGACCTACAAAGAATCATTCCAGCCCTTGCCTGGTGACCACCTGGCTGGCCATGTGGCCCAGAGGAGCACTGTCCATACCCCACTTCCAGTTCTGATGCAGCCTTGCTGCATTGCTTATTCCAGTAACTACCTTGTCAAAGCACATGGCTGCCTGCTAGGACTAACATTTGAGAGATCAGCTTCTAATTTATTTATTGCAACGTCAACACCGAATAACTTAAGCATATTTTCCACAGATGACTGCACTTTTTTTTAACACGCTGTTTCATGTCTGCGTGCCACAAAGCATTCCAAGATTTTTTTGCAAGCTGTCATATATTTTTTGGCATTACATAATCATTTGATCCATGAGCTGCTAGTGGACTTTTTATCCAACTCTAGAGCAAGCTCTGTCTATCCACAAGGCTCCTTCTTCCATTTGTCTCAGCTACAAAACATGAATTTGAATAATCTTGTGAGTGAACCAGCATCTTTGCTGATGTGAGTTTCTCTATCAATTGTATTATCATCTCCTGAAAGGCAGACTGCTGAGAGGGTCATCTCTGCCTTCACTGCTGCTAACATCTGATTCTGCCCTCATATACCTACACCACACCCATAAAAAAGAACTGGATTTTTTTCCCATGCAAATAATTTCCTTTTCATGATCGTTGCTCATAGGATCTTGAAACATCTTCCATTAGGATTCTCAATGAAATACTGCAGAGGTTGCTTTTTGACAGAGTCCTAGATTTTGCTCACTTCCCCAGCATTATCTGGTTGTTGGTATCATGTGCCCACATTTAGTCATCTGATCAGTCATACAGATTCAGTATTACTTTCAAAAATTCAGCAGAATTACTGGCACATTAAAAATTAGTAATTTGTTTGAATCAGGGTCCATATCTCTAAGAAAGCCTGGAAAATTGGTCTTGACATAATAAAGTGTTTATAAAGCTAAGTATGTAAGGCAGCTTTCACTTAACTCATACTTTGGCTGAGCTGCAGCAAAAAGATTTGCCTTGTTAAATAACTTGGGGACATGTGGGCTGAATTAAATTAATTTTAAATTAAGAGTGGTTAAAGTACTGGTTACAGATTAAAACAAAAACTAGGCAAAGCTTTGAGATTCAAGTCACAGATGGGCAAATGTGGCATTTTCATGGAAGTGCAGTAGTTTTGAGACACAAACTTCAATCAGATGACCTATTGTAAAGTACTTGAAGAGATACCTTGTAAATAGAAACCTAGTGATTTATGCAGGTGTAGCACAGGTCTCTGGGCATATTTGAATTACTGATGTTTTGTGGAAAACCATCTCCTCTGTTGCCAGCATATGTTATTCAAACTGTTCAGAGCTTAACTATTTCCTGCAAGTGTGTAGCAGTGATAGACAAAGTGAAAAATTACTACACTTGGGATTGTTATACTGTTCTACCCATCCACACCCCTCAGCCCTCTCCCACGCCCCCAAAACAAACAACAAAACCCCAAAACAAACTAACCCAAGCATAGTAGATCTCACTAGAATCATAATATACTTTTTTGGAAGCTCCATAGCAGTAAGACTACCATCGTTTCTCCTTCAGAGACAAAGTTCTGTGGTGAGTTCTATGTTCTCACCTCCCATTTCTTGGCAAGCCCTGAGTCCTCCTAAGAGAGAAGCAGGAAACCTCCTGCTGCTCAGGGCGCTGCTCATGCAGACCGAGATGACAACTGCTTAGTTCCTTTTCTTTGCTGGTTCAACAGCAAAATGCCACTTATATAGAAAATTTCCTGATGCTTTAACAGATGTAGCTCAATCAAAATTTCACCTTCCTCTGCTTCCCTGCTTTTCATCCAGAAGTTCAGGGAAGGGTACAATTTCCTGAATTTCCCTATAAAAGGATAGGCATTAAGAACCACTTTCAAAAATATTTCTGATAGCAGATGGAAAGGAAAACGCGGGCAAATCTTGTCTGAGTGTTCTGTGTTTCTTTTCTCCCATCTAGCTTGAATAGGATTGTTAAATGATTCTGAGCAGTATCAAAGGTGAAGAGCACGTGTCTGCAGCGTGCAGCTGCTACTAACTCGCTCTGAACGTGTGATCTGGCATGAATTATGAATAGCATGTTGTGTACGCCACTATTTCCTCGAAAACAAACTCTGGAGTTACTGAAATCTGACTTGCAAAGCCTTGCTGCTTCCACTTTCCTTGTTGTCTCTGATCTAAGAGTGCTGCCAAGATTCAGACAAGGCCTCCATTCCCAAGTCCTCACTCCAGACATGCATTGCTCTGGACAAGGAGCAGATGTAAATTGGTAGACAGTTCCAAGCCCCAAAGAGTTGTCTTGAAAAATTAAATTTAAAAAAAATAAAAATAAAAAAAAATTTAAAAAAAATTTAAAAAAAAAAAAAAAGGATGGTGCAAAAGATGCAGCCCCACAATGCAGGATGAATGTGTCAATGGTGGAGGCTGGAAAAGAAGCTCACTCACCTGATTCCTGATCTGGTACTATCGTCACCAGCCTTCACTGCCCATCGGCTCTGAAGTCTGGGAATTCTAGGCACCATATCAATGAATTCTAGCAGGTTACTCAGCATAATTGTGTGGAACCAAGCATAAAAGAAGGTTTCTTATATCCAAGACCAGAACTAAGACATGCAAGGTAAAGTGCTGTTTTAGAAAAATACTCCCAGAAGTAAAGAGAAAAAACTCTGTATTTAATCCTGTCTGGTCCAATACTCCAACCTTTTATCTAAGCCTAGCCTCTAAATCCTCATGTATTAGAAGGTTTATTTGGATTTTTAAGGCTGTTGGACTTTTGTTTTCTTTCTGTGCTGAGTGGAAAGATGCTGGCTAATTATTCATGAGTGGCTATGTCTGATTCCATTACCTTGCTCCTTTTACAGCCATGCAAAGTTGATGTGAAACATTACTGTTATGAATTAATTGGTACTTCATATTCCCACTGCCCTGGCAAAAATGGCTGGGTTAGACATAAGGCAGGGAGAAGAGATAGATAGATAGATAGATAGATAGATATAGATTGATTTTAGATAGATATAGATTGATTGATTTATTTAATCAGAGGCAAGATAAATTAGGTTACAAAATTCTCCACTTAGGGGCATGACACCTTTTAGACTCTTTCAAAATAAACTTATTAAAATATAGCCAGTATTAAGAGAAATTATGCAGGAGTGTAATTTCATCTGTCTCCAGAATGGAAATATTTTAATGTAACTTACATTTTAATCCAAATCTCCCCCTGTTAAATCTCCTCTCTGCCTTTGCTTGTGGTTTTAGTGGTTTTGAACAATCTGAGATTTTTCTTTGTTGGTATTAGACCCAGAAAAAAAAGGTGATAGCAGCAGCATTTCTAGTGAAATAGAAATCATTCATATGTCAAAGCAAATGAAAGAGTTTTGATCACTTCAAACACTTCACCTAGGTATATTCTTTAATTATAGAAAATTTTAGATGGTATTATGTAACTCAACAGCATGTGACATCACTTCTTAAAATCATCACTCTTTTCCCTCAGCCCATTCAGATCCTAGGAAGAAGAGAAACTGCTGTAAAATGTGAGAAGAAGATTAAGAACCACTAAATTATACAAGAGCAATCCACTGGTTTGATTAGTTTTCAGACCGTTATTAGTGAAATAAAAAGAGACAAACTTATTTTCAAAGACAATAGAACATGTGTGAGTCCCATAGTCTTCACCAGATTTTATCAGCACTGCCCATCTCTGGATTTGACAAATTATCATGTTAGGCTCAGTGGGTCTCTGATGGTAGGCCAGGGAGAACTCTTTTTTTTCACATCTCTGGAAAAAATTAATGCTGGTCTACCTAGAAAACCCTACTCACCGATTTTTGAACTATTAGATCATGCTTACAGTTTGCTAAATATCAGATAATTAACAAAGAAAAATACTTGGAAGAAAGAAGGGACAAGAGTAATATAAACTGGGGATCACAAACATAAATCTATGCCAGTGATACTTGTGGTAAGCTGATAAATTCCTGTGTTCCAAGAAGCTGCAGGTGATAACTCTATCAGAGATGGATGCCAGTGTTAAATTGTCAGGCCTGACTTTCAGGCATTTCTGAACTTAAATTGGAGAAAAGTTGAATCGGAGAAAAATACTGGGATTCTTCCTGTCAATACCATTACTCAGACATAGTTTAATGAAATCTTGAAAGCAGACTCATGCTTTCAAAGCCACAAAGCCTACAAAAACATGCCCATCCCTGGGAAAAATGCTGTTAAAACCAGATAGGAGGAAGCAGACACTTCACACTCATTTAGGAGGTGCTTCCTGCTCCGCTGAAGTGGGGACTAAAAGCTCTCAATTACCGTGTGAAGCCAAGGTATGAGCATACAAGGGCTGAAATGAGAAAGATCATGGGTGTGATGTTCTCTACCAATAGCACTGCCAACCTGTACCGCTGCAGAAAACTTAATGCCTGGTCAGAATTGGTTATTTGTTCTCTTTAATACAGCAAAACATCAGTTTCAAGATACTTGCTGTGCAAGGTCAGCCTGAAGGTTGCTCTAAGCAGGAAAAACACACTCAGGAGATGTATTTGTATACACCAAGAAGAGGATTGCATTTGGAGTCAGGATACGGAAAGGGGCCATCTTCATAAACTCTTAAAAGGCAAAATGGTTTTATTCCCCTCTCCTTATCATCTGTGAGTGCTACCTGTCTTAAGGAAGTGTCAGCACTTCCTTCTGCAGCCTGAATTCTCAGGGCTCTATGATTCTGTGCAACAATCTGCCCCAGGCTGGAACACAGCAGACATGCTCAGGCTGCTTGATGCAAGATACTTTTGGTTTCTCATTTTACTCACATACAGACAATTAATCTCTGAGTGCTATTGATATCGTACACAAAAGTGATTTTTTCAGGAAGACTGTTGATATACTAAAGCCATTAACATTTAAATAAAAGCGTATAGAACCTGCACATATTTATATAGGATCACAAAGCACAGGATTAACAACACCTATTTTACAGACGGAGAAACGGTGCATGGACAAATTTCCCTCTTTAAGAGGAGAATCTGACAAAAAATAATATACCCCAAAATCTTGCTTCTCAAGTTCCTTAATCTTCATATTGTTTATCTCCCAGATATGTTAGGCATTGATTTTAGCACATTTCAGCATGTATAGCAGATCCTCACAAAACAGTGCTATGAAAATATGAAGTTTTATGGGGAAATTACTGCTTTATTGTTTAAATCTGTGACAGTGGTTCTGATCTCTTTGGAAAGCAGAAGAGTCTTTGCTTCTGTATCTTTCCAAGCTTATATGCTCTTACTGGCCTAACAATGGCATAGGCTGCCCAGAGAGGCTGTGGGAACTCCAGATTTGGAGATACTCACACCTGGACTAGGCAAGAGCAACCTGGTCCAGCTTTGAAATTGTACCAAACCACCTCCAGAGGGCCCTTCCAACCTAAATGATTTTGTGATTTTATTCTCTTCCATTTTCTTTGTATTCTATTAAATGTTTCACCTCAAAATGTGGTAAATCCATGCTTTTGACTTTGTTTGCTAATGTAGAAGGTCAAGTGTAATTCTGTAGTAGTTCCACCCTGGAAGGCAGACAGGAGGAACATCTTGATTGCAGGATAGTTTTGATAGTTTGAAGTATAGGTTATTTTTAATGGGTCTGTTCCTTTGGCAGCAGTTTTGTTCAGACTTTTGCACTGCATTCACTGGCAACACCCAGTTAGAAGAAACTAGTTCTTTTTAACTCCTGTGTTGACTACACTGTTGAAAAAGGGACACTGTGAGTAACAGGAAACTAAAAGGAACAGGAAACTAATATTTTTATTATCACAGTTGCTCATGCTTGTAGAGACAGGGAAATACCTTATATGACATCTCTTGTCAAGGTGACACACACGACAAACAAGAAGATAACAGATGTAGGAAGTAGAATGGCAAGAGGTGCCATGACTGTACTACTCCAACACACAAAGAGAATTAGATATGTGCAAATTACTTAACTGATTAAAGGAGGATTGAGCAGGGCAACTGTGGTTACAAGACTTGTGAATTTTGGCCTGACTGCACTGACTGTACCCCTCAATTATCACGGCATACGACCTTTAGGCTGAGGAAAGACTGAGAAAAGCTAAAAAAGCTGGAGTCAATCAGCTTAGAGAATAGAATTCTCCAGGGAGATCTTATTGCTGCCAACAAGGTCTCCCTGTCAATACTTAAAGGGAGCTCATAAGAAAGATGCAGATTGACTATTTTAGTAAGTCCTGTTGTGACAGAACCCAGGGTAATGGTTTTAAACTAAACAAGGGAAGATTCATACTAAAAGAGATTATTTTACAATGAAAGTGGTGGAACACAAGCACAGATTTCCCATAGAGTTGGTGGATGCCCCATACCTGGAGACTTTCAAGGCCAGATTGTAATAGCCATCCAACATCCTTTAAAAAAAAATTCATCTAATTCTGGTACAAGTATTACACTGTAATGAGAATCTCTTCACACATATTATTGTGAAAGAAAATTGTGTTTGGTGAAAGCCAATAGGTCTGTGTCCTTTGGAATCAGATGACAGGGTTATCTGAAACCTCTTCTCCACTCCCAAAAGATCTAGAGAAGGGAACTGAGAACAGAAGCATTTGAGAGCTCTGTTTGATAATGTGACTCTTCTCAACCTGTGTCTGGGTTTGCCAAGAACGTCTGATGATGCCAAGGACTCTGCTCCTTGCTGTGGAGCCCACCTGAGACTGCCACAAGTATTTACTAGCACCTTTCTGAGATCTGAAATATCACAGCTCTCACTAAGCAGGGAGCAGCCACGATACTGCTGAGAAAATGCTGAGAAAAGTACTGCCTGGCAGTTGTCCTGGAAGGTGTGCTCTCTCTTTAAGGCAAGGAAGCAACAGAAAACCAAGTTCAGGAAGGTACAATTTCAATATGCCTTTAACCTTAAATCCCACAGACAGTCCTAAGATTTAAGTGCTTGCTTAAATTTACACTCACACTAAGGTGCTATCTGTATAAGAATGGATTTTAGCATGTACTTATATACTACTTTCCCTCCCAGGCTGAATGTTAGGCTGTCTTTGCAGGTGAGACTTGGCATCTTAAGCCCACAGGAAGAAAGCTTGGCATTATATTCACATTTAATACAGCTCTTGCCTCTCCCTGATGCTTCAGAATCAAAGGCCCCATACTTAACCTATGGTTTAACATTTCTCTCATATCTTTCTTTCCACAGTATGTGGCATTTGCCTCCCTATTCTTCATTCTGGTCTCCATTACCACCTTCTGCCTCGAGACCCACGAGAGATTTAACCCCATTGTGAACAAGACAGAAACTGAATTCATCGGGAATGACACGCAGGTGCGGCACTACAGGGAAGCAGAGACGGAAGCCTTTCTCACCTACATCGAAGGTGTCTGTGTGGTCTGGTTTACATTTGAGTTCTTGATGAGAGTCACTTTCTGCCCAAACAAGGTGGAATTTATCAAAAACTCTTTGAACATCATTGACTTTGTGGCCATACTGCCTTTCTATCTAGAGGTTGGACTCAGTGGCCTGTCTTCCAAAGCTGCTAAGGATGTCCTGGGCTTCCTCCGCGTAGTCCGTTTCGTGCGAATCCTGCGAATTTTCAAGCTGACCCGCCACTTCGTCGGGTTGCGGGTCTTGGGACACACCCTCCGTGCCAGCACAAACGAATTCTTGCTGCTCATCATATTTTTGGCATTGGGCGTCTTAATCTTTGCCACGATGATCTATTATGCCGAGAGAATAGGTGCTAAACCAAATGACCCTAGTGCCAGTGAACACACACACTTTAAAAATATCCCCATCGGCTTTTGGTGGGCTGTTGTCACCATGACGACCCTGGGCTACGGAGACATGTATCCTCAGACTTGGTCAGGCATGCTGGTGGGGGCCCTCTGCGCTCTCGCTGGTGTGCTGACCATTGCCATGCCTGTCCCTGTCATTGTGAACAATTTCGGAATGTATTACTCCTTAGCTATGGCTAAGCAGAAGCTACCAAAGAAAAAAAAGAAGCATATCCCGAGGCCACCCCAGCTGGGATCCCCCAATTATTGTAAATCTGTCGTAAACTCTCCACACCACAGTACTCAGAGCGACACTTGCCCACTGGCCCAAGAAGAAATTTTAGAAATTAACAGAGCAGGTAGGAAACCTCTTAGAGGAATGTCCATCTGACCGTTAACCTCCATCCCGCGTAGTGATTTAAGATTCAGCCAGACTGCTTTCTTAGAGCAATGGGTAGCACATTTATCCATTCTAGTCCCACCATCACACAGTGAATAATATGTGTGAAGTCTAGGTTGCAGGGACAAATGGTACAGTGGAGGCTGATCAGCAAAACTAAGGATGAGAGCATGCTCTAGGAGCCCAAACTTTGGTCCTGGTTAAGGGCATACAAGTCTCAAGATATTTTGGAAAGCTGTTACATCTAGTGGAAGAATTTTGAGAGTTCTACAGCTGTGTTGCTGGACTGTGTAATGCATCTCAGAGGCTCCTGAGAGCTGAATGCTTCACAGAGCAGAGTAGGAGCCAAGTACTCAGCAATTACAGAGCTTTCTGACAAAACAGGGCTGAAATTCGAAACAGCCAGATGCTTTCCCATTTGTTCCCATTTGGGACCTTTCAGCTGTTTTAAATGGCAGATATTGTACATCTCATTACAGAAACTAGGTGCCTAGTAAGTTGAAGGGACAACTACACCATCATGCATATTCATGAGACAATCCAGTCTCTTTCTGATGATTAACTGCAAAGTAGAACAACAGCTCAAATTCTTGACACTAATGCAAAATGACTCACTCTGAGACAAGACTAGATGTAAGGATGTTTATTCCATGGCATGCAAATCAATCTATTCTATAATATTCCACTAGAATTTAGCATTTAGAACTATGACAAGCCACATTTTCTAAAATATGCTCCTTTTGCAAGTATGGGTTGGTGAGTTACAGCTCTTTCAACCTTCTAGCAACAAAGGCCAACTGTAAAAGGTCTGACTGGTCATTGCCAGGCTGGTTTGGCCTAAACAGTGATTGCCTCATTCTTATTTTTAATTGTACTGATTCATGTTAGCAATAGGTGAAACCAGAGCTAAATTAACCGTATTAATTCTACTGGGAGGGGGGAGGGAAATGGAAAGAATACTAGTCACCATGGAATATATTATAATATCCCATGGCTAGTGGTTAATTATGGGACTGTCTCAGTTCTATGAGACTCCTACAGCACACAAAATTACGGGGCTCCAATTTGATTTTTTAAACCCCATAATCTACCTCTACCCATGGAATATCACTATTTATTCTATGGAGTAATTTGAAAGTAGATAACCACATTGAAAACAATGCCAACTTCATTTCTGGCAGATGTTCCAGCCAAGTTGCATAGTAGACATTCTTCAGCCTTTTCAGAATATACCCCTGTGTTGTTTTAGAAAGAACAGATCACCAGCCAAGTGATCTCAACTGACACAGAGATCAAAAGAGGCGTTTTGGAAGAGCTAGCATATACCTATGATGGTCTTGTGTTATCATTTTTTGCTTTGAAGAAAATTCTGATTTGTTACTCATTGTGAGTGAGATATTTTCTCATCATCTCATAGCCATGCATGTTGATGTCATTGTGAGAAGCACAAAGAAAGTGAGACTTTCCTTTGTGTGTGACTTCACCAATGCCAATGCTAATTTTGGAGGGGAAGAGCTGGTGGGAATCTTTCTCTTCTTTCCTATTCTCTTTTCTCTTCCTTTTGTATTTCTTTTCCCTTCTGTGCAAGTATGTAAAATCCATTCAAAAGGTAAATAGCTTTCATTTTGTTTTTGTTAAAGGCTATTTCCATTGCAACAGGCCAATCACAATTCACGTGACTGATAGACTGTACCAATTGTACCCTTGGCACACATAAGCGATGGTTTTATCATCCATTCCCCTCAGGTTGCAAATGCTTATCACTGCTCATATTCAAGCAGCAAATTTCCTCATAAAGCAGATGCTTTTGTGGCATCATGGATCAAGAGGGAAAGAGGGCACAGCAGTATTGTGTGTCTCCTACCATGAGCAATGTGCCAACTGCCCCAACTGCAAGAAATGCCAGACTCTGGGGTACTTTAGCAGTCAGCTACAGAGTGAAATCAGCTCAGAAATCCCTGGCTTTATAAAATTCCTTCCATTACCTACCCTGGTCCTCTCTGGGAACTGGAGGACCAGGAACTCTACAAGTTCAGTACAATTCTGCACTGGTATCCTGAGAATACATGTAATTTTGGTTCAATGTGGAACTGTTTCGCCACCTTCAGTGCTCTAAACTCGGCTGTTACCACAATATCCATGAAGTATTGATAGTAGCAGCAACTTATCTATTTCTGCAATAATTAAGAGAGACTATTTTTATATACATATACAAGCATATATATTTTAAGAAGTAACAAAGCACACTTACACTTCAGCTAACAAAATTGTAACACTGTAGCTGGAGTTCTGTTTCTGATAATTATTATGCACCACTAACAGCAAAAAATATTGCCTGCATCTTTTAGCTTCCAAATAGGGAACAATCTCTATGTGTGCAGGAGAAAAGCAAAAAAATACTAAGATCAAAACCAAACTGTTAAGACAAGATCTGCATTGCCTTGAATGTTAAGTTTCATATCTGTAACATGAAGCATTCACAGGAACTGACTTGTTTTTGAAACCATTACCAGCACATTATATGAAAGCAGGGACTTGCAAGCACTGAAAAGCTTTAGATTGGTTAACATCATCTAACTGTAAACAACTAGTTATAGTTTATATTATAGTTAATATTGCATTAGGAACACAGAATGGGTGCCTAACTTATCTAAAATAGTGTCCAAGTTGTCCAGCACATTTCTTGTAATTTTTAACTGTAAAGCTTCAGTGTGACAGTGTCTAGGTCACATAAGATCATGTGATTTGTATCCAATATGTTATTAAAAAACAAAAAACCTGCTTATTTGCTCAGATGTAAAGGACATCACATGAAGTTATTAATTCTATATATTATTTGTGGTGGAGTGATTAAACACATCACCAAACAAGGCTGAGCATGAAGTAGTTCTACACATGAACTCCCTCTCTCATTCTCCGAGTCATCACTTCACATCTGTTCCTAGTCCATGCCCTCAGGGCCAAGGGGGCTCTACGGAGAGCTCAGCACAGCTCTGCCTGGTGCCTCCTCCCAGGATAAGGAGCACTTTCCTGGCACAGGCATGCAAACAGCAGAGCTTTGCCCACAGGCTGCACAGCTGCTGCCAATGATGCTGTGGTCATTTGCAGCCAAAGCAAAGATGTTTTGAATTTAAAGACTGGCAGGTTTGAATTAAATCTTTTTATTGCCCCCAACACTCTCAGCAGCTCAGTCCTGGGCTAATCTACACTAGCAGGAGGGTATCTTTATTTAACCGCACTTGACTTTAATCTGTCAGAGTTTAAGAATGTCAGTTTCATTCTACCATACCTCCCCTTCCTGCAGCAACCCTTCCTGTTTTCCATCCTGTCTGATCCCACCAGTGGGTGGCTAGGAAAGCAGCAGAAGTGAGAAAAGGCATTTCAGAGTAGAGCATGGCAGAGCTACAGCTGCAGGCAGACCTTCACCAGCAGCATTAAGAAAGGAGAAATTTCCCCTATACAAAACATTGTCTGCAAAGCCATTTCTGCTGCCCTAAATTCTCAAGATACTGCTTAAAGAGTGCCTGGTGAAACTGGGCCTGATACAAAGCAGCAGATTTCACCTGACCAATTTGACCAAAACTCCTTGACTGGGGATATCTCAAATTATAGAGAACTGTGTCCCCTCAATTAACATACACCCACCAAATTCTAACATCTCCATGTCAAAAGATTAATGTTATAACATGTTGCAGTGTTGTTTACAGGCCCTGTTCAAGATCAGGGCTTCATTTTGGCATCATTTCATACAGGACAACCACTCTACTGCAATCAAATACCCAACAGGCTAAACGGACAGCAGAGACAAAATGGATGTATTCCCCAATATTTTCAGTTGACATGGTGCCTAATTTAATTGAGGAAGATTACTTGAAAGGTCTGTGGAAAGCCACTAGTTGAATTTAACTAAAAAAACATCAATCAACCACAGTCTGCTATGCTGGAGTGTCTTTTATGTCAAGTATTCTAAACAGTCAATATTATAACAGAAGTAAAAAAAAAAAAAAAAAAAAAAACAGTTCCAACCACTTAAACATGATTTTTGTCCCAAACCTCACACTGTCCTACAGGTATAATAAGTTAATTCAGTATACAGTGAAATATTTTAAGTTGCAAGTTTGTAAGAAGACCTCAAAACATGAAAAACAAATATTAAAAGCTCTCAGTTTTGTTTTTAAAGTGTTGCCCAGTTCCTCAGCCCCTCTCTTATGTGAGCTGTGTGCTCACCTGCTGGCCAGGTTGACATCATGGTTACATCTCAGAGTTGTCACTGGATGAAGCAGTGAATGCAACTTCCCAACGCTGTAAAAGAAATTTAGAACATGAATGGAATTCATAACTTCATTTGATGCCTACAGCACTGTCTGGTGCCACCCAGCAATGGTCTAAAGAATGCATTCATAATACATAAGACAAGGAGATGGGTTCTTTGGGGGTTGTTCAGAGTTCTACCCCACCCTTTTATTCTTTTCATATATATATTTCCAACACCAGCACACAAAAGGTTTATATTGACTTTAACATGGCCAGATTAAGAATTTCTCACCTCTCTGATCCCCTCTGCATGCAGCTTCACTTAAGTTATACTCCAAGGATATCCTATATTCATTCAAATGTATTGTGCAGGCTCTTTCACAGTGTACTGGTGGCAAAATTCTCTATTCATTGCACAGCTGTAAAATACACAAAAAAAATTTACTAGAATTGAGGCACCTAAGAGGTGAGGGGAAATGTCTGTCATTACTAACACAGACTTCAGCTTCAGAAAAACATTCTGTGTTTCTTTTACTTCTCTGCCCCAAAGCCAATTTTCAGTAACCCACTCCTAGACTATCCTGATGCCTGAATAGTTAAAGTAATCCAAGTCTATCACCACAGAAGGAAGCTACAAAGTTGCAGTGACTCCAGTGTACTCCATGGTCAGAGAAACTGGAACAAGCTATGATGTTAGGAACCTGTTATTTCAATGCAATTTCCTGAGAGAGAGCTGATCTCCTTTTAAAGAAATCGTGTGGAATTACCCATTCCAGCTTTATCACTCATGCTTTCTGAAGGAGCAGCTCTTTTCTCAGGGCTTCATTTTTCATCTCTTCTGTCATCATAACCTAAATAACCTGTATTCCTTGTGCAACACACTGGCTCTAACGTCAGAAGTGTGCTGAGCACTGTAATTCTAGTGCCAGTGCTCAGTGGGAGTTGGGAACTCTAGGCAGCTCTTGTCAGAGGCCCATTCTGCTGCCTAACACTTCACTGCAGCTTGTGAACCTCGGTGGCTTTTATGGAGAGCAAAGTATTGTTAAAGCCATAGGTATGTAGTCACTGTGGTGGTCCTTCAAACCTCTGGGAAGCAAATCCTCTGATCAAGAGTCTCTGAACATTATTTAAAAAGTCTCATCTAATTTTAGTGTCATAAAACCTTTGCCTCTCTCTGTAAGATGGACAGTAGACGGCAAAGTAACTGCTAAGATCTTAGGCCTGTTTCAGCTCAAAAAGCTCAGGTGTTCAAATGGACATAAAAAGTACATAAAAAGGTAATAGGGAGATTTTTTTTTTATTTCCTCACTGTACTTAGCCTTCCTAGTCTTTAAGATCCAAAACTCCTCACTCCAAAATAGCAAATGAGGTAATGATCACATCTTGATATCACTGACGATGGAGTCTTTGGGATCTAATGGAGAAATTGCTAACAGCTCAAAACAAAAGGAATAACACTCAGTTATGCTCATCTAACTTAAGTTTAATTTGTCTGAGGTGCCCCTTATATTGGAAGAAGAATCAGGCAGCCTCTGAGAGTAATCCACTCATTTATGACCTGAGTTATCCTCTGGGGGTGCCTTTCTCCATAAGAGATCACAGGTGACTGCAGCTCTAATTCAATATTGTCAGTTAAGTGCCTACAGCTCTGTGGAAGCACTTTGGATCTATTCCTTGCCCCCTGCCCCATGTGGCATTCCTGCAACCTCATAACTGAGGGTCACATGTAAAGCAGAATCTATAACTAATATAATGTAATACCTTGTTGTGCAATTATTCATCTGTCTCTTCCTGTAGAGATAAAACCAGTGGGTGTCACTTGTACTACTGTTGACTTTAGAATGTGAGTAAAAAATAACATCCTCTATGTCAAGTAATTTGAAAACAAAGAGGAGGAGCTATGTATCCAAGCTCAGTGCTGTATGTTTCCTGCTTTTTTCCGGCACTAGGTGAGACGTGAAAAAAAAAAAATCCTAAAATTAGAAAATCTCCCCACACAAACCCTGTGGGCCAGAGCCAGGGCTGTGTGTGTTTAGAGACAGGACTGCACTAAGCTAAAAAACAAATGCAGAACGAAATAATAAATTTTAGGAGTTTTCATGCCTTAATAACCTAATGAGCAAAAAACACTTGGAGTCATGGGAAAACACAGATACAAGCACTTCAGCCAGATAAGGCCAACCTGTGCCAATCCTCCAGCACAAAGCAGATATAAATATGGTAAATCCTCTTTCTCAAGCACATGGCTCCCATGCCATCCAGTGCAGAATGCATTCCTGGAATATGAAAGAGATACTCTTGGCATCTGTTCCTTCTGCTGTACTGAGTATGGTTGGTGCTAGCAGGACAGATACAAGAAAAGGCACCATTGTGCAAAAAGTGCATTTCTGCTGCAGTACAATTAAACACACCAGATCACTTACCTGTTACTACAAAAGGCCAGGGGCAAAGAGGTATAGGGTATGAGGTCCCATTACTGTGCCCAGCCCACTTGCTTGTATCCCTCTTGGACTATACTTGCTGGATATTTTCTCTGAGCTTTCTGTTGACTTGCTTGTCTGTTAATAAGCACAAAGCCAAAATAACAAGCACTCTACCATTCCTGCTGTCATTGTTCTTTGTATTCATTCATCCACGTTTCATGTCTCAGACACCTTCCATACTGTATAGATCATCATACTGTATTCCTCAGTCAGAGCAGTAATATAAGATGGTAACATGACTCACCTGACTGCATTTTCCTGTAACCTCTACCTGACCTGCCAACGACCCCCTGGTGTTATTGAGACTCTCAGACATTGAGGGTAGGTATAAGTAAACATCCAGGAGGATCAGGATGAAACTAGGAAGGATCTTCCAGAGCTCTTTGCAATGCAGGATTTCCAGAAGAAACCGTTCTCAGCACTGCATTAAGCACATATCCAATAATGCCTGTAAATAGCAAGATGCACTGGATCGACTTTCCTAGAGCTCCTGTACTTCTCTAGCAGTACCAGTAGGTAGGCAGCCAACATACTGTCACCTCACTTCAAGAAGTAGTACCTGTCAAGGGTGATATTCTCTGGGAGTGATGTTACTATGTTGGCCAAGTTAGTACTGGGAGAGACGGTCACCACCGTCACTGGAGTGCCTTTCCTGGGGGACACGGCTTCCTGGAGGGACCCAGGTCGACACGGTGGTGAGTAAATGTTGAAGAGGTAGGTTGGGTTGGAAGGATTCTGCATAATTCATGTAGCATACTAAATTCTGCTCTCATGCCAGTGTAAAGTCCTTCAGCACTCAGAAGAGCTTCATAACAACTTTCAAAATATGCAGTAATATAAAAACTAGGAAACTAATAAACATACCTAGATAAAGATATTGATTTTAATGGCCTTAGAATATTGGGGTAACTAAAATGAAGTTGTTATATAGGAATCTTAATTCTTTTACATGTTCACATTTCTCTCTTTTTTCTCTTTCTCTCTTTCGCTCTGTTTGTTAACATTTACTTGTTATTGCTCTACGTTGCTTGCGACTTGTGTATGTTACAGACTGTCACATTTTATTCTGTGAAGTTTTTCTCCAATTCCCATCAACCTGAGCTCCATGTTGGGCAGCCGAGGAGATTACAATACAGTTCTTTATTGCAAAAGAACCAGGAATGTCACAGACTATAGGTAACTTCACTGAGGTTGTGACACAAAACCTGATGCGAGGTATTAATGCAAAGAGTAAGTACTTGGTATGAAAATAGAGCGATTTAGTCAAATTACTTTCTTTTTTTTCAGATAGTCTGCATGGGAAAAATTAATTTTCATTACTCTCCAGAAGAAAACACTCCCAAACCTACCAATCTAGGATTCTTGTCACTCTCATTTGAAAACCAATGGTGCCTATGTCAACATATCACTGCTCATTTTCAAAGGCTTAAACCCATGTTTTCTATGCTGTTCTTCTCTATGCTAAACTTCCTTTCACACTCTCCAACTCATCATTTCACCATTTTGTCATCCTTTGTCCTTTATATCTTCTACATAATTCTTTTTCTAATTTAATATAGTTATAACCCTTTCACTCTGAGGACCTGATTAAACAACAACAAAAATGAGTCCCCACCCATGGGATTCACATTTCTTAATCCTGTGTGAGGCTCTGTAGCCTATAAAATTGATTTCTGTAGCCAAAGATTTTCTGGCACAGAAGCATAATTGTTACTTTGCTAAATGATGTCCTGAGCAAAGCATTTCGTTTTACAATCTTCCCCAATTACTCCCATAAACTAGTTTTAAAGAATGGTAAAAAGTAGCTGATAGACATTCTTATAATTTTCTAGAGGGACAGCATGAAGTTTATTACTTATTTTTAATTGCCAGGAACTCAGAAATCACTACAGTCATGTACCAACTCAAGAAAAGCTTATTTGTCTCAGTATGAAGTTCCTTTACTACCTGATTTGCTGTTATGCTCTGACCCTCTCTTAATATGTGAAGAAGCACAGCAGAGTTTCCATGATGTCCAGCATAAAAGAATACAGTAATTTATGCTGATGAAATTGATGAGTGGACAATGAATATTAATGCAGAGTAAACACTATCCAGGCAACTAAAACAGAAACAACTTGCTAACACGAGTGGAATTTTACTTCAAGAGACTCAAGAGAGTCAGGAATTTAACTGTAAGTACTTCCTTTCCATGCAACATCTCTGAGAGAAATCATTGAATAACACAATTCTTTAGATTGAAAAAGGTCTTGAAGGTCATCAAGTCCAACCTCCAACCCAGTAATGTGAGTCCACCACTAAATCATGTCCCAAAGTGACACATCTACACAACTTTTAAATAACCCTGAGGATCACAACCTGACCACTTCCCTGTTTCAGTGCTGGACAACCCTTTTGGTGAAGAAATGTTTCCTAATATCCAATCTAAACCTCTCCAGCTACAACTTGAGGCTATTTCCTTCTGTCCTATTACTTGTTACTGGGAGACCCAGTGCAAAAGTACTGCTGATAAAGGATGGAAAGTGGCTCAGTGAGCATTTTCATGAGCTCCCTCAGTACTTTTGGGTGGACCCCTTTGGCCTGAAAACTTGTGTCTTAGTGCTCAATGACCATTTCCCTTGGATTATGGGAGCTTCATTCTGCTCCTCATTCCTGTCTTTCAGCTCAGGGGACTGAGTACCCTGAATAAAACTGGCCTGACTGTTAAAGACTGTGACAAAGAAGGCGTTACATAGCTCAGCCTTTTCCTCATCCTCTGTCACACTATATTCCCCTCCCACATCCAATAAAGGATGGAGATTCTCCTTAGCTCTCCTTTTGTTGCTAATGTATTTATAGAAAGATTTTTATTGTCTTTTATGGCAATAGCCAGATTAAGTTCTATTTGGCCTTTGGCCCTTCAAATTTTCACCCTGCCTGACCTCATGACATTCCCTGTAGTCCTCCTGAGCTGCCTACCCCCTCTTCCAAAGGTGAAAGTCACCCTTTTTTTCCTGAGCTGCAGCCAAAGCTCCCTGTTCAGCCAGGCTGGTCTCCTTTCACCAGCGCATTCTTTGGCACACAGGGACAGGCTGTTCCTGTGCCTTTAGGATTTCCTTATTAAAAAAAAAAATGCCCAGCCTTCCTGCCTTTCTTGCCTTTCAGGATTGACTCCCAAGGTACTCTGTCAACCAGGCTCCTAATGTCTGCCTCAAGAAGTTCAAGGTAGCAGTTCTGCTGACCTCCCTTTCTTACTCTCTAGGAAGCAAAAACTGTATCATTTCATGATCCCTGTGCCCAAGATGCCTCCAACCATCACATCACCCACAAGTCCTTCTCTGTTCACAAACGACAGGTCCAATGAAGAATATTCCCTAGCTGGCTGACTAGGAAAGTAAAATCTAGGGATATAAAGTCAATGAATATTTTCAGATAGCAAGCAGCTATTAACTCCTCCACAAATCAAAGTAAATATCTTTGAATACTTGAATTCCTACTCCTAATTTCATCATAATCATTTGCTTAGCACAAGAATTATCAGGCAAAAGTGATGCTGCAAAACCAGAATGCGAAAAGGAATGTAAAATCCTTGCTGCCTTTTTTTTTTTTTTTTAAGAAAAAGACAGCTGGGAAAATCTGTCCTCCAGCAGCCTCATGGCTGGTCTACTTCCCACTTCCAGATAAGAGCCTTGTAGCTAAGAAAAGCTAGAGAACAGCAATTCTCCACCCTCACCTCAGCCGTGCCACCCCTGCTCCTGTAGCTTTCTGTCATGATCCCAAAAGCCAGGGAAACCCATCATCCCAGGAAGAACTTCCCACTGCCAGCAGGGTATGACACAGATAATGTTTGCCACAGTAACAACCCTTTTACATCACCAGGGGAGTGTGACAGGACTGAAATACAGAAGAGTAATTAACTCATGGAACACATACCAATACTGGTGACAGGACTGAAATACAGAAGAGTAATTAACTCATGGAACACATACCAATACTTTATTCAGGGAGCCAGCTGGATTCAAGGTCTGTGCTGTTAGGGAATCTCATGGAGATCCTTCTTCATAAAACACTTCAGGCAGCTACTGTAAACATTAGTGACACATTTAAAATTAAAATGACCCTCATGCTCTGAAAAAGAACCAGACACTCAGTTGATCAGGAGTGGGACTATCCACAGGCAGTAATAATGGCAGCCCCAGGTTTGGATCAGGACTATCAGTTGAGATCTAGAGAAGTGGTAGGTTAATTTTAGGTGTACATGGGGTGGGGATGTGAAATGTAACTTTACTCAGAGAAGATTTCCTCTGCAGAAAGATCTTCATCTTGCAAGAAACTTACTTTCCTGGCCCTGTTCTCAGCTGCTCCTGCCTGCTTCCTCCCTGTCAAACCCGTCCCTCAAAACAGGCTGCAAAGCTCTGAAGTCACCCAATGTCTGTTTGGGAAAGCTGTAGGTACTCAAGCTCTGTCCTTATCTCTTTCAATCTTTAAACAAGGGTAGGAGCAAGACTCTGTTCTTCTGGAGGAAATCGTCAGTCACCTCATTTGACCAAAAAAGCCCAAAACTGTCTCTTATTTGCTGTGCTTCTGATCTAGAGCTGAGAAAACCCCATCTTCAGCAGTATGTGGACACATCTGTCACAGTGCATGTGTTCAGACATTGACTCAAGGGTGACTGTGCTTGGATACCTTGCTATGGATTGTGGGGTTTCTCTCTGCCCTGTTTCAGTCAAAGTGATCCTGTAAACACTGAAAATGATCCCCTCTGAGAATACCTTTCAACTCATCCAGTCTTTGGAGTAAGTGACCACTGCACAGGTCTGTAAACACATGGGAAAGACGTTAGGGTCTGGGGGCACAGCTACAATCCTGAGATGAAGCAGTGAGAATTGCCACCACCCCTCACCCCCAACATGACTTCTGACAGTACCTACAGGGTAAAGCCATGAACTTGTTTCTTGGCAGCTGTTGGAGAATGGCAGTGTTCGCTCCAGGGAAGAGGACTGGGGTTACTTTCCCCATGCAGGAATCATTTCAGCACAAGTGCCACATTTCTAAGCACAGAGCAAAGTCAAGAAATGTATCATACAATTATGTCCACTGATACCCTAAACATAAGGTGCAGTTTCAAATAGTTGGAGAGTCAGTGTCAGACTCTTGCTTATAATCAAAACCAGCAGTACTGGTAAAGCCACTGTAACAATTTACAACCATTTGCTGTGGCAAACAGATGAGTAATGGAGCAGCAGGTACATGGGCAGCTCTACTGTGCTTCTCCACAATAAGCAGAGTACACAAATGCAAAATCCAGCAGCTCTCCTAAGTAGGGATATTTTTCAGAATTCCTTCCCCCCATTTTAAAATCCAGCATTTGCTTGGAAATACACATGGCATTTCAATATACTTTTCTACAAATGAAGAGGGATGAGATAGGAAAAAAAAAAAAGCAAGTGAAAACCACACAAATGAGGTAGTTGTGACACAAACTGCTCACCTGGGAAATATGCTGAATACTTTCTTTAGCTTCTCAGCCAAATCTCTCCAGTAGAATGGTTTGAGCTGGTGCAGTTAGCTAGGCATTCACAGATAGGGGAATTAGGGAGATAAGGTGCCAAGCTTATCAGAAGAGTCAGAAGATTTTGTTGTAAATAACCACTTACATAGCAGTAGGCAAGTCACCTCACTGCATGGTAGTTTTACCCATCTGTAAAACAGAGATGCTAATATTGACTTCTCTTCATAGAACAGAATCTAAAGAACAAAAAATGCTGTATGATCCTAATTCAGATTCTGCTAGCAGGGATGGAAGGACTCGTGAGTTTGGTAGGGCAGAATCAACCCTTAGAAGTTTTAAGCACCTAGAAGTAGTTCCCGTTAGTATAACTGAACTCAGAGTCAGCAGACAGCAATGCTTGCATAGTTTTTCTTTATCTGGAGTTCTCTCAAACACAGGGTCAGTCTTGGAAAAAGCAAACATGCAAATGGAAATTAACCTGAAATAATGTAATTTCATTCCATATTTGGACCTTATTCCTAAAATTGTTCAGCATGTCAATCTGCTAGTTAAAACATCGAGAACTTAACTGTGGACTGATGGCTTCAGTGATGTTTACATTTTCTTTACTCCCATAACAGACTAATCACATACCTCCAGAGAATTAGGTGCTATAGCCAGTGATTTGGAACACAACTATTCTACTTAGCACTTACTTATATACACCAGCAATAGATGCAGTGTTCTGTGCTGGCAATTTCTCTGCTTCCTAAATATTTACCCAAGTTGTCATTGTGGATTAGCATGGCTATCCAGAATGTGATCCCTAAGGCATGGCCATGACTGTAATGTTCAAGGGACATTACTAGGATAGTTCAGTAATTTGCCCACATCTCCAGCTGCTCTCTTCCTCTTGAATGGAAATAAAATAACAAGGTTGTGGAATTTTAACAAGCATAGAGGCAAAATCATCAGCGCTAAGGGACCCTGAAGAGGCTGTAAGAGCAAGTTCCAGCTCAAGCTACTAGAGATTTATGATGCAATTTAAGAAATTAATTTGAAGAAGGTCAATTTTGTTGCCATTCAAGCACAACGGAGCCTGCAAGCTGCTTCCAAAAGAATCAATGGCTGTTAACCAGTGAGCAGGCTGACCCATAACCACTCTGCTCAGAGTTGTTTGAGCTCCTGAAATGGATCAATCTGTTCTCCATCACCAAGAATTTCATTTCCAAACCTGGACACAGGAGCAGCTGTGGGTGTCTCAGAGATTTCAATGCAGAGGTCTGCTGACTCAGCTGCCTCCCTCATTTCAGGATTAGAGCCACCAGCTTGTAGCAGTAGAGGCTTATGAAGCAGCCCAGTTCTTTGCTCCTCCCCAGGAGGACTGCAGCTCTCCCCAAACACAGTTAAGTGATTTTTAAATACACGGCTCAGTACCTGCAGTGTCACGGTTTCTATGGCAGCCGTGCCAGGTTTTTGTTCGGTTTTTGGTATTAAATAGCAGTGATTATTATGAACAGAAAGGAATTGCAACTCAGTGAAACCTTAAATCTTTAGAATCCTATTGAAATTAGTGTCTACAAGTATTAAAATGGCCCTACAGCTTTTGCCACATTTTTAAATGTGTTGAGAGACCTAATTATTTCATTGCTCACAGAACAAAACAAAACATTACTACATCCCTCTCAGGGGAAATAATTGGCCAATTCTGAACAGAGAAAAATGGAGGCAGAGGTGAGATGTGCAGCAACTGTTTATGTTGTGACAAACCAGTGACATCTAAATAGAAGAAAATAAAGGCCTAGAATGCAATTACTGGTGCATGATAGGTGCATAGTGTGCGTCATGTACGTCTGTGTGTGTGCGTGTGCGCGTGAAGCAACAAACATAACTTGAAAATGCTTCTGCCTTCTACTCATCTGTTGTCCATCAGAGGATCGAAATCATACCTCCAAACCCTACCTAACTGTATTTATTTTTCTTTGAGGCTTGTTTTATTAGTTGGCTTCAAAACAATTGCAAATTAAATGACAATATTACATAGCATTTAGAACAAGCTAGTACATGAATGTAGAAGGGGAGCTGAAATGAAGTCTATCCATTGAGTTTCTTTCTTTAAAGACTTGCAGGATCACCCATTGCCTTACAGTGTCTAGGTAATAAGCATTGTGCAACCGAGGTGTAGGATGCTGCCAGTACCACTCAGTTAACATATCTCGGCATTTGTGGAGCTTCAGAAAGCACATTTTGACTGTTTTTCCTTCCCTTCAACCAAAATACTCATGTCAAGCTGTGCCATATTTCGAGTATATTCTCAATACACCAATTTGTACTTTCAAATCCTAAAAAAAAAATCCTACACTAAATAGCACTTTATAAATGTACAAACCAGTCACACAGAGAAAACATGATTCTCAGTCTATCCTCATGGGAATGTGTGGAGCAAAATGGGCAAATCTAACAACCTATTTTCATTATTTACAGCCAAGAGTAAATTGAACTCTAGTTTCCAAATTCATGGCCTGCTGTAGTGTTTTGTGTATGTAGTGTCCTGTGCTGGCATTGCAACTACTGTATGCGTTTCAGAGGAGAACATCAGAAAATGGATTGGGTTTTCTTTAAATCCACGTTCTGCTGTCGTATTTCCATACGTAACATACTCTGTGTGTCTAAAACGTTTACAGCCATCCTGCATGACTGATACCAGAAATGCTATAAAACCATCTGGGTAAATTTTGGGGAGGGGAAGAGCAGGAATTTCCCCCTCAGTAATACCGCACATGGGTGTAAACCAGCACAAACAGAATATACTCAAATAGTCAAACACAACTCTCAGTCCACTGCCTCTCCAGAGCTCTGAGCGACAGTAGGCACCATGACAAACAGGTCATTCATGCACCATCCAATGCCATGCAAAAACATACTCTGATTTCTAACCGCGGTCTTCTGCTCGCAGGACTAGGAACCACTGCACGCCCCTTTCTGAAAGGGCCCCTCAGTGCGGATGTACAGGTGGCTGCTGTCACACCTAACGGGATCACCTTTTGTTTCTCCTCCCACTTAACAGACTTTATTTTATTTTGGTGCAGTGCACACGAACGCAGTGTCTAGGACAGATGTGCTACCTTTTAGTGTGTCGCTATAGAAGTCTTTAGCTGTGAACCCTTAATTTGCAGCTGGAACTCTAATAAACAGTGCATAGTGTTTCAATAGCCTTCTGCTTATATGTTTGAAGATTCGAAACTGAATGGTGAGGTGGCCAAGGCGGCGCTGGCAAACGAAGACTGTCCCCACATAGACCAGGCTATTACGCCCGATGAGGGCCTGCCCTTTACCCGCTCTGGCACTCGGGAGAGATATGGACCCTGCTTCCTCTTATCAACCGGGGAATATCCCTGCCCGCCTGATGGAGGAATAAGAAAGGGTATGTAGCTGGGGCCCTGTAACCACGTAGCTAGCAACCGGTTTAAATAACTAAGAGAAAGTCAGCTTAGCTGTAGCACGCGATAGTGCGCTTGCTGTAGAGATGCACGTTTGGGCTGGAAACCACCACCTGATGTCTGCATTTGGAGTTTCTAACCTATTTCTTTCAGAAAGAAAAGCCTGAGGAGCTGTAACTACCCTGTGCAGCTATGCTAGGCAGTCGAGTCTTCCACCCCAGCTGGTGCAGAAAGCTTTAGTGGAAGATGCTCTACTATATCCTTAAATTAGCCCATCCCGTAAGGAGAGACCAATTCATAGCTATGAAGGTTTGTCACTTGGAAAGCTCACAGAGCTTACCAGACTCTGAGGAGCACAGACTTGGAGGTGGCAGACAGAATAGATAAAACACAAAAGCAAAATATACTCAAGAAAAAAAGAAATTATTATTTAGTGACCTTAACAGAGCACTAAAATAAAATATTTGGATATTCATTGCTGGTTAGTTCAATAGAGAAAGAAAAGCATGAACATCTGTTGGCACAGGTGTCTTAAAATCAGAAAATAAATCCATCTAAAATCCTTTCATAAATAAATCATTATTAGTTAGCTTTTCAGACTTCTGACAGGTAGGAATCTCTCAGAAGTAGTTTGCTAATGGTCAGAATAATCTATTTAGCAACAGAAGTAAAATTCCATTTAAAAACCCTTCCCTTCTTAAAAGAGACTGTTTTGCTTAAATAATTTAATGTGAGACAACCATACAAACCCAAAATTAGAGCTACATCCATATGCATCAAAGTTGATAAAGAATGGGAAAATTGTAAAAGAACTCACTTTCTTCAAATCAGTGTTTACCACTGGTGTACTGTATATAGCATAAGATAGAGTCAATATTTTAAAACTGCAAAGATTGTATGACATAACCATACACTGAGTATGGAGTATGGAATTCCCATGTGCCATTGTATGATGGGCAATAGTTATAGTAAATGCCAGTTATAGATAGTGTATGTATTTATAAGTTTAAAGCTTATCATCAACAAAGATATAGTAGGACCACAAGACTTTCATATGAAAGTATATCCTCTAAAATTTACCTTTGTAGCAAAGCGTTTTACTTGATTCTGTATTGGATAAGCATTGGCCGTGTTCATTCAGCCTGGGCGAGTTCAGGTGGTTCCAGTGGATCAGGGGAACACTCCAAATGGCACATCCTTTGGGATGGGGAATGTATGGTTTTCACGATGCACTGCAACCTCCTCTCGTTCCTGAATGAAACAGAGGCTGGTTGGCTAAAGAGTAATATACGTCAGCATATTGTTGGCCTGTTTGAAACATGTTGAGAGCATCTTAATTGTTGTTCCAACAGAATTTCATCCATAGTTTGTGCAACTCTCTGTACACTTGCTGAGCTGTTTACGTGCATGCCTGAAAAAGAAAGGGGGGAGGGAGGGGGGGAGGGAGGGAATTTGAATGCATGCAATTTTTTTTTCTTTTCTTTCCTTTTTTTTTTTTTTTTTTTTATTGCTGAGAACAAAGGAGTAGTATCTCTATAGCAACACATTCAATTCTATGGATTTTGCTGCCTTGACCCCCTCCTGCCCCACAAAGATACCACAAACCTTAATTTTGCCTGAGGTCACAATGCATGAAGTGGAAGGGAGACATATGTGTGAGTATATGACGGAGACATAGAAAATCCCTCCCACTGACTCTTCTTTTTTTTAGGGTACAACCATGTTGCTGCCTGTAGGATCAATTACATAGCCTGACCATCTTGAGAAATGATTTATTTTTTTTTTATGTATATATTTTAAATTTTTTCTGTATTCCAATGGCCTTCTGAGTCATGTTGCAAGTGATACTACTCTCGGCATGTCCATGCATGCAGATGCTATTGAACTGGCTACAATGTTGACCTCATTCTTAGTCCATTCTGTCATTGATCCAATGCTGTACTTTGCATTTTTCTTTTAAATGAAGGTTACGAAATGTCACGGAGCCTTAACAGCATAGCTGGCATAAGTGGAAAAGCGATAGGATTATCCTCAGTGTCTGCGCCCTACAGCTCTCCTAGCCCAGTGAGACGTTCTTGGTCTCCCATCCCATCTATTTTGTAGCATGGATCAGTAGCAGAGAATGGTCTAAAAAGCTTTACTTTCAATTAGCCTATGCGATGTTGCATATAGTCCAGGTGACTAAGTCTGAAGATGCAATGTCTCACAGTAGCACCCGCTGCAAACGGTGTTACTTCTGATGCTTAGGTGACAACACTCCTAAATAGCACTCAGATGACAATAGGCAGGCATTGGCGTAGTACTGGTGGGCCATACGTGCTGCATGGTATCACTACATAGGATGAAGGGTAGATGCACCAGATGGCTTCCTTCCTGGTGCATCCTGCTAGTATATGCTTATTGTGGCTAATGGTGGATCTACTGGCTCTGTATGGAATGGGTTAGGCGTTTAGTCGATGCTGAAACATGCCAACGATGGAAGATTTTGCTTTTCTCAGGATATTTTTGAGCCATAGGAACCCTGCAGGAGTTTGAGCAAACAAGCACAGTAGGATGAAACTTTGCATGGGCACCTATTTTAAGCTGAAAGCAATACTCAGACACACTGTAGAGAGGTCTCAGTCTGGCTGACTGCATGGGAAAAAAAATCCTGTTGAAGAAGAATATGGCTGCCTCTGCATGTAGCTATTTCACCTTTTCCTCCTTCCTTTAACACTAAGATGCCGAGCTTGATGTGAAAAGCGCAGGGAAGAAGCTCAAGTACTGATTGTATTCTTTACATGCAGATCTTTGCAAAGAAAGTCCAGTCATTGCTAAATATATGCCAACAGAGGCAGTCAGAGTGACCTGACAAGGCAAGATGGAGATGAACATTGATGGCTAATAAACATCTCTGTGGAACTGTGCAGGCATAGAAGACCTTCTCATTTGGACAAAGTTAAATCGCTCCATGCAGGTTTTGTGGATGATTCTTCGTGGTTCTGGAGTTGTACTAGAGATGCAGGCTTTTTCTACGGCCAAAATGTAACAAAACTGTAGAAGATTTTTTTTTTTAATCTATTTTTTTGTTCCAAAGCATGACTTGCATGAAGACAAAAATGAAAATGAAAAAAAAAAAAAACAACAAACAAAACAACACCACACACACAAGAAATACTGCAAATGTATGATTAAGGAGGAAAAAGAAAAAAAAAACAAAGTTATATATTTTCTTTCAAAGCTCTTTACTTTTACATACATTGTTGTAGCGAAAATGTAAAACATTATAAAACTGTACATTTCTTTGCTATGGATCGCTTCTTTTTGTATACAAGATAAAGAGTAACGGTTTTAAAAAGTGCAATCAGGCAGTCATCGGTCATATTGACCACGCCTTCACAGTTCATCACACCGACATGGAAATCAAGAACTTTTAATCCAACTAGAAGTGTATAAAAATAAGAAAAACTTTTTCCTGTCTGTTTTTGTTGGCATGCTTGTGACACATGGGACCTTCCTTCGGACCTGACAGTAACAGCTGGTTAATTTTCCAGCTCTGGTTATGTTGTATTTTATTGATGTATAGATCCAACGTAAAGACCCTTCATAAATTGTTCATATTAAGTAATCAGTATGAATTTTAAACAAAAGAGGTGTTATTTTAAAACTGGGACTTATAGTACAAAATCAGGAAAATACTCAAGTATAAATGGTCTCAAAGTTTAAGAAACAAGACAACAGCATTGTATGCAATTTAGTACTGAGTAAAATGCATGCACAATGTTATGCAAAACAATTCTAGCATGAAAATAAATTTTGTATCATGGTTTCAGTGCCTGCTGTATAGTGTAAAGGGGAATCCTTTTCTGAAGCAATCAGGGGTTTCCAGAGACTTGCTTCTAAAATCTTGAATAAATACAGTGTTCTCAACAGAAATGTAGGAGAAAAGCTTGGTATTGCTTTGGTTCTACAATGCTAATTTTGGTTAGTAGATAATAAATGAAGCCTGCAAACACTTGATACAACCGATGTCTAAAGAATTCACACCATTAGTAATTTTACAAGGGAAGATTAAAAACCCCTATAATGATCTAGGTATCTTCCTTTTCCCTCCCCAACAATAATAAATGTTTGTCTTTTTAGCTGATTAAATGAATTCAGTTTTTCTTACTTCTTCGGGCCCCGTCCTTCACTTGTTCATCACTGAGCCACACCAGTCCACCTGATCCAAAATGGAAAGAAATCCAGGTGTCCGAGTCACACTTGATTTGCCACACAAAACATGCACCAGTAAGATCTGAGAAACACAATGGGATTAAGTTCAATTTTCAATGCTACAAATGACAATTATGGACTATGTGCCAAGAGCATTCTAGTTGCCTGAGCATTTTTGGTAAAGTACTTCTATAAAGGAAGGATACACACCTTTATTCTCATGTGAGGAACTTCAAAAGAGCTGTCAATCTTCTAGGCAACTTACAGCATCTGCAACTACTGATGGGAATGGAAATGTAAAGGAATAGTATCCCTACGATCTGGAGGAAGTAGAGATTAAACCCAAAAAAAAAAAAAAAAACCCAGAAGAAACACTCCTGGCTCTGGTAAGTGCTAAATTATACACAAAAAAAACCCAACTGCAGCTGGACCTTGTCGTCACAAAACTCTACTCCAAAAGAAACACAAGGAAGACCTCAAACTGTGTTTTAGGAATAGAGGAAAGGCTGTACGTAATTAGAGAGATCCTTTGTAGCCCTTGATAGAGCATTATGTACTTGATTTCTGCTTTAGTTTCTCCCAAGAACTATTTTTCTCACACTGTTTCTATGCCGTCATTCTCAGAAGATAAATTTCTTACCTCCAGAGGTAAGATCCAGATTCATCCAGGATTTGCTTAATGAACAACTTTTCCTCTTATAATGTATTAAGAATCCAGAAATAGATTTATCTGTCCCATTTTTTATTTAACACTAACTCAAGGGCCCAGTGCTAATTCTCCATTACTATAAGGAATACCAGCAATTCAGCCCTGTAAAGCCCATGTCGGTCTTCACCTTCCACTGCACTTTGCATCTATCTGAGCCTTAGAGAACAGGCTGGGTACAACTGTCATGCTGTGCTACATTTTACACTCCCCACTCTTGTTTTCATTTAGGTTCCCCTCTGCTCATTCTGATTTGAGGTAACCATGTCTTCTGGGTGACTTCTATAAACCTTCAGAAACAGAACCATCCACTGCCCTTCAAGAGATGCTCTAAAGCTTAAGATCTGTTTGACCCCAGAGTTCCCCTTGCACAACAGTGGCAGCTCTGACAACACAGGGTGAGAGGGAAACAAGAGAAGTGGAAAATCTCAGAAGCTGTTGCATTGAATCCTAAGGGAAATTTACCACATCATCCCAGCTGCCTTGCAGTTAAGGAGCTTTTGCATGGGTATTATGATTAAAACATTAATTCCTTCAAGCTTGCCCCCTCTCGCTACAGGAGGTGCATGTCTTTATTAAAGCATTAAAACTATCCATGTGGGTAGATTCTGACTTCAGGCTCCAGTAATGCCACCAGCTACTTCTGAGTTCATACTATTGCAAGTAAGAGCAGAGGTTGGTTTTGCAGTTCAATTATACTCTGCATGTTTCCTGCTGTAAAGGAACATCTGTGTTTCCTCCTCTGTAAACTCAGCTTTCAGCAGTGAGTTCTCAGCTCTAAGACCCAGTGCTGGCCCTTCATCTGAACCCACTGGCAATTAATTAGCAGCTTATTACTTGCTAACCTATAAAGCTCAACCACACCTTCTACATATATAGCTTTTCCTCTGACCACATGAAGGTACTCATTTTTTCTGGACCCACCTGATGTGTCTCCACAACTGCAATTTTAGACAGAAGAAAATTCTGAGGTTTCTGCTTTCTCACTCCACCAAAAAAAAAAAAAAAAAAAAAAAAAAAAAAAAAAAAAAAAAACCACCACCCTAGCTAAAACCGCTGTGATAACAAAAAAAAAAAAAAAAAAAAAAAAAAAAAAAAAAAAAACACCCTAGCTAAAACCGCTGTGATAAGAGTCAAGTGCAGCAGTCATTAATCTGGATAAAGTGATTTTTCATGTAAATTGCCTCCTCTCTCCTTAAAGTTTCAGGGCCAAAAAGAAAATACATCACTGAAACAAATGTCTGCTAGGACAAATGAGCCGACTGAAATACAGAAGAGAGCAAGCAGGGCTAAGGCAAGAGCATTCAAAAAAGAACTGAGCACAGACCTGCTTACAAAAAGGATATCCTGAAGATACTACCCTGCCAGTTCGCATATCCCTTTCATAGTTTCAAAACAAAGCAGCCTACTTTTCTACTTTCCATATAAATCCTGGAAGGAACTTTGCCTCTGAGCTCACACGCAAACTACCTTCACTTCATGAAAACACGCTTAAATTATGTAGGTTATTTTTAAGTCACTCACTTACTTGAGTTTGGGCATAAAATACCTGTCTGTTCAGGACTCCCAACGCCTTTGCATTCATCTAGGACTATAAGTGCCCAATTTTTCTCCTAGGGAAATAAAAATGTTCATTTGCAATCAAGAACAATATTTGAATTCAAATTCAACAGAATGTTCAAAACCAGGTCCAGAACTGCATCTCTCGACTTTCTTCATGGCAAATGCTATATAACAAGATATCTTCCCTGTCTCAGCCTGGCAAAGCCAAGTTTTCAACTTTCAGCATTCACTTAAACATTTAAAAAAATTCATGCAAGTGCATAGGTCCAAACATCTCCAGGCACCAAATATTAAAAGTGCATGCTCCAAGGCTTCCCTCTTTTTTCCTGCTGCCCAAGCTAGAAATTCTTGGGCAGCAAAAGGCAAAATGTTACATTTGTGTTAGCTCAGCTGTCACTCTGAGGTACCTGCAGTGCCTCTGGACTCAAAGGGCTTAGCAGGGATGACACAGCCTGTGCAGAGGCTGCTGACTGTGAGTCACAGCAGCACAACAGCAGACAAGGCTTAAGACCAGGGAAAGCAGCTCAGTAGGGGCCACGCTTTGCTGGGGTGGCATCAGTGCAAGTGGGTGACCGGAGGAAAGGCACTAGCTCAGGAGGTGGGAAACGAGAAGGACTCAGGATGAGTTTGGAAAATGGGTTATGCAAGCAGGAGCGGTGGAAACAGCAATCAGCAGTGAGGGGGAAAGAAGAGCAAGGAGAGAGGGAAAGAATGGCAGTGAGATTAACTCAAAATAATCATCAAGAGCCACAAGCCTACAAGGCAGAGTCTTGGCCTGGGACTCAGGAAATGGGAATTTTGTTCTTGACTCCTCTGTGGACATGTTGAGTTACCTTGGTTGGGCCAATTTAATTTTTTGTGCGTCAGCTTCTGTTTCTGTGACATTATGCTCTTTTTTAAGTGTTCTGATGTCAAAAGAGGAAAAGCCATATTTAAGAAGGAATAGTTATTATAATCCACTCAGAATTAAGGCACCAGAGGAGAGAAGCATCTCTTCACTATTTGAAAGATGCCATATTTCCCTGTCTGCAGAAGAACACAATGCCCCTGTAGGAATCCCTTTTCTTTTGTACTTTAAAGCAGAGGATTATTATGGAAAATGATTAAGCACCCACACAGGTAAAATGACAGAGCATTTTCATTACTGATTGGCAACTCCTCTGCTGCCCTAATTTAGGTACCACATGTCTTCATGCATTCAAATCAGTAAAAACAAAACAAAAGCTAAACTCACTTGACATTTGCAGCCAAAAACTAAAGTCATGTCAGAACATTAAAAATCTCCCAATTCCTGACCTCACTTCTAAATCAAAAAAAAAAAGTAAAAGTGCAGTCTGCTAGCAAAGTGTTCACATACACTTAAAAGAACTCTGGTGACCAGGGAGTACTGGAACAATATTGAATTGAAATTCTGAAACTCCACTTACAACTCTCAACCCCAAAACCTGAAGACAGAACTCCTCCCCAAGACTGCATAGTGTCTAGATAATTGGCTGGTCTACAGGCAAAGCAGCCTGGAAACAGATGAGGAAGTTGGAAATGAGCTCAGAGAGAGGCTAACCAACACAGAAATTGGACTTACACTCCACCCCCTACCAGCCTGCAAAGGTACATCTGGAAATGAGATAAAATCCAACATGTCACAAAACAAAAATGCCAGAGAAAATTTTGCAAAATAAATGTCACCCCTGAATTTTCTCCTCTTTCAGCCAGCTTTTATTCAGGAATAACTACTTTGTTGTTCTTGTTTCCAATCAAGCTGAAGAATGTGTTCTCCCAATAGTCTAAATTTATGCTTCCTCACTCTCCCACAAGGAAACACGTGGTTCATCCAGGCCATGATTCAAATACAGAGACTATTTTCACTGCTGAATATTTTCAGTCACATACTCTATTTCAATGTTTTACAGAGGCACTGATGAGTAAAAACTGCTGCTGCATTAAAAGCAGGTGAATGCTGAGACAACTGACTGATGAACCTGAATGAAATGTGCAAATAGCTCAAGACTGTGCCTGACTTCAGTCCTTTAACATCTAAATGGGTTACAAAACAACAAGGGCTCTACACATGCAGTTCCTCCAAATTAACTTCAAAGGCACATATGATACAGACCTACATCTTCAGTTATGTTCACCCAGTAGAAGGCCATTTCCATAAAAGCAAAGCATTTAAATTCAAGGCTATTATTCTTGCTAACATAGAGCAAAACATGCAAGATCAGCAATTACTGGGAAATAAGAACAGCACAAAAGCTAAAGCAAAAGAACAAAGCAAGTACTACCTCTTTTTTGCACATGTATCAAGATACTCATATGTAAAATGTTAAAGTGGCCAATTATTTTTGTGTCAGCTGGAGCTGTCAGCAAATTCCATGTAAGTGCCACTTTTCTACTGTGCACATTTTGAACCACAATCAAAACCACACAAGATGATTCTCAACCCCAGGCTGTATCCATTCCAAGCCTTTGGAATTCTCAGCTAGTAGCAAATAGCATAAGCAGGACTCAAATACTGTTAAAAAATTCTGGAGTCCTTTTCAAGAAAATACCTAGCTAAAAGAATAAGCCCAAGACTTACCATGCACCCTAAAAATATCCAAAATTGCTCAGAGTGACCAAGATCTGTCATCATCTTGATCTCTAACAGGGAAAAAGGAACTGGAAGTCCCAAAATTACTTAAGTCTTGTTTAAATTGGATCCAGAATTCATGGAATCAAATGGAAAAATTAGTAAGTATTCGGTTAAATGCTGGATGTGCTGTGTGACCTGATCAAAATATTTCTGAGGCTGCAAGGTGAAGACGGATGTTGCAGTTTTTGCTGAGGAGAACTGGAATTCAAGATGTGCTGTGGATGAGAAAAAACCCAAACACTGCAGGTCAACAACTCACATTATAAATAAACAGTGGAAGAGGGAGAACAATAACATCCACGAAACAGAATAGTTTGTCTCTCGTCTCACTCCCACCACAACGGCAGGCTGGAATGCTGTTATGCTGTGAGATTATTCAGTCCTCAGGAGCTGTATCTTGGCTCTGTCCTCCCCCTCCTTTTCCCTATGTTCTAGCTGACTGTATCAGGCTCTCTATTGCCATCCATTTAAATATTTTTCCATGGTCACCTTTCTCTTGTACATTCAAACTGATCTCCTTGATCAGTTGTCCATCCTCATCTCTAAGTCTCACGACTCAACACATGCCATAAAAAGCACAATCAAATTACTTTCTCCCACCCTCCCCACAATTTTCCGTGCTCAAAACATGCAGCTGAGCAAAAGCTCTTGTCACTCATTTAGAAGTGACCTTTGTGGTGATTGCAGATGGCAAGACTAGTCAGACAACAAAAGGACTGCTCACATGCAGACAGAGAAGTCAGTGTTGTACAAGGAGTGGTGACTGGGCAAAACATCTTCCATCTTTCAAATGAGCACACTTCAAATACAGAGCCTGGCACACTGAGCACAAAAGCATCAAGTAATTCAGAATGCCACACCAAGTCAAATAACATCAGTGACCACCACGTGGCCCAAACAAATCCCCCAAGGGACAGAAACTTCTGACACAATACACACATCATCCCACAAATGTTCTTTGAAATGGAAGAGGAGCATCTTGCGCAGGTGCACATGGAGATTGCATGAGTAACATCTGCAGGTCTCTCAGGACTTCAAATAACAGAAAGGCACACAACAGCTTTGTTCTCCTTCTCCCCCTCCACCCGAAGGCCTGAAAGTTCTCTGGACTGAAGGTCAACAGTTCACAACTTGTTCTCCCTCATGAATGTCAGCTCACTGGCTGGTTTACTTATCTTCAGAAAACAGGAGGGAAGAGCAGCTGCACAGACACTTCCTTAACTTGTTCCAGTGTTTTTTTGTAAAAATATATATTATAAACTTTGTCAGTTTATTTCCAATTGAACCTGAATGCAAATGCTTATGTAACAGGCTTCTTGCTTCATTTATCACAGAAGACCTGTAAAAGAACTCTATGAACCACAGCACACTGGGTCTGCATTTTGCCTTGCAGAGACTGACCTTCTCCATGAGGATTATCAACAGGCAACAGTCATAAACTCTTAACATCAGCACAGAAAGTTGTCTTCTTCCACTTGATTAGGAACTTTTCACTGTGTGTTCCCTTCCTCACAGATAAAGCCATAGCTGATTTTGTACAGTGCTTTATTCTGCAAACAAAGCCACTGACATACAAAACAGGGCATTCACTTCTGAAAGAATGAGCAGCAACTTGGTTTTGACATTCAGCCATGTACCTCCTACAATGAATTCTATTCACTCTCTGTACTACAGCAGCACCTAGAAGCCCTGACTGATGACAAAGCACTCACTACGTCAAGAAAAGTCATTACTTCCCAAAATCTTCAAGCTATATAGGCACAACAAAGGAGAGAAAAACGCAGTTCTTGCCTTTCAAAGATGAAGATCAGATGCAGATATGAAACACCAGATCAGGACCAGGAACAAACTGACATACTCCTTTCTTTCTTCACCTTATCACCCCAAATCATTCTTTGTGTTCCAAAAGTGTGTTCACATTACAGGCATGAAAAATTGAAAACAATCTCAAATACCAATTCACATTTATTTGTTACATAATTCGTTGGTCTCCTCTGCAATGAGCCACAGGTAGAGCACACACAGTTACAACATGTCCAGTCCAGTAAACCTCATGTAAGGCACATAATGGCTGTGATTAATCAAGGAACAGACTTATTTAGAGGAGATGATTACTGAAGCAAGAGAACATGTTTATTTGGTACACAGATTTTGCAGAAATCACAAATAGAAACTTCAGACAGACTGTCAAAGAAAGCACGAGGAACTGTTCCGTGCATGTAATAGAGAAGCTTTGGTATCCAGAAAGTGGGATTGAGAACAGTCAATAAGTATCAACTCAGATAATTAAAAGTGCAAGAGGTCACAGCCTGGAACAGTATATTGCCATGAAGAACCACAAATAACTCACGGATTAAAAAAAAAATATTTTGCAGTAGAAATCTTAATTCTACATATTTTGCAGAGGACCCATTTGATTATTCTTTTGGTATCTGTAATAGTTAAAATCGGCTTCATAGTCTGCTCAAGTTTCTCATCTGTTGAATAGAAAAATAAAATATTCTTGAAAGTGAAGGCAAGAACTATAACAGCTGTAAAACCAAGGGTGAAAAACCCCATGCAGTCCATGTTATCACCTTAATTTCCCCTTCATGTGTAAGCTGATACATCATTAGAAGGTCTTCCTGTCCTATTTCCTAAGAGCCTTTCTCTGAGCATTTCGTAATTCTGTAAGGCTTCCTCCTTGGCAACCTTGCCTTAAAAATTAAACCACTGTTTAGCAACAGTAGGTCTCATTAAAAGGTGCATTTACTACACAGTAGAATTCTCTATATTTAGAACTTGAAATCCATTAAATACCACAGCAAATATAAGTATTGTGGGTGATAAACATCCAGTTTAATGGCATCCACAGTATTTGTGTGGAAAAAAGAGTTTTATAAATAGCTTCCAAAATTTTGCTACTAATAGGCAAACACATCTCATTTTACACTTTTTCCTTTCTCCTACCAGAACAAGTGCTAGGCCTATGTTCTCTGTCAAACCCCCACCTGGAACCAGTGCTGTGGGCATGCTGTGAACAGCAACTCAGTTGGGCTGCTCAGCTGGGCTGAAAACAGAAGTGAGAACTAACCTGAAATTATCAGGAGCATTCTGGTCTACCTTTTAGGCTGGAGAACTTGTAAAATCTTTCTGGTTAGATTTTGATGTCTTCCTATTCCAAGGCAGATGGAAACACAGGAGCTACTTTGGATCAAGCTGTCCTCAGCAGCTATGACTGACTTATGCCCTTTGATAGGAACCTTTTGATTGTTTCGAAAAGCTCTTAGAAGTTTTCCTTCCCTAAGCAGTAGCTTCAGAAACTTCAGGTTTTCTTTGCAAGTTAATGATAACTTATACAGGTCTGCAGCCCTGTAAATCTATAAAAAACTGATGTCTGGCAGAGAACATAATCGATGAAAAATACTGCTCCTTTCACAGTTTAATGAAGACAAAGCTAGTTCAAAAGGGCCTCATTTTCCCCTTTTCCAAGCCTTCTACATTATATTGCTCCTTTTATTTTAATCCTAATCTTCTTAAAAAGTGTGTATGCATCTAGTCACTTTCACTGGCATTTCTCTGTGACAATTTTCTGAGCTGCTGGGAGCTCACAACCGCAGCAGAAGTTGGCAGGTGTAACATTTCATGATGTAAAGATACAATAACAAAAACCACCTTTCTCAGACCGTTTCTTCAGGCTGAATTTATACACCAGTAAGCCATTAAGCAGTCAGTTTCTTCCTCAAAGACTTCTCAGAAGAACAAGAAAATGTAAATTTGTCTTCAGTTGTATTGCATCAAGGCAGAATGTCTGTAATTCTATCCATGGGTAAGAAAGTCAATTCCTGTGGTAAGAACCCAGGAAACAATTTTTAAAATATTACAGCTTTTTATGCATAGTCGTTCCTTTGGGATTTAGGAAAAATATCTGCAGTTTCCAACTACTGTGCTAATCATGGGCAGCTCCCCTGTAGTGCCTTTAAGCTACACAATCCAAAGGTGTCCATCCCCGTCCATGACGTTATGATTCCAGGTGTGCCGGGTCTAGTGAGGAGTTTGACAGAGGGCCATGGAGTGTCCTGCCCCACATCCAATTAAGATCTGTTTTGCACAGCCAAGAGCTTTTACTGGCTTTGGGACATGAACGTTTGCTTCCGTGCCATCACCACACATCCCATGTTCATTCCATCCCCAAGAGAAGCACTGGCCACCTGAAAGAGAGGGCAGAAAATACAGAATAAACACCCCAGAAACAAAACAGCTTTGGTTAGTTTTGAGGAGTAGATTTGTCAAGTAATTTTCTGTTTAGGTTCTAAGAAATTCTGCTAAGGTGGGAAAAATATTCTGGTTTTCTAGAAAATGTAAATAAACCCAAATGACTGATTCTCCATCCTGTTCCATATTGTTAGCAACAGAAGAGAGATCAAAATAACAGAGACACTTGAAAATCACTCCGTAAATACATAGTTCTGTATTTATGCGGAGCCCACAGAAATCTCTCTGCATTTTAAGAGCCTTCCCTGAAAGGATGTAGAATCTCTTTCAAGTTTCCCCTAGTAAGCAGAAGTATGATAAATCAAGAGCAGTGGCTTTATTCATTCACAGCATGATCTGCAGGATTGGGGAACACAGAGCCACAGTTTAGCCACACTGCATTTCATTCCTAGCTTCAAGTTCACATGTCACCTTCTCCCTTTAAATACAAGTCTTCAACAGCTTGCCCTTCTCTTAATTATCCTACCTCTTCTGCTTGCTTTGACATCCTTTCACTGTTTTTATTATTCTGATTTTCCCTTATTACTATTTATTTTTGTAATACGTACTCTTTCATATCCCGAATAACAATTCATGTATTATTGTTACCCCATAGTACTCTTTATTGAAGCACAACATACAAATTTTGTTCTATAAATGGCTGGCATAATAAAAAACCCACTGAAACCTCTTAATTCTGAGCTACAAGTGCTATTTCTTCCCTATTTTCTATTCTTTATTTGGCTGCCAGAGACTGTGTCTGTGACTTTCTGTACTAAAAAAAAAGCCATCCTGCCATATAATCACATTTGTGATGCCATTGTTATTTTTGAAAAGCAGCAGGTAATAACTGCAGGAAGTAGCATTCTGGATACCAAATAATGAGAAGAAAAATGCCAAAATTCACAAACTCTAATCCCAGTCACGATTTTACTTTTCAAAATTCAAAAGCAAATTATTGCAAAGCTAGCAGGGCCATTTTCCTAGCAAATCCTGTAACATTTCACTGTCCTCTGCTCTCTTTCACATTATTAGTACGTTGACATTCCCCTCTTCTGCAACAAAGTGTAAACATTACTGAAGCCAGATGTAACTAAGCAATGACATTTCATTTTCCTGACAATCTTTAAGGCAATGGAACAAACAAAGCACCACCAGAACATCACAGTAGCCAAGGTACATCTCACCTGATACACAAGTTCTGTCCCTCGTATCTCAGGAGGCACCAGAAGTTCTCATGATTGTGCACGTGCAATAATGACAGCCCAACCTACACCCCAAATGCACTCACGTGTGCTGCCAAAAGGTGCCAAAATCTGAGTAGGCAACATATTCCATTTAAATATCAACAGAGTGTCCTACAGGTTAATGGAATTTTGCTTTTTGGTAAGGTTCCAGGTAAAAATGTTTCTCTAAATATCAAAAAGCAGGAAAAAAAGACACCTCAAGCCCATACTGGAGAAACATCTCAGACTAATCATTCCAGGAAGCTGCACCTAAGAAAAGACATCTTTTGGCACAGTTAATATGTGAGCCCTGCAGAATGAGCCAAGCTTACAAATGTAATGAAAAGAGAATGCAACATGTCTTAACTTTAATTAGATCACTTTTGTAACTAGACACCAGCAATTACTACAACAATTTACATGCTTCTATGAAGACTCTACGTCTGTTTAAAGGGTTTCTTGTTTCTTTTTTCATCCTGTCCCACCAGGACAAGAGAGAGGAAACCAGAAATTTTCTGGTCACTTTGTATTACAAACTGCTCAGTGGAACATTATTGGTATAATAAATAGCCAAAGAAACAGTGTATTGGGACATTAACTTCTCAAATTGATAAACATATCCAGTGAAACATCTTTTGAAAAAACATAATAGAAAAATTTACAAGCTAGGAACCCCCCAGACAAGAACATCATTCCTAAAACAATGATTGTGGAGTCTTTTCCATACTTTACTTCAAGCATGTCAAAAGGCCACCAAAATAGATTTTTCTACATGATTTCAGTGATCTCTACAGTTACTGAAATGGGACAAGAGGGAAAACTGGCAAAAGAAAAATAGAAAGTAGGATTTATGAATGGTCTTACACAAAAATTCCTTGTCCATCCATGGAGAGCTGGCAGAAATCTGAAGAGATGAAAGGGCAGCTGACAGATATGGAATGACAGGCCACAAAAATATTTCTCATCACCATCAAGTCAGAACCAGGAAAGCCAAAAGGCAGAGAATTTTTGCTGTGCAAATGGAAGGTGTTAACTGTACCACATCTGCCTGTAGAAGATTCAGTGAAAGGTTTGTAGATAGAAATAGCCAAATGCTTAACTTGTGCCAGAGAAAGCAGAGTTTACAGAAAACACACCAAGTCTGTTTTTTGGACAGTAATATGTTAACAAAACTTGGAGGAGGGCTGGGCAAAATGAGCGAAATGGTGAAATTGTCCAGGAGGGAACAAGTGATGTGAATCACTGGCACAGATGTCAAAGTCAGTGAAGATTGAAGGTAATAAAGCAAATATTTCAAAAATTACATAAAAGGAATATCTGCAGAGTTAAAGGCAGACCCTAAGAAGAACTAATGGCTAGCCTCTGGACAAAGGGCATAATTTAATGTTTTTTTCCTTTTCCCATGTCCCCCTACCTTTTATTTTTTTTTCTTTTCTTCTTTTATTTCTGATTGCTTCTATTCCCCAGTTTATTGCTGATAAAAACATAGAACCAGTAGCCCTACATGCCTTCACAAGAAAATTCAGTTTCTATGTCTGTGCCAGACCTTCCCAGCATGGAAGAGCATTAGAATGATGTGTATTAGCACATCTACACATTTCTCCTAACAAAATTTAGACCAAGCACTGTAGCATGTTCTCAAACCAAAGGATTTGTGTTTGGTGAAGTGAGGGAAGATTACTCCATGTTACTGGTTAAGTGAAACCACATATAATGTTGCATTTACTCTTCTCTTTTAAAACATAAGTACTCAAAGTACAAATCAAACCCAAAGAACTCACATGGCAGCACAGCAGAATCCCAAGAGAATTTCAGTTGCATTCACAGTGAATCTAATCAAAGTTTAGAGCAAGGCTATGCAGGATTTTTCCCAAAACATTAAATATACAAGACAGGGGGACAACAAAATTCTGAGCAAATCTGTTTTGGTCAAACAACACAAGAAGGGGCTACTGCTCTCCTTCTGTCTGCAATAATTATCCAGGCTTTTCTCAAGGTAACTGAAGAGACAACAGCAATCTAGAGGTTCATTAAACTGGAGAAAAGTAAGAAAAGAATTTGCAGGTAAAATAAAGCTGCATCAGATTAGAGAAACATAAGAATTTACAGTCGCTCCTTATTGCTGAGTGAACTCCCCAGATGGAAGAATAAATGCTAGCAAATAAGGTGCTCTGGGTGAGATTCACTGCACTTAACTTCAGCCACCTAAAAAATCAAGCAACTTAGCTACAGATCATTATCCTCTGTATTTCTCAAAAGCCAATGGAGATATCTGCATCTCTCCAGCAGAGTGAGAGATTCATCTCATCCAAACACCGATGTGAAAATCAAGTCTGTCTCACTTTGGTGATGATAAAGGGAGACCAGGGGATTGTCCCAGCCTTGGCATATCAGTTTTATGCAGCTGAAGACAGGTTATATTAAATCACATCTTCACAACTGGTCTGAAGGCAAAGCAAGGAAAACTGGAAACAAGGAAGCTGCAAATATCACTGCAGCCTAGCTTCAGGCTACAAACAATCTGCTTCTAAACCAGCCTGTGCCTTGGAGGCTTATCACTGAAATCTTTAAGAGCTCCTCTTTTCTGTTTCTCCTCTCCCATTCTTTCTACCAGCAAACAAACAGAAGTCAGCCTTACAGACAAGCCAAGTATCTTGAAGTCAAGTTATTCAAGACAGAGCTTCACATTTTAGGGAAATGTTAAAATGTTTTAGTACAGCTCTATTATATTGGCTCTGTGCTCTTAGTTAAACTCCACAATAATTCAAATTATTACTTCTTTTTTTACCTTAAATTAGTGCTACTCTACTCTTTTGTTACAGACAAAGTTACAGTAGGCAGGAGACCAACTCGGATCAAGTCACAACTCTCTAAACAGCATCAGGGCTGGACCACAACAAAAAATTCAGGTGTCTCAGCCACCTTCCCTTGATTACTTGAAAACCTTCAAAACCTCTCAAGGAACAATGTAACACTACACAGAAGGGGATTTAAATTATACTTTTCCCAGTGAGTTGCAAAACACAAATTACTATGTCTTCCTGGTTTTTTTCAGGCCATCTGGTGGTTCAGTGTGTCACATCAAATAAAAGGCAATAAGCATCCCTCTAAACTTTTGTATTTTTAATAGCAACAATTCTGCCATTAGTGCAAAAGATCTGCAATTTTAAATTGTAAGAAACAGGATTGATACCAATTGCTTTCTGCAGAAAAACATGGAACTGTATTAGTAGTTAAAAGAGAAGTCTAGGCATTGTACAAAATCTCCTTAAAGACAAAGCCTGGTATGTGGAATGTATGATGGCATCACCGCAATACACAGCTGTACCTCCAGAACTAGCAAAGAACTATGAGAATCACATTCAGCTTTTATTATGGAGCCACATTTTCAAGGAGCAAGCTGTCATGTGCTCCAGGCAGCCCATCCAATTGCTGTTCAACACTCAGAAATGTGTGTCTGGCTTTCAAGGTAGTAAGCTGGATAAAAATCAGACACATTACGTGCTAACACAATACACAGGTAAGAAACACCACACATTTTTGATATTAAATACAAAGCCGTGGTGCTAAAGGCATGCTGATTTCAAAGATAGTCTCCAGTCAACAACCTGCCCTCACTCCACCTTTACATCATTAGTAGCTCTCCTCAGGCAGTGGACCTAAACCACTCAGTGCCTTCAGCAGAGGTTTTACACAAGAAAAAAGTGAGCTGACTTCGGGTCGTGTGTCTGTGGTTCATCCTAGTACCTGGAAAGAACAACTTTCAAAGTCCTCAAACAATTCATCACAGCAAATGCACAAAGCCTGCACTGTGTGGACATCTCTAAACTAATATGTTATGTGAACTATTATTTTTCCCAGCAGAAGCACTGGTTTGTTACAGGACCTTCTGTCTGGCTACGTTTGTATCTTGTGTAATACAGCAGGGACTTCAAACTGGGTCACGGCCTCAAGGCCAACTGTCAGAATATCCAATTACAATCCATAACCACCTACTGAAGAGAGTCACAAAATCAAATTGAGAGCACAATATGCCTACTAGGAGCTTAGGCATGTGCAGTACTGCAAAATGCAGCAATAAGGCTACACATCTCCTTTGCACTTACATTTCACTTGGGAAAGTCTAATTTCTAGTTTGTGCTTCAATATCAGTGTCTATCCCACAAACAGCAAATATTAGAGCAGTACAGAGCACATCTAATCTTTTCTGTTTCGTTTCCACAGCATCTAAGTAGCCAAGAGTTACAAAATGGGAAGGGGAAGGAATCATATTTATGATCATTTCCAAGGGCAATGTAGCACATCTGCCACAGCCTGAAAACTGTCTATGAGAAGGAGCCTCATATCCAGCGATGCAGAGAAGTGGAGAAAAACACAGTAAGATGTCACTTAGCAAAAAAAGCCGTAGCAGATCCATGCAAGCATGCTGGGCATTTTCCTGTGCACTGTTTTTAGCATCAGGCAAATAACTGAGCCCACCCCTAGAGGAAGTGCTATCCTGCCAAATTACAATGACAATAGAAATTTCGTTCTGTTCTCACAGGGCACTTCAAAGCAGGAGCTGAATGGCTCACTGCACAAATTAATATGTATCTATTTGAAAGAATCACTCCACATTACATCAAATAAACAGTTTAGGTTACCACTCAGGCTAGTTTTTGATAGAATTTATTTTTTCCTTCTCAGTTATGCATGGTCATTTTGAACAAAAAAAAAAAAAAAAAAAGGAAGAAACTAGCAAAATTATATCCTAGGATTTAAAAACAGCAGACTTGCAGCTACAGATTTCTTGGGCTGATGCACCCATGTAGTTTTGTGGTGGAGCTGAAGCCCTGTAGGATGGAGATGGCTGCTTTGCTCTGTGTAGGTAGCAAGGACAGAAATCTACTGCAAGGATTATCTGTTCACATTTCTGTTTCCATGGGGAAACATAAATGGTACTAACTATGTCTAAAGCTCACAGGTGCTGCACGAGGTTTTTGTTTTGGTTTCACTCAAACTTGTCAATTCCTTCCCAACAGGAAAGCATCTCCAACTCAACACAGAACAAAACCTGGGCTCACGACTTTGTGCAAGACTGAACGTTACTGGTCCACTGACAATACATGAGGATTATATCATACACGAAGCAGCTGCAGTGCAGAGAGGATTAAGCATTAAAGATGCCTTTTTCTACACCTGTAGAAGACAAGAAAATCTTTGAATTTTGGTAACTTAAGTACAGGACAAAAACACCTGACAGAAATTAATTAATGGAGAGATTTGTCCTGAAGCTCTGACCGTTGCACTAATGTCTGTTCCATCAGGATATCAGACATGGCAGAAAGTGACATTCATTCAGAACTTACATCCTTGCCTCTCACAGTGACAGACATTCAATGTGTCACAGTGCTTAAACTTTGTATGACCAGAACTAGACAATCACAGTCTCACCACAGAGCCAGAGACTGCAGTCTCATGACCCTCTGTACTGTGTGAAACAGAACATACAGAAAATACCTTACACCCAGTGCTTAGTAAGAGGTCATCCACGCAAGGCAGAATGTCAGAGCTCATCTAGAAGAGTGCAACTCATCCAAGTGTCCCTTGGGACCATGTGGTGCCATGGCTATTTGTGCCTGTGAATTCTGGGTAGTAAAGCATTACCACCTCAAATTTGCACACACTTCAAACTGATGTTAAGTGATGACACAAAGAAAAGGAGGGGACAGCTGTGATGCATCTGACCTACAACATTACATCCAAGACCTAGAACTGAAGGGCATCTTCAGCACATGCCTTGGAAAAGTCACAGATGAACACAGAAGCAAGAATCTGAGAACCCCCTCAAACCGCATCCCAGTCCTACATGTAGCTTTCACAGCACTAAGCAAATCAAAGAGCAGGAGAAAGGACAGTCAGCAGGATGAGCAGGTGCACGCAGGTGAAATGGTGCTTCCTCCTACTTGGCTGGCTGAAGTCTAAAACAAGAGACCCCACTGGGCTCTCAGGAATTCCCTCATCAAGGAAGAACAGCTAGGTTGGAAAAGCATATTTTGGAAATGCTTTGGTGCTTAACATATTTCATACGGCAACCCTTTGTAGAACACTGGTCTATTTATAAGCATGAACTTTAAGGCAACCACACAGACCAGTCTATAGATGACTGTCAGTCCTTGGCATCATATAAAAAATACTTATGATATAACAAAAGTTGAAGAGATAGTCCAAATGGTTACATTTACCTACAATTTCTTCTGTTCTGACTGCTATTCTCTTCCTCTGAAGGGCTGTTTGCACTGAACAAAAGTGAGTGTTCTGGGATTTATCTCTGAAGGTGTCCTTTTCTGCAGAACACAATTCTCCAGCTCAGAACCAAGAATTGAAATGTGTAAACCTTCCACATGGACATCTTATGTAAAATAGCTTTGTGTTTAAATGGGCTTTAGTTTGAACTTCTCCCCTTTCATTTTCCCTTAGCAATTTGCAAGGCTGCATTTTGGTCAAATTTCAAGACACATGATATGAATGTGCATTACTGTTGAGTGAAGTCTAAAAAAACTGCTTGTTGATATTAAACAAGTGAGGGCTTTTTTCCCCCCCATGCTTAACAAGTAATCTGAGATCAATTCCAGCAGTTATAACCTAAAGTGTTAGAAATGCAAAGAGAAAAATCAAGGAAACAAGTGGTGACTGAGTTGCTAAGTTTCTGATTGAACTGGTAGATTTTCTCACTGCTACGCAAACATCGCCACAGAACAAAAGTAGCTGCAGCTCAGCAGTGCTGATATTAGGATGCCTTATTTTGCAAAGTTTCAAGTTGTGATCTTGATGTATCACAATGGCTCAGACGGTGGCACCCCTCCAAGTGTCACAGTGCAGCTGTAACAGTGACAGCACTGTAGTACTGCACGCTGTGAGAGCTTTAAAATACATAGCTCGATAAAAGCTATAGCATAGCTGTAGTCAGAGAGAGTTCAGGGTGAACTAACCCTCATTTCTGGGCAGGATTTGTGGATTGCAAGTTTCCTCTGTGCTGCAACTATTGTATTTGAGTTAACCCACTTGTATCTGGTTCAGCTGTGCCTACTTGCACTGTACTGTAGTGCAAGCGCACGTCTAATAAAACTCCTGTGGGTCATGTGCCTTGTCTTGTCTGTCTGTCTCAGTCTGTGCCTATTGCTACAGGGACTCATACTCACCACTGTGTGAGGGTCTGAACGGGGTAACTCTAGAGCTGCTCAGATACAACAAGGGTTGGGTCATTTGAGCACCTAGAAAAGGAGTAAAAAGTGGCAACATCCTCACATTCACACCGATGCCATTTGCAGCCACCATTGCCCTCTGCCTCATACAATATAGTTCTGTGAACTAACAGGACCCCTTTCAAAGAAGAAAACAGACAGATGACAGAGCTGTGACAAAAGATGAAACCAAGCAATAAAAAAAAACAGAGAAAAAAATTCCCATGATTCAGACTTCAAACACAAACCATAGAGAGGTGTGTGCACCAAAGGCAAGTCACGTTTTCCCAGAAGGGCTGATGAAACACAATGCTCTTCCCCAAGGTTGGCTGTGCATGGCTGGGCTGGTGTTAACTTCCAATGGTAAGTGAAACTATTGAATACTAAAGAAAAACAATTCAAAAAAACACCACAACAAACCCCAAACAAGCTGAAAACCACAAACTGCACCCTCAGTCTCATCCACGTGGCTAAGCCATTAGTCTGACTTCTGCCAAGCAGGACCAAGTGGTCCAGCTTTTCCTATTTCTTAAGGGCTAGGAAAAGATCAGGAACTTCAGTCATATCACCCTGTCAAGAAACTTATGCAAAGTAATGAACCAAATAACATGTACCAGATAGGATACATTAATTTTTTCCACAGGTAAGCAATAGCTAGGGAGACCAGGACCATAGGAATAACAACTCTATTCTTTTAGCTGTACTTTTGAAGCAAGAGTTCACTGAGGGTCATATTTCACTAAGAGTTCTGAAAAAAGTAAGCAAATGGTCAATAGTGGCTACGAAAGAAAGAGTGGGAGAACAGGCTTTGCCAGCTATAATTAAAAACAAGTATTATACCATTAAGAATTAAAAATGGTCAGGAAGAGAATCAAATCAGACAACCTCAAAAGGAAAGTGCCTATAAGGCAGGATTGGATCTGCTTCTCCAATCATCATTTCAAAATCATACATGACTGTTGAGTGAGGTCTGGGGAAATTGCTTCTTGATATTAAGCAAAGGAAGAGTTCTGCCATCAATATGTGTTAAAACCAAAGGCGAGTTTGCTTAGACAGAAACAGTTTTTGACATCACTTCTGGTGCAGAACAGAGGTGCTGGGCAAGACGTAAAGCATAGCTTGAAAACTTTTACCTTTTTTATCTGCATGATCAAATTTTACCCTATTCTCTATTACTTTTATTCACGGAACTATTTCATTACAAACCCATAATTCTTGTTGGAAAAAAACAAAGCTGTTAACTTTCAATAGCAAGCTGGCAAAATAGGAGCACTTCAAGCAATACACAGGGTGAAACAGACCCCAGGCCTGGGTGGCACGGAGCAGATTATGGGTGTGCAAGCACACCTTTTACACATTCAGGCCAGGTAGTCAGAAAATAACCTTGCTGTAGCACAGCTTCTTCACATTTCTACCTTCACCCTCCTCAGCGGTCAGATATCCATATATTCATCCTTCACAGCCTTCTTAGCTAATCTTCCCTAGAAGTGCACAAGGCAAAGAGAGAAACACTGGCAGAATCTGGGATGCCACTGGGTGGGAAGTGACACCATTTCAGTTGTTCTGATTAGGAAAGGCAAACAACATCCCTTACACATAAGGTTCAAGGTACATTTTGGGGGCACCTCACCAATGTGCCTCCATGCGTAGAAGATGCATCTAAATTCTGAACTGGAGGTAGCTCCTTAAGCAGAGGGAATATATCAAGTCAGTCCTTGGAAGAAAGGCAAGCACAAACCAGTGTCCTGAGATGAAAAATTCCTGCAACCAATGCTGTGAGATGTTTTCTGAAAATTTCTGCTCTTATACATTTTTTGGGTGCTGGCAAATTAGCTATACTAGAAACAGCATTCATGCAGAGATCCAAGGCTTGAAAGTAAAATTGTCTTTGGCACAGCAACAGGAAGAACAGCTGATGGGCAGAGGGATTCAGAGGCACCATGCCAGCTCCAGAAGGTTGGAGACCAGAATGGACAATGCAAGCTGGGTCCCTGAGATGCCGTTCAGCACTTTCCCATCTGATCCTCTGCATAACCTCAGGGAGAAGAAGAAACTAGCTGGACTGAAGACAAATATCTGACACCATTTTGGAAGGATTATATCTACCAGAGACAGAGAATAACAAAGTATTCTTCAAAATAAAAAATATAAACAAAACAAATACTTCTATCTCTGAAATAATATTGACCAAATTAAGAATTCAGGAGCTTTGCTCTCCTCACTCTGGAGGAAAGTGAAACACTGGAAATGTGAGGTCTCCATACATTGGCCTAACTGCTCTTTCCTGTGTCCATGCAGAAAGCCAGTTTCTTCCATTTTATATTTGGCACGAGACTAATTAGGCAGCAGCAGCAGATAAAAAAGGCAGCCTGGAATGAAAGGGAGACAGAAAAGGATTAGGTAGATTTTAAAGCCACATTTGGCTGTATAACAAATATATATCATTACTCACAGAGAAAAAGCAATAGCATGAAAACCTTTAAAGTGATGGATAATAATACTGAGAAAATAGCATAAAAGACCAAAAATCCAATCCAGCCCAAACTTCTGGTAAAATAGCAAGCTTCAGTATGCAGCAGGAAAAGCAATAGATGACAAAGTAGTTCTCACTAACCTGCAACAGGAATATGAGAGGAGCTGAATTTAGTCTTTACACTGCTGGAAAATAGAACAACCAAATATGAAAATGACAAAGCCAGACAATATTGAGATGTTTTCTTAAATCACTTTGAAATGTTTTTTTCTCTGGTTTTATAATAACTTAAGGCCTGCTGAACACCAGTCATAAAAATATTCCTTGTACAGTACAGCTAAGAGATCCCTACTTTGCAGGCTCACTTACTAACAGAACTGTAGTTCTGTTCATGGGTGAACCAAAATGCAATTCTCATGATTCTGGAAAATGAACTCCATCTCAGTGAGACCCAATATATGGAGGTTTCTTAAATCTATTCAGGAAGAGATGAAGCAAGAATAAGAATTTTAAGCATCCAATCAACCTAGAAGAAGTGATTCATATTCCAAATTAATCTAAAGATTTAAAAATGCTTGGATTCCCTAAATCAGAGCCTTTTCATTTTTTTTAATTTTTTTTTTTCCTTAGGGAGGAGGCATTATCAGCATTTTAAAGCTCTCTGTAATAATTACTGGCATAGAAAGGTTAAAAATAAAGAACATAATCTTTACTTTAAAATACTACAAAGGATACAAGAACCATCCAGGCCAAAGAATTTCAAGATGACCACACCTACTCATGTGTCTTTTTTTTTTTCCTTTGGTCCAAAAAACAGATATTAAAAAGGATTAGAACACAAGTGGCAATACTACCCTTAATATTTGTGTTTGCAAAATATTTCTATGTACACATACACATGAATTCCACATATAACTAGGGATGTTTGCTTAACAGATTTCATGTTTTCAGACCCCGCATTGATAGCTACAACATGATTTGTAGCACAACACAATTTCTATCTCTGCACACATCCCTCTGCAGATGCTCACTGGTGTTTTGGAGTACCTGAGTTTCTATAAGTGGGATTCAACTTGCCTTAGCCCAGAACATCCATGGTGTATGTACCTGTTACATGCACGTAGCCATCCTTCACAGAGGAATCTAAATCATCTCACACTCCAGGGACAAACAGGCTATTTTGGAGTGGGGTTCATCTCACCCAAAGCAAATATCTGAAGTCAAAAGAATCCTTCTACCAGCACCCTTTTACCCATCTCTTCCTCTCCACTGCCTACAGATAGCTGACTAGCTCAGGCAGAGTTTAAAGTTAAAGCAGACAGACCTTGCCCAAAAGCCCAGCCCAACCTGCTTTATGAACTTACCGCCAGGAGACATCGAGCTTTCTGAAAAATAAGGATGCTTCCCAGGCAAAATCAGAAACCCACTGAGATTTCAACGGTCCCCCAAATCTTTAAACAATTTTGAACATACTTATGTAACCTGATCGTCCAAAATGTCATCTATGTACAGAAAATTGTGAACGTTGTGCACCTAACAAACCTTCTCCCCAAAACCAAGATGGTGAGCTCTGCATTAGGAGCCCCTTCAGCAAGCACCAAGCTGTGTCTTCCTAGTTTTACTCCATCTTTGGCACCTAGTTCATGCAAGCATACACCAAAGGGACTTCCCAAGCTTTTTCAGCTACCAATTGTTACCAATTTCTGCATGAGAATGCCTATTATTACGGAGGAAACACGTTACATTGGAGTAACTTCTTAAGAAGTGGGAATAATTCTTATGTTTGAGTAGTAACTGTTGCTTTGAACACTTTAAATCACTGTGTTGAAATATGGTTTGAATACTTTCAGTTGCTCTGATTTTCAACACCTTCTCTCCTAGCCAGCGTGTCTTGCTGAAAGGTTGCTCATGGAATTGTTTACTTTCCAGCATGAAAGGTTATCTTTTTCAGAAATTTCTTAGGAAGTTTTTCTAATTAATTAGTCTACAGTTCCCACAGCACTTTATTGAATTCAATTCTTTTCTTTTTTTTTTTTTTTTAATTAGGTGTTGTGGGTTTTTTAGCTTGGTTAGGGTTTTTTATGTGTTTTAGAAAACTCCCAAAGCTCTCTCAGGCAGAACTATTTCTTGCTCTCTCTGCAAAAGATGATTTTTGGATGCTTTTGCTACTGAGAAATTTTTTTGGTTCTCCAGAGGACAATTAAACAATGACAACATTGTATTCAGCCCAAAGCATAATTCTATTTTTGAAAGTTTCATTTGACTAAACATGATACTGACCACAACTTTCTATCCACAAGGCAATGTAATTCAAGTTCAGCCTCATGTCCGTGTGCACTGGCTCAACCCAGGTCCCAGGAGGTGCAAAAACTCCTTAGCTGGCAATGTGATTAGGTAACCAGTTCTCCTTCAGGCTGACTACATGGATGGATTCAAAGCTGCTTCTCCAACTGGTAATCAGCAAAGGTCTTAATAGGATTTAAGAAGCAAAGGCAAGCCTTGGTGGGAAAGGCAAAGTGGACCAATTTCTTATCCTTGAAATGAAAAAAGAAGCCATGAGGAAAAAAGTTTGCGTGCAACTGAAAGCAAACCCCTGAGTCATGACTAATTCCTTCATTTCCAGCTCTCTGTTTCCATTACTGACGCTTTGCTCCTTTTAGCCCTGCGATTCCAAACTTTCTCATTATAGAGGGAGAATTGCCCTGCACAAAGCACAACTATAATCCTCCTTCCTAAACTCTGAAGGGATCTGGTTAGACTTTCCCTGTGACAAATGCCAGAAACCATCACAAGAAGCAGCAGACAGCAGGGGACTAAACCTCTGAGTGCAGCATTACGGGCTAAAGGCTACTCACTGACTGTGCTCTTTCTATATTTTCCCACCTCATTTTAACTACTTTAGGTTGTTATTCTTTAGGCCAAGGGTCTACTGCATGGTCTCACCTCACCTTGAGCCTGTGGATGTTATGTAATGAAAATAAATAATGAAAAAGCTCTAAAAATCTCTTTTGTATTTAATCATCCATGGGTTTAGATTCACAGTGCTTGGTAAATCTGGAACTTGAGAAAAGAAGTGAATAAAAACCCTGAAGTGAAGGTGTTATTTGGTTCACCTGTGTATTTGGAATACACTTGAAAAAATGACCAGTTAAATTTAACATGAGACATTATGCACTTAATTATCCTTTCTCACATGGTGACTGATATGAAACAAACCCATATTCCTTTATGCTGTTATGAAAAGAACTTAAGGAAGGAGTCATCAAGGCAAAGGTGACATACATAGGCCTGCTTTTAAAGAGTTATTTCCTTGAAAATGCTCCTCAGTTCTTTTTTTTCCCCATCTATAGTCCAGGGATATTTGACTATCCCAGGGAACATTTTAAAAGTTCACGATTTACAGGAATAATTCATACAACATCCTTAAATCATTGGCCATTCAGGACAGAGAAAAGAAAATAATACAGAGTGAAAGCAGAACTCAGTTAAGTACAGAGAAGCCATGCTAAAAGCCTTTTGAGGGCTCCTGAATGCATATGGGATCTGTTGAGACAAAAAGCTATTGCTAGGAGTCAGCGTTGATTTTCACATTTGTGCTGCACAGACCCTGGGGATTAAGTGAAGCACAGAATTCCGGAGTCAGGAGAAGAGCAGCATCCTGTGAGCGTGACACTTCTGCCTCTCTGGAAAGCTATAGCTCACAGGGCTGTAAAAGGCATCTTACTTCTTTTTTTTATGGAGCCAATATCATCTATGAACTGAGATTATTTTTAATTCATTTTGGCACTTAGTTCTTGCCTTCCACTTTCTGTGTCCAGCATCTCTTTCCCCCTAAAAAGAAATCTTTTGTCCCCTCTCCCTGCTGCCCTCATCCACACAACATTTCTGCAGACCCTGGCATGAAGACAGCATTAGCTGCAAATGTATCAGTGCAACAGAGAATCTGCCTGGTACCTGCTCACCAACAGTGTCTCTTTCAATCTTTCTCTGCCAATAAAGGATTTTAGGGGATTGCAGGAGGTTTACTTTCTGCGCAGGAGGCTAAGAGCTGCACTGTGTAACTATAGCGACAACTACTGTGAAAGCTCTTGATTTTTATTGACACGCCTTGCAACACCCTGTGGAAAAATTTATACAATTAGAGAAACAGAAAATTAAACATCCTAAAGGCCAAAGGAAAATATTGTGGTGATCTGCATCTCTATGCATTGCTTAAATACTTCCTCATGATAATTTGCTTCTTTTACTGTATAGCAGCAACGTTAAAATAGCATTTTAAAATTCGCAGTTTCAACAGTGATTTAAGCCTCCACAACGCCAAAACAGAAGATACACTTGCAATCAGCTCAGAAAACACTGTAGCACATTGCTGTATTTGACTAAGATTCATCACCGGGAAACTGACACTACATACATGGAGAGAAGAATAAGGTGCACACATTTTTTCATAGAGTAACAAACATTTGCATAGGGATATACTGAATTATTCATCTCTGACAGACAAGACAAAAGACACATCTTTCTAAAAGGTATTTCTCTATCCAAAGGATATGCATTTTAAAGGATTTTCCTGCGCTCACAGCAGCTGAGAACTGTGTGAAAACGATACTGAGATCCTTTGTCCCAGTCTTAAGAGTTCTGTGACTTGATAGACAAGTTTGACATTGCAAATCCAACAGAACAGTTTCAAGCTCACAGCAAAATATGAATATGCTGCAGTCTGAAATTGCCTCAAATATCCTGGAAAGTTACCAAATCGCTTACGTGGAGCTTGAAAATGCCACCTCTAAATGTGCTTCCAAGGCCATGATCCACCGTGCTGGAAAACTGATCCTTGCTAATGGCCACCATTTATAGCCTTAACCTTTACTGCATTGCTTCAGTTCTCTCCAACAGCTTAAACAATATTAATCAAAAACACTTCCAAAGATTTTAGCAATTACCACCAGACTGAGAACTAGACCTGCAAAAACCTTGACCTTATTGACAAAGTGGATTTGCATGGTCGCAGGAATTGCCAGATTTGCAGTCAAGGAATGGGACCAAAACACTTTACCCCAGCTGCCAATTCTCATTTCCTGCTCTGCTGTTGTGATTTATTTCTCTAAAGAAGCACAATAATCACAACTACTTTTTTATTTCAATCATCATCCAAAAGAAAAATATTTAATAGCCTGGTTAAGGGAAAATACTGAGCTGTTAATAGAGCTCTACTGAATCTAACACTCTTGCAGTACACAATGCAATCCTGGCAGCCTGGAAAGGATGAAAATGATGTGTTGCTATGGAAACAGGAAGGCACATGTTTAGGTTGCTCATCCCTGAAGAGCTGCCCCACCAGTATCTTTAAAGTCTGCTAATAAAATTTTAATCAATTATTAGAATAAAGTGAATTTTACCTCCTGTTGGACACCAGAATCTTGGTTTACATATTGTCAAGTTCTTTTAATGTTCCCTGCATCCAGCTATACCCTACAACATTAATAATTAATTTATTCAAAACAATGTTAACATACACTTTTCTAGTTCAGCTACTTAAAATTGTTATTCTACACAGCAATAGATACCAGCTTCCCAAATTAAATTCCTGTGCAGGTACAAAGCTGTTTTTTAATTTATTAATTGATATGCCATACCTCCTCCCCCTTCAAAAAAAGCAACCATATCAATAAATCAGGCCTGTGATTATTACTGGCTTAAGACCATTGACCATGGATATGCCCATTAAGAATGTGACAATTAGTCCAGTGCCAGTGTTGTCACTCACCAGACACCCTACACATCTGCTGTTTCCTAGAAATTATAGCTTCCACCTAACTATGACACACCTGCAGACAGATCTTTCAAAACACTAGGGCTTACAAAGTAAAAATGCATTTCCAGACAGCCAAACAGAAAACAGGCCAAGTTATTTGCTGGCAAATATCCACTTATTTCACTATTATCATAGCAGAGCATCTGGCTCCAAACATGCAACCACTAATTATCTGTACAGTTAACTATGTCAGTACACTTATTTGTTATTATACTGGGAAATCAATAAGCAAGACTTGGTCAATGCTACTACTAATCTATTAAATCATTCTTTATAAATAACTAAATACAATGTTAAGACTACCAGTACAGTAATAAACAGTTAACAAGCTCTGTATTCTGGATCACAAAACAGCAAAGCAAAGCCAAAAAGACAAGAAATCCATACTGTGAAAAAGCACATACAGTTTTTTCGTTTGTTTTTTTTTTAAATGTAGTTGTGGTTTAACTAGGCAGGCAGTGAAACACCACACAGCCATTCCCTCACTGCCCCCCAGTGGGATGGGAAAGAGCACTGGAAAAAGGTATAACTCGTGGGCTGAAATAAAGACAGCTTGATAAGACAAAAAAAAAGGGAGAATTAATAATAATAATAATAATGATAGAAGAATACACAAAAACAAATTATGCACAATGTAAGCGATCACCACCCCCCAGCTGATGCCCAGCCAGTCCCCCAAGCAGCAGCAGATCCCCTCCCAGGTTTTTGCCCAGAATGATGCCATATGGTGTGGAATATCCTTGTGGCCAGTTTGGGCTGCCTGTCCTGGCCATGTCCCCTCCCAGCTCCTTATGCCCCCTCCTCTCCCAGCCTACTCAAAACAACTAAATCATCAGTGTGTAATCAACATTTTTCTCAACTGAAATCCAAAACACAGCACTTCACCAGCTACTAGAAGAAAATTTACTATCCCAGCTGAAACCATGACAAGAGTCATACATTATAAATTATTATCTTAAAATTTTAATTAATTTTCATTCATGTATACAATATTCCTCTGTTTCAGTGTTCCTGGTAGGACTCCAGTGGTTCATTCAGACAAGCCATTCAGGAAAAAAACCAACTCTCAGACCACTAACCATAAATCTTTACTGCACTGAGATCTTGAATCAGAATATTAGAAGTATCAATGTCAGAAGAGATATGAGTGACAGCAGGAACAATATGTCCTTTAAACAGGCCAGACTTATCTGGTTTCAGCTTCAGAGATATCAAGTAGGGGTGATTTTCCACACTCTGCTCCCAGAACACACCAGCACTGTCAAGAACATGGCTGTCTGTATCCACTGTTATAGTCAGGATTCAACTGTTTTAAAAAAACCCTGACACTAATCTCCTGATCAACTGCACAAGATTTTTAAGGTGTTGATTATTTTTAAACCAAACTTGAAATACACTGATTTCCTCCAACAACACTCCCATTTCCTTTTCCTGGCTTTGCAATTAACATGAAGACATAATAACTGCAGGCACAGCCCTCCCCCAAACCAGGATCCCACTGTGTAAGCATTACGCAGTAGCTATATTTCTTCATCCCCTAAGGTATCCACTGTGATATTTTAAAAGACTTATTTGCTTACAGCTAAACAGATGATATTTACTCACATTACAAAACTCCTGTCATACAACTCCAGCATTATTTAAACACCTTCTCTTAGGAGACAATCAAGGACAGCAGGTCAGGACAGTCACACGCTGTCTGGAAAGGCTCGCACTAAGTACACACACATTGTCCCTTCTCCAACCATGCAAAAATAACCTGAACAAAATAATCATCCAGTTTCATCAGCAGTGTAATATACAACCAAATTTCTGAGCATTTTGCTAAATAAGTACATTCATTTACCCCTTCAGCAATAAAAGCCAGGATCTCAGCAGTACAGCAGTTCCCCTTGGCTCAGAAGGTCAATGTGACAGTGCTTCATTCCTGTTACTTTTTAAGGGTTTAGCTGCTGCCTGGGCATCTCCACTGGCTACCAAACTATTTCCAAATGTCCTTCCACCCAGGCATGAGTCTCTCCAAAATTCTGGAGACAAACAGCCTATGGGAAAGTGACAATGACACAGTGACATTTGGAGTACAGTGCCCGCAGCCTCCCTTCCTTATGAAGGTTCCTTTTAGTCGTGACACTAGCTAATGTATATCACTTTTATTGCATGAAAGACAGTGTGGCCTCACCACTCTCCTTTTTTCCATGTTCATATTTTAAACCCAGCTTATTGTTCAGAACTTTCATGGATCCCAGGCAAGAACAGCTTCAGAACATGGAATAATTTAGTCTAGACCTCTGGAGATTGTCTACTTAACCTCTGCTTGAGTGCCTACTACTACAACTACTCCCATGCCTTGAAATTTCTGCACTGCTGTCTTACACTTTGCACCAGGCACAGTACCCAGAGAGATTGCTGGGTGCAACTGGTTACTCTGAGGAAGCTTAAGGTTTGGTCATCTCAAGCAAAATTCCCATTTTTCCAAACTTGTGGGAACTTGCTTTTCCTCCACTCACACTTCTCTGCAGACAAAAATCCTCATTCTTTGCTGAGAAACTCAATGTCACTCTGCAAAAAATCCTATGCACTAGCCAGCTCCAAAATAGTGTAATTTTCAAAAAGGGTTGGATTTTCAGCTCTTTTTTTCTTTACTTCAAAAAGCACATATAAAGCTACTTTCTGCAGATGGAGTAAAACATACCATGTGAATACAGCAGATTGGCTTTCTCATTGGACACTGAAGGGTTGCTATGATTCAGACATTATGCTTTAATATTTAAACTTCCACAAGCTGCAGATATGCTGATATAAGAACAAACGTCAGAAGGCTGACGTTTCTGAGATCCATCTCAGAAAAAGGTCAACTACACACTCTGAAATCAGGTTCTGCTTCTGTCCATTGGAATTTGACAGATTTCAGCCACTTGGGTAAGAAAAGATTGCCAAAGAGGAATCCAGCACTATGGTGCAGCTTTCAAACACTCATGAGGAGACACTATACTGTCATTTCCTTTGTCCTTACTGGGAGATGTAAGAAATAGCAAATGGCTTTATTTATATACATTGGGCCCCTTGGTTCTTTTGCTTCCAAAGTCCTCTTTTTCCACAGATCCACATTTATTTACTGCCTGAATTTTGCAATAGTACCACACTACTTGACTCTACACAGGAAATTTACGGAAATTTACTCGGCAGTGTTATTTTTGCCTTCTCTAAAATTTGGCACACCCGTCAAACCAGGAGATTTCACAAGCTCCCTACAGCTCAGGACATCAGAACCATGAGGTCTCAATGTGTTCGGTTTGGTGTGGTTTGGGGGTGGTTATTTTTCCTTTTTTTCTTGATGATAGGACCCTTTATGCTGATTCCAGCCTTAAATGCTGCATCCTGAGCAGCACAGCAACTGGGGAAAACAAGATCTACAGTGTCAGCCACTTACATGTGTTCTCACGTAGTCACCATCTGTTTGGTAGTCCCAGAAGTCAGCAGCTCGTATCACAAAAAGCACTGTCATATTAAACACCCTGCTGACACAGAGACCATAGAGTGAGGGACTGAGACTTGCTGGCTGCTGAGCCATCAGGTTATGGCCTCAAAATGTACCAGCACAGAACCTCTAAATGACAGTCCTTCAAGGTCTTTTCCTCCTCTTCCTTCCCCCAGCTACAGGCTTTGCACTGATGATGAAACTGCTGCAGCTCACATTGTATAACTTTCCTAAATAATTGCAATTTTACAGACTTGCAAGTCTGCAAACATTTCTTATTGCATGTGTTTGCAAGATATGTTGAGAGGATGAAAAAAACCCACCGAAACAAAGGTTCCAGTCCTTGTCAAAATAAGCCATTTGTCCTTCATTCAGTGAAGTGCCTAATGGTTAGGCAGGAGTTAAACAGGACCAGGGAAGCATTTTGAAAGGCGGAAAGGATTGTCTCCTGGGCTCCTACAGAGGAACGACCCAAACTCTGCCACGTGGTAGGATGCAGTTTGCTTTCCATGGCTTAATTGTCCTAAGCACACGTGAGTGAGGAAGCTCTGGCCTTGGTATCTCATCCATTTCCAAGGTCTTAACACACTGAGCCCTTCAAGACCATATTGCTTAAGCTCTGATACTGAAAGAAAAAAAATCTTCATGTCCAACCTATCACTACATGACCATAACGTGTAGTTCCTGTGAAGGACTTGGGACTGTGATCTGCAAAACACAGAAAAATTTCTGTCATCTCCAACAGGAAAAGAAACAAGCTCAAAAGGGATAACCTGCTCATTCCTACATATATACACACATACACAAAACAAATATAGGTTTAAATCAATATATGGACATGTTAAACCATTACTCCTTGGTATAGCATCTTATTTGCCTTAAAAGAAACCAGAAATTCTTCACATCTGTGTTATTTGTGAGATTTTAGGCTTCATCTTATTGTGTCAATTTGTTTCCCAAGAACAAGAGATCTTGACAACCTCCAGCTTCATGGTTGGGTTGATTTTGCCAGCAGAGATGATGATGATGTAGCATTTGCATTCTGTAATTCCCTTCAGCAGATAAGTAGATTTCTGTTTTTACAGAAATACACCAATCATTTTAATGCTAAGCATACGTATACATTTTTTTTTCTAAGGCTGGTTCTGATACACTTAAATCTGCTCATAAACACAGAATGAAAATTTTTCTAGCCACACAGTTCCTTTTCTACCAACTACTATTTGAAAGTTGAATTTTGAAGTCCCCTTCTCCCTTTCCAGCCTCACAAAGGGAGTGTGGTAGAACATTTTGCTCATGGAGGTATCACTGAATATAATTGTTTCAGTAACAAGAAGCTTGTTTCCCAAAAAAAGTAGCCCAGCAACAGAAGTGTCGGCATGGAGACAAAAGCAGAGAATCCTGGAAAAGCCTCCAAGACTGTTCTGCCAAGTTACACACTTTGATCACTGAGCTCTCAGCTCCCAAGATGACCATGATAGCAACACTTCAAGCAGTGCCAACCTGCTGTGACCTAAAGGTCACATCAGAGCAGAACTGAAATACTAACAGTATTTCGCTTCTGGTAGTACCAAAAGGGGCCCTGATGGGAATACCAGACACTGTCTTCCCTATGTTCTCAACACCCTGTTTTTCAGTGCATTGAGTAACAGTGGCAAAGCTGATTTAGTCATTGAGAACCCACTTCCTTGTTAATACATCAAGAAAGCCACTGCACTTGACACTGACACAAGGGCTGGGTTGCCCAGGGGCTCAGGCCAGGTGGAGCCCACCAGAGGAATTGTGTCATGCCTCTCCAGAAGGCAGCCCTTTGACACAAGATCTGTCACTGCCTGGAGCACTGGCCTGCCCTCCACACACGGCTGCGTTCCCCTGAGGTAAATCCAGCCTTGTTCCTGGAACTGCTTTCTGGGCTGCACAAAGCAACACCAGCAGAGACTACCAGACCCAAAGGAGATGGGGACAGCCTCAGGGCAGGCAGACAACCATGGACACTGCAGGATTAGGGGCAGAGCAGCAACACACTCAGACCTTCCTGGCTGGAGAGACACACACAGGACTGGCTATGAGCAAGAGGCACTTTAACAATGCAGTATCAGCTCAGAGCAGCGGCAGGAGATGAGCAACCCTCCTTCACACCGCAGGGGATCAGAGATAATTCAAAAAATGGAGACAGATTCAATTTAATATAGCAAATCAAAGGGAAACCAAGAGAAAAAAATTGGGTCAATCTGGTATGCACATGGCATTCTCATTGATGAAACAAGTAGACAACAAGATTTTTACAGAGGTCTCCAGAAATGAGCAGCACCCAGAAGCTCAGCAGATGGCCTTGAAAAAACGGCCTGTTCACTTCAGAGTCCCACTGGGAGCTGAGCCCTTTCAAAATAACTGGAACGGTCTCTAGATATCAAGCAACCACCAGCAAAGGAGGTGAATTTGCTTTCACAGCATTTCCTCTGGTTCAGTCCAAGTTTTCCCTACTCATTTGTGTATTTCCAATTAAAATACCATTCTTATTTTCCTAACTGGTTCCCCAGTTAGCAGCAGGGGAGGAAAACCATAAAAACAAAAGCTCTCAGTGATACAGCCTCAGAAATGCACCCGAATGTGCAGCTCCAGGGCTCTGACACAGCAGGGCTGAACAAGCTGCCTCTTCCCCTGACATCCCAAGGACAGGGGGATACATGGGGCTGCGCATTTGTATTCCCTGCCACCACCTCGGCCTGGCCTTCCTCCTCACTCCCCCAGGCACAGACATCATCTCATCATCGGGGAGATGACCTGTGAGCAAACTGCATTGCAGCCTGCACTGCCTGGGCACCGAGCCCAAGGTGAGGGAAACAACACGGAGCAAAGCGACAAGAACACCAGACATGTTCAGCTCCTGACATGCCTGGTGTTGAGACACACACTCTGCTGCTCCAAGGGGTCAGCAGCAGATGCATAATGCTGCTGCAACCTCCAGAAGCACCCCTTGTCTCTGCTGTGTGTGTAGACCCAGAGGGCAGACTCATTTTCACTTCCAAAAAAAAAAAAATTTAAGGAAGGGAAACAGATGTATCGGTAGCAAAGTATTTTCCTGTGCCCACTACAAATCCAGTATCTCCCACTGACCACAAACACAGAAGAGAAAGTGTCTGGGAGAGAGGATAAGTCTTTGCTAACAGTCTAATGTTCATTTGGAAGTGAAGGGAGCACTCGTTGAGAAAAAAGGTGGAGGAGATAAAAATCAGAGATGGTGAAAGCGCATTCATAAAGGGCACAAGGAAAAGGGGGGAGGAAATCAATCACAAGAACAGACAAGATCAAACGGCAGCATACCAGTAACAGCAGCATTTCCTTGGGAAAAAAAGCTGCAGGATGAAGAGGCAGCACAGCACCACGCTGTGAGGAGCGCTGCTCTCCTCACCCACTGCATAGAGAGAGTTGTTCTTTCTCCATAGCAACAAGATACTTAAAAGCCAATCTGGAGACTGAAGACCAGCTCAAAAACAAAACACAACATGTATCAATTTATTATCTCTATTTTAAGCCTCAGCTAGGAAGTACACAGCATAGCATTTGTTTAGCCCGAGGAAGCGTCTTCATGGAAAGCTCTCTCCTCCCTTTATACCTCCGTGCCTCGGTGTGAAGCAAACTGTGGCACTTGACACGGCCCCTGCTCTCTGCTAATGCCAGAAACATCAGGCACAAACACAGCCCGAGGTGCTCCTAGCTGAAGCTGTCCACTGCTGCCTTTTGCAGGGACTGCAGGCAGGCATCCATACCTCCAAACTTTTCTCACAGGACTCTAGAAGTGGGGCGGGGTGGGGAAGGAGGAGGAGTTGCAGCCTTTTGCTGCAAAAAACAAAACAACAACACCCCAATAAACATAATAATAAATAAACAAAACTCCCTAACTTGCTGTTTAGTAGTTACCAGCTCAAGTCCCTGATTGCAAGAGCTCAGGATATGCTTGTGCCATGTCCTTGAAGCCTGCCCATACCTGCTTGGAAACAGCTCAGGCACCTGAATGACTCCAATAAAGCCATTATGCTGACTGCACTGGCAGGGCTCTGCTAACATTACAGACCTCACCGCCTCCTCAAAGGCACCCATGGAGCCTGCACAGCACATTCTAGAGTGCATCAGGATTACCTAAGAAGCCCATCAAGTTTTAGGTGAATGGGCCATGCCAAAAAAGCTGCAGAGCAGCTGGGGTTTCAGTCCTGACCTGGCTTCAGCTTAGCTGCTGGGATGAGCTTCCCCCACTCCCGTCCTGCAGAGAAGGAGCACGCAGGAGCAGAGCTACCCAGGAGGAGCACAGCTGAGCACCTCCCAGAGCAGCACTGCCTGTGCTCAGCCAGGAGCGCTCCAAAAGCAGCTGGGCACACAGGGGCAGGGCAAACACGGCCATCCTGGAGCAGCCACTGTCCCCCAGGGCACGATGGCACTGCAGGGGACAGGGCTGTGCAGACAGGTGAAGTGTTTGCACAGCACCTGAGCAGGGAGGCTTTTGCCCAGTGGGAAAACAAGAACATGCTGAGGGTTTGCAAATGCAAGCTGAGAGTCTTGACCGGCACTGGAGTGTATTTCCACTTGAATACTGGAGAACTGCTGGGAATTGGGCATGAGGTGGCAAACAGAGCAAAGGCAGAAAGTTGTTGGTTATGTACAAGCATGCCAAAAAAATGGTCCAGGGCAACAATTTAGTTTCTTCTAAAGTTTCCTTCACTGCAAAATTTTACTGTTTGGAGGATCATAGAACATCCAGGAGGAAAGAAAAGCCTGGTTTAAGATTATCCAAAGATGTACTTCCAGTGTCTGCCATGAGAGCCAGTATTTGAATTTCATATTAGTATTAAACATAGTTCTAGTTTAGATTCACCCATGAGTCATAAGTTAAAAAAAAAAAAAAAGCACTGTACTCAGCAACTTTGCCTTGGCTCAGCACTATTATCTTACAGACTTCATCTGTACATCTGCTAAATCAAGAACTCCAGAAAAAAATCCCATCCATGTACACTAAACATCCATCTGTCTAACCATTTCTCCAACAGCTAATGCATATTTTGGATCTAAAATACAGAAAATTCCAACTGGCCAATCCTTAACCACTGTATTTATTATTATGGGTCTTGATTTTTCATTTCCTCATGCAACATTTTATTCAATAATAAAATATGAATTTTCAAGCCACTGAGTCAATTTACTGTTACTTTGGAAAAAAAATTACTTTGTTTTACTACTAAATATTTCTAAAAGAGCTGCATGGGAAGGATAAGAGTAATATTCATCTGCACAGATTATGAAGTAGAAGGAAAAGCATGAATCAGCTTGTCCTTATAAAAACACATTTGCTAACCAAAGTCTGTTTCCTACACAATTAGTTACAAGTGCAGAAATATTTCTTTTAATAAGTTGTTTCAAAGGTTGCCAGGAGCAAATCTCTGTGGAATGCATACAAAGTTGTTCTGGCTTTTCCTGCATAGGTTACCTCAATGAACTCAAAATGGAGGTACACAAAGAGCTTTTTAGGATCCTAGGGAGCAACACAGCTAAAATACATGAAATACATGGTACTTTTTTTTTTCCCCCCCACAACCAAAGTGGGAAATAATTTATGAGTCTATAGCTCAGAGCTTACAGCAGCTCCAGAAAAGCACTGCTTCCCATGCAGTCAAGTTTTCCCCCAGCTATGGCTTCAGCCTCAGCCAGCCCCACATCTCTCCCACCAGTGAGCCAGGCTGGGGGTGGCACTGTGACCAGACGTGGCATCTCAAAGCTGATGTCACTCCTGCATGAATTTCCAGTGCAGAACAAAAAAATCACAAGGCACAGGCTGTAAATCACAAGGGCTTAGTTGTTCCATCTTAGGAAATTAATTATCCTGATGATGTTATCTTAATTAAATGGTAGCTAATCTAAATTTATATTTAAGCCTGAAATGTGAACATATTTTAAAAACTCTTGATGATAGCAAATCTGAAGAGACAGAGGAAGGAAAGGAAAAATACCAGAGAAAGTAGAGGGCAAGAAACCATATTTCTAAGTACTGGCAATTACAGCACAAATGTTTCCTCCTTTAGGGTTGTCTAGGTGAATCACATTTCTAGGGGGAAAATGTGAGGGTCCCTAAGCATAAGCTGAAAGCAGATACACAAAATATGAATGATAAGATTGACAGGAAAAACAGGAAAAAAACCCCAATATCTGCAGTCAGAGGTTAGCAGAGAATCTTTGAAGAGTCCTGCTGTGTGAATAGTTATTTACACTCTTCTAGCTCACTGAGAACAGTGGTGGTCCTGTAGAAAATTTACAGCCATCTAGCAAGGTGCCATGCATAAAAGCCAGCAGCTGCTTGGGAGAGATTATGGGCAATGATAACCTTTACAAAGAAGGAAGAAAAAAAATGGCTAGACATGTAAGGAATTGCTCCTTTTTCTTCAAGGACAAGGGAAATTAAACGTGGTCAGCAGAGAAAAGTGAAAACCAGGAATTATAGCTGCAACTGAACAGAGAGGAGACGACTGAAGGCTGATACCAACATCTCAGCATCTGAACACCAAGAGACACTAGATGTCCTAACCCTTCAATCCACCATTACCATTCCCATTTGTTTCCTACCCAAATCCCCTCACATTGAGAGATCTTTTTTCCTTTATATCTGAAGGACTTAGCTAAAGCAATTACCCTCAAATATTGCCATAAGGAAAGGTAAAACACAACCATCTTTCCCTTTTCCAGGCTGATTTCTTCCTGAACACATACATTTTGCAACCAACAGGCTCAACTTTGTTGTGACTCTTACAGGCAGATGGGCTGTTCACAGTCTCCTCTCCTTCTGAGCAGAGCTGGAAGACCCTCACACAGCTATCAGTAATCTGCACTGAGTTTTACAAGGTCACATCCTGCATCACTCTCAATTGAATTCCAGCCTTCCAATCAGAGAAGCAAATGTACCTATAACCTTTGCAAGTAATTAAATGTACTGCCCTTGCTAACTCTGGTGATTTCTCCAATACTTGAACCTCAAGAATTCAGTAATTACATCTGCTGGCCTTTGTTCTGCCATGAGGTTGAGACAGCAAGTTTCACTCTGAATGTGTGTCAGAATCAGTTATCCAAAAAAAAGTCCCTTTTAAAGAGAGATTCAATAAAAACAATTGTGCTCCTGCTTTTCCCTTTTGGGCGTACAGAAAAACCTTTACAAAACTAAGATCTGGCTTCTGTGACCTCCACACTGGTTGATCCTTTTGTCAATCTTGTTTGCAAGCTTCCTTATTCCCATTTTAGACAGGTCTGAGTTTGCCTTTGGATATGAAGGAATTTAAGAAAAGTATTTCCTTGCATACAAGGATGATATCCAAGTGGAAAACTTGATCCATGAAGATAGACAAAAACCAGTTCTATAACACTCTGGAACACCATACCAACACACATCACCATAATGAAGCCCACAGACAGGACAAGATAACAAGGGTCATATTTTTGCCTTAGTGCAAACTGTTTTAAATCTGAGCTACAAAAAGTTAGACTTTACACTGAAGTACCCAAAGTGCACTTAACTTTCATACAAGTACTGAAACCAAAGTTGGCAACTAAGGGTTTGCAAAAACAATCCTCATTCCAAAATGAAAACCACAAAAGGGGGATTCCAAATTATGTTCTCTCTTTATGGGCCATGTAAGATATTACCTTAGTGTTAAATTACATTGGTCCACGAAGCTAACTGGAACAGCAAGGAAGAAAAGCTGCTGTCCTCGAGGTGAATCATACCAGTAAGCAAGTTTGCACTGGGATTGCAAAACACACAATTGATAAAACAGAAGAACAAATCTCTTTATCTTCACTAGTGTATTTGAAAACAAAAATACCATAACTAAACACAGGAAAGGGAGTTAAGAGTACAGGATGCTACAAATGCTTAGTAAATAAGTCCCTCTCTATGAGGAAGTGTGTTGGAGAGACATGATTATGCTGACCCACATGTGTGCATGAAAGGCAGTACACACACAAATGCCTGATTTGAGTTCAGGATAAGATGCAGCCAGAGTTAAACGAGCATTTAAAAGAGTAATAAGTTACTCCTGGTGAGACTCAAAACATTACAGCCTTAGGACAGACTCCTTTTGCCCTCTGAAATCAGGTCTCTTCATTGCCTATAAATAACTCTTATAACCAAAACCTGGTTATAAGGGGGATTCACAGGGAGGGATTCACAGACCTGTTAGTCATTTCTGGGAAAAATGACGTGATAAAAGAATAAAGAAAGCCAAAAGCAGCTTGTAAACAAGGAGGTCCTTGCAATGTTAGTATTATTACATTTTGTTTTCTTGTTATTCTCATCCAGTCAAAGACATTATCTCCAATTAAGGAGACCTATTTGATTTTGGGGATACAGCAACATGCAGTCATCTAATTACTTGAGATCTGTAAAAATCTTGGAGCCTCATCTAGAAGCTTGCACTGGTTCTTGGACCATTGACTTGCTGGATGAACACAACTGAAGCTGCACAAGAAAGAAAAGGCAAGAAGCAGCACAAGAGAGAAAATGCAAGTCCCAATCAAATGGTGATGATCAATATGCTGTGGCTACTCATCTCCCAAGAGGGAGGTGTATGGAAGAGTAGGAAATGCTGCTAAGTCTCAGACACAGCTAAAATATTTAGGTTCACATAAATAAAATCAGTGGCAAGACTGACTGCAATTACAGAGCAGACACTCATTGCTGATGCCCTGCATAACTTGGGATATTTCATTATTAGCCTTGTGTGCTGTCTCTCAGATTTGAGCTTTTGTCAATTCAAGGCCATGTTGCTTATTCCAGCTGACTTGGAGGCAATTCTCATCTTCCCCTCCTTTCCCCTCCATACACTTGCAAGGCAGAGTGAAAGGCACCACTGAGTTAAATCTTCATCATTTTTTTTGACAGGGTTCTTCATGAAAATCACATAAAACCCATAGCATAGGCATTTGAAGGCATGCTGCAGCACCAGTTTAAAAATTAAAAGCATGGGAGAGGACAAAGCTGCAACTGTTACACATTGAAACACAATAATAAATATCTAAAGTCCAAAATGAGCATAGAGTGAATGGGCTTCCACCCCAGAGACACGCCATTGTCTGGCCTACCTAAAGTTCACAAATTTCTTACAGATTTCAAACCTTCTGTAGAGATGCAGAGAAGCCCACAAGGAGACAGTTTAATAGTGTAATCTCATTTTTCATCGTGTATTTTGTTCCTGTGACCCTACAATTTAAACAACTATCTAAGGTCATTTTTTAACAAAAAACTATGGTCATTTTAGGTAACAATCTGGGCTCTTCCTTGTTCTTCCTCTCTTTGGTCCTCATCACTCTGCCTAAATTACCATGATGAAGCAAGCTCCGCCTTGAGCTTTGGGAACACAAGATCAGAGCTGTCACCCTTCTGAACTCATCATTGGCTGCAATTCAGCCCTCCTGGAGCAGGCAGCATGTGGCTTGCTGTGTTCCTACCTGCCCATGAAGGGTGAGATCCCTGTGTCTGCAGTTTTCCTGGAGAGAAATGCACTAACAGCAGCACTAAACTATCGAAACACACAGCTTTGCCCAGGAACTGCAACAAAGGAAAAGAAAAGGGAGCAGAAATAGGAGTCTTTTCAAAAACATATCATTTACAGCATGGAGCAGGGATTTTGGAGATTTTTTTCTTTCATTTTAAAATAAAGGTTAACAACTTATTTTGGAGTGTAAGAAGACAGATCGTAGCAGAAATACCAATTAACAAAAAAAAAAAAAAAAACCAAAAAAAACCCCCGATAAATCTGACTTACCTCCCACAACACAAAGCAAACTGTCATTAAGTTACCCCTCTATGCACAGGAATTGAAGTCAAGCCCAGTCTCTCTTTTTTCACACAGGATTAGGTGATAAGTTATCCAGAAACAATCCAAAAGAGCTCCAAAACTACTCCTAATATGGCAGATATTTTTGAAGGCTCCATTCTGTCACTGATTTTGGCAGTTGTGAAGATAATCTGTCCTATTTTTCCTTAAAGTACTCTGACTTTGAGGGGGTGCAACTCTCCTAACATCATAACAAACCTTGGAAGTTAAGGCATTATGCCAAGGCCTACATCTTTACCATTTCTACAGATCTCCCAGTATGATGGTATTAAGAAAAGAAGCCTCATAAGCACTCCAAAATTACAGACAGCTTCCAAGTGAATAAATATTAAAAAAAGAACTGACATCAGGAGTTACTCAACAGAAGGGAACTGTAAGTAGTGACATCCTGCAGTTGCAGTGAAGAGGAGGAAGTAACTGAACTTCTGCTATCCTTGGTGCTGACTCACCACATTCTGGCTGCAGGATGTGACATCCCTAAAGATGCTCAAGTTTCTAGAGATGTCCCTAATGCAGTCAAGTGTCTCACTGCTCAAATACATTGCCTAGAACTGAGAGAAAAATCTGAGTTCTCAAGTCCTTAAGACTGTGGCTGATATCCTGCAAAGTGTCAAGACTGCTATTTGGAGAAGAGTGGAAAATAACAGACATTAAAGAGGGGTTTTTGTTGTTAAGGGCCAATTCTGGTTGTATCAAGACTGAGCTACAGAATATGATGAATTTGTCCAACTTCCTCATCTTCTGTCTTCCCTGGACTGAAAGCCATATTGTCTTGCTGATATCCTTCTCCTTCACCCCAAACCAGCAATCAAACTTGACAGCAAACCAACAGCCAGAGGCCTGAGTGACAGGAGGGGACAGGAGGGACATGTGCCCCTTGCTGCTATGTTCCAGCTTTGCTCCAGGCCAGAGGCATCATGGAGTGACAGGGACCTTGTGTTGCAAGGAAGAGCTCAGTTCAGGTTATACAGAGACAATACAGTCAGGAACAGAGAGTATTCATTGATAATAAAGCCAAACGAGTACTAAGGGAAAAAAAAACCCCAACCCCATATCCTAGATCTGACTAATTTGAGCTTTCTTAATGTGTGTGTACACACCTGTGTTTGCAAGTTATATGTCCACACAGAGATATATTCACCAACAGGCTAAATATGTTCCCCAAAAGAAGATTTGACCTTTCCATCCTTAATCCTGTCACCCAGAACAGACCAATTTGCATGATCTTCAAGGCCAGCTGCTGGGTTCATCTGCTGAAACTAACTTTACAGGATGCATTTATTTGCTGGGAGGACAATCCTGTTTTGACTCAAACTTACCCTGATTAGCCCTATGCCAGTGAGAATCATTGCTGTGTTTGTTCAAATCAGTATGCATCCTAAATTATGGAGAGAAGGTCACTTCACAGACCGTGAAGCGGGAGGAAGCTCTGGACAAAAATAGGATGGCACTGTCACAGTGTTTATCAGCCAGGTTCAGATCAGTTTCATCCTTAATGTCTCTGCTATATTTTGCTATCTAAGTACATGACTACCAAGGTAAAGCTTATTTAATCCACCTGAAAAAAAAATTACAAATACTACCAATCATCAGATGACTTTAGAAACAAAGTAATACAAATCTCACCCTCTGCACTACAGAATTTATTCTTATGCATAATAAACTGCCCACAGACATCATACATACAGCAATAATCATATTTCTCTAGGGAGCCCTCTCTCCACTCTACAGAGTGATGGACAGACAAGAGTGGACTATTATTCCCACTTTGGACAGCAGGTGTAAATTAGAGTTTGACATTACAGATACACATCAGTATTGTAAAGGTAGAGAAAAAATAAACTATGTAAGAGATCAATAATTACAGCTTGATGGTATTGAATGGGACCAAGCCAGCTAGCAGGAAAAATGCTTCCTACCCATGCTCCTGCTCATCACATCCATATGTTTACAGGAGGGTAAGAGTTACCTCATTCACTTTCTTTCCCCACAAGACCTTTTATTTGTATTACATAGTCAGAGATAATTCTCACAGAAAACACATGAGGTAACATTGGGAGTGCCAGAGCCCACAGGCAAGAACAGATTTGTCAAAATATCACAGTAGCCTTTTCTGCCACAAAGCCAACTTGGGGATTCACCCACCCCATCTGCTACACAATTACAGGAAGAGGGGTCAGCACTGAGCCAAAACTGAGGGGGAGACACAGGATGACAAAGTCCTCACTCTGTAGTCTTGAACAGCTCTGCAGTTTCTACTTGCAGACACAAAACCTGGAGGTGAGGGCTAAGAAAGAAAAGGAAGAACATGAGGATTTCCCTACACTCTTTTTTTTTTTTCCTTTTTTCTCATTAAGGAGAATACTTGAGAATGAAATGAATTCCTAATAGCTATATGCAACCTCACTGCCCTTATGGACCCAGGGCCCATCCAGAGACTGCTGCCGGCTGGCTGGCTGGGTCAGCAAGGCCACTGAGGTTCTGCTGAGCTGCATTCCAGCAGCATTCCATCCCTGGAACAGCATCCTTGGCTGCAGACAGTGGTGGCATTACATGCTTCCTGAAATGCTTCTTCTTCATGTAGCTAAAAGCCTTAAGATCCTTGAAGAGAGGAGTGTTTGCAGACCATACTGTTTGCAAGCTGTCCAGGAAATGAGTCCTTCCTATAAAAAAAAACTGGGTTCAAACTACAAGTCAAGATGATCATGATCTCTCCCCAAGTCCTGTGATTCCTTACAAATGTTACCTATCCTTACTTCCCACTGAGCTGCATTCCTGGAACTCCCATTCTACAAATGCAGTCACAAGGGTGTTTGAACGCCGACATCTGAAACATCTGAAATGTTTCAGAAACAAGTGTCTGTCTCATTCTTCACCATCCAATTAAAAAAGAGGGTTTCTAGTTCCATACCACTGTTTTGAAAATCATAACACAGAACATGGCCTGTATTGCAGTAAGAGGAAATCTTTTGGTGTTCAAGTAATGAGCACAAAACCTAAGGTATTGCAGCCTAAGTGAATTTTTCTGCAGTTGGTAAAACCATGGTATGAAAAATACCAGTATAAAAAGGGAGGGCTGAGCCTCCCCAACATTTTCATGTATTTAATCTTGGATGATAAGAACATCCCTAGGAAAAGCTCATTCAGTAATGAAATCTGAAATGAAAAATGACCACCCAGAAGTAAAAGTAGTCATACACAATTAATGAATTCATTCAGCCAGCCAATAAATCAAACAGCAAACCAGATTCTCTTAATCATGCAGAGAAACATTTTTCAGTGCTTCCTATACTGTACTTTGCTCAAGGCCTACATTACCAATTGGTTGTTTCTTTAATTCTTAACCATTTACAATATAATGTTATTTTAAATTTAAGTGTCATCCAAGAACACTGTGTCAGAACATATTATTCTTTCCAGGTTTCTAAGCCACAAAGAAATTAATATCAGAAAATTTACTTTATAGGTTGAAAAAGCCTGTGAGCATTCAGCAAGTTATTAGTACATAGATAGCTATAACTTTCCAAAAAGGTCCCTAGCTGTTCCCTTTTTGCGTAAAACTTCGTACAAACAGATATCAGACATGCAAAAAGTTATCATTGCCTCAAGCTTTTACACTCTCTTCCCATCAGGGACTTGAGGGGTTTACCCTTGGGATACAGACAAAAATAACTTCTTAAAGTTTCATCAAAGACATTTTGAAAATTTTCACTTACTATTCAATTTTCTGTGCAACAATGGACTAAATTAAACAGTATCTCTGGAAAAGCTCAAAGCAAGAGACTGTTGAGAAAAGAAAGAGCAGCTTCACTGAAGCCTGAAAGACTGAGTCAAACTTCTTTGCCTTTGAGTTGCACATGTCTTTTTTTCCCCAAAGCTCATCTACTAAATCCCAATAGTTTTCTCATCTCCCTCCAGTTTTTCCCCAAAATTTAGGAACAACCAGATCATGCTACTATTGAACTTTGCAAATGCATGCTTCAATGCAGGAGCTACATGTGCTCTTCACAGAAACCCATCACCAAATTTACACGAAAGAGGCAAAAGCCAAGACTGTTTTCCTACTAAGACTGGATTCTCTGCAAACTCCAAATGATCACACTCAAAACTTTTGAAATCTAAGGGGCCACTGAAGGACAAAGCTGTCTGGCAGTCCCTGGTGTTCTCACTTCTACCACACTCCTTCATGCTGAAATCATCTTTATTGGTTTGCTTTTCTCCCTTTGGATACAACTTCGACACACCTGTGACCTAAACTGGCACCAACTGAGCACCAAGGGCTGTGCTGATTCTCCAGGCTTTATCCAACAGCAGGGTCTAGCTTGTGCCAATTTCTACTGCCAGCTTGGTACTGACAGATCACACAAATTCCTCTCTTCCAGATTTCCACTTGCTCAAGGAGGGCAGTCAAGACAGCCCCAACAAGGTGACTCATCAGCAAAACCCTGCCTCCAATTACAATTATTGCAGCTATGATTCCTCAGTGAGCTTATTAATCGAAGTCTCTGCACAGTAGAGACCTTTAATTTTACAGAAATCCTTTCAAGTCACCTCCAAACCTGGCAATGAAACCAATTTTCCTCCTCCCAGATAGTTCTAATCATACCCAAGACCTGCCCTGCGTGCAACAAAATGCACCTGTACTCTCAGTTGTAACTGATACACCATTTCTCAGCCAAATTTTCACAAGATAGTTTCCACCTGCACGCACAGGCTGCTGTGGCCAGGTCTTTAGCCCAAACTCACCCAGCACTGATCAGAACAGCATGACAGCACCTACAAATCCAAGCAGAAACATGGACCCTAATTCAAACTTCTCCTGGGAAGACGGTGAACAGCAGCTTGGAGAACTGTGCCTGGCTGCTGCTAGCTCTGCTTGGCCCTGCAGAGCAATAGGCAGGAGAGTAGGAAGAGTCCACTAAAGGACACAACACTACTTTTGCACAAAAAAAAAAAAAAAAAAAAAAATAACATCCTCAATTCACCTGGCCCTGTACCAGAACAGTAAGAATTAAACTGATGAAATACAATGAAATAAAACTGGGGGAGCGGGCAAGGACAGAAACCTCCAACAATGATAATTTTATTAAACACTATGTCAAGCAAGTCAGAAAGCTTGCTGCACCATTAGAGCCTGCCCTGTATATTCTGAATTTCTTAGCTTAGACACAGCAAAAAAAAAGTTCTAAGGGTCCTCTCAGGACACAAGACTTGGCTGGGAGGACACAGTCTGCTGCCCTTTGCACGTCACCTGTTTCTTACACAGGCTGCCTCCTTCAGGCAATACATCCAGGAGTGACAGGCAAAACCAGAAACACTTCTTTACAGGCATTGCTTTGCCCTGAGAAGAGTCAAAGCCTAAAGGAAGACCTAAAGGAAGAACAGTGTTACATTTTGTCCCTTCCAGCTAGCATATTAATTTTGCAGGTCCTGTCACGCTACTAACAACGCTCAGAATCCACTGCTTATGCCACCCTGTGGGGCTGTGCTTTCTCTCTTTCGACAATCCATCCCCTGTGGCCATGCCACAGTGGGAAGGGATAGGTCACGGGCATCCCAGTACACACAGACCGCCCCTACACAAAAGAGCTGAAAAGGCAGCAAATATTGGAGAGATATGGGGACAAATTTATCTGTGACTTGACTTAAAACTCATTCCTGGCATTCCTGCTGAATTACTACTGCAAAACACCAGCAGATTTCTGTGCCTCAGTTTTCTTCATTGCTCAAATGTGCGTGCATGCATATAAAGCAAGAGGAAAAAAAGGTTGTTCAAATTATGAACTGGCTTTGGACATAACTAGTGTGAAAATGCTGTGTTTTCCACCTCTGGATTACAATCACACTCTTCAAGTAAACTTTAGAGCTACTTGTTCTGGGAAGTCTTTTGAGCTGAAAGAGACCTAGGATTTTCAGTGTGATGACAAAAGTCTTGTTTCACTCCTAGGTATTTGGTTGGAAATATATCCAGAACACAGAAAGCAAGAATTTTCCTTTTGATCAGCACATAGTCAGATCAAACCACATGGCTCCTCTTGCAGCTCTCTAGGCCAAGGCCAGTCCAGAAATTACCCACAAAATTCTTACTTTGGAAAGATTAGATTAAAAGCTTAGAGATGATGAATATATATCCTTTGGAGATGGAGGTCATGTATCATCATCTTCATTTTTCAAATGAAAAGTGGGAGGGACACATGATGGAGGATATTTACCTCATGTCAGCTCCAGTGACGGCAGCAGGAGCAGGATTTACCTCTCCCATACCTGAGCCTAATGGTTCATCCAAGTGCTGACTGGATAATCTGAATAGACACAGAGCATTGTCACAGAGTCACTGGTGACTTTCCCACCAGAGCTTCCCCTGTGCCACTGTGTGCAACTCACGTCTCCCCGCCAGGCTCATGCCCCCACAACAAGCACAAAATAAATGCTGGAGCACTTATTGCATTTATTAAGGCACTCTAAAACCTGCACACAAACAGACCTGTGATACCTACACCAAACATGATTTCACAGGAGAGAAAGAGAGCCATCTTCCCAGCTCAGCTTTTTGGCACAAAGTGCTTTTTCATTCAGTCATGCTGAGAAAACACGAGGAAATACAGAAAAGCAAGAGTTTTCAAAAATCAATTAAAATAAATCAGTTTGTAATGGAGAGAAAAAGTCACCTTCTAAACATGAAACCATCATTAAATGCTAGGAGCAAAAGCATGATCCCAGTTACCTACTGAGTGCAAGCTTTCCATTTACGGTACTTCAAGACCAGAGCATAGCACACCAGATATTGGACAGGGCAGTAATCTACAGGGTGGGTGAATATGGGGAGGGTGGACTGCAGAAAAACTGAGAGTATTTGTGGATTTCTCTCCTTGCGTGCCTAATAAATGAGCTCCTGGCTCGGTGTGCTCTGCTCACCTGAGCTGACCCACAAATGTGCAGTGAACAGGCTGTGAACTGCCATGGAATTCCAGCTCCCACCATGAGCAGGGCGGACAGGAACACCCAATTATTCAGTTTATATTCTAAGATATTGTCAAGCTATCTTTTGCAAAAACAGGTTAACAAGGGAAAAAAAAACGCAAAAAAAAAACCCGCCTTTTCTTTAGAAAGGAAAGTGCAGGGCAGTGTATTCACAGTAAAAAGATGTCCTTTAGAAGCACATTAAACCACCCTGATGGAATATGAACAAAAAGCCCCCTCAAGTTTCTCAGAGTGTTGCTGAAAATAACTCCACTGTATTGATCGACTGGAAGTCTTTTTGCATTTTTCCCAGGGTTCTTTCTTGGTTATCTGAGGTGTGCAGTGCTTATTTGCAGTATAGAAACAGACCTTTGATGCAGAAAAATACAGAAGTTAGAAATTCAAATTACTTACCAGTTTATTAAGGGTTTTTTATATTAGAGGATGATTCATAACTAACTTGCAACCTTAAAAAAAATGAAAAGGATCAAGGACAGTTTGAGTTTAAAATTTTTAAGCCAGTGATCAATGTTGAGCTTACTTTCCTTATAAATATGATATCAAAGTGATATTATTCAAGGACTTTTAAGTGCTTTAAAAACTCTGCTAGATGATATTTCATCATGGTCTTAACTAGACCATGAAAATTAAACACATTTTGCTAGAAGGGATATAAAATAAGGGAAAGTTTAAGGACATCTCTCCCCCATGCCATACACACACATCTGTACTTCACAGTGCACTGCAGGGCAGGAGCGAGCAAACCACCAGCACAGGCATGTAATTCACACAACATTAAGCAGCCCCAGGGAAAGAGATCTTAGTTCCAAAGCAGGAGAACTGGGCATCCCAGTGCATCTCACCAGGGCTCATTAGGGCTCATTAACTCCTGGAGATAGCTCCAGCAACAGCCTGAGCATCCTGAACTGTGCTTCTCACGCAGGGTGACACTGATACTGATGCAGCTACAGCCAGGAGTGAAGATCACTTGCTTCCTGATAAGCATTCTTTTTCCAGGATAAAAATAAAAAGGCTTTAGGGCTAAAGTTGCTGTTTTTCTGCTGTTCATATGACATGAAGTCCATGACTAGAGCTTCTGGGGACTTTGCCACAGTAGTAATTAACAGCAGGATTATAAGGGCACAAAAAGGCAACAGGCACTTTCCAAGTTTGTTCTGAAACAGAATTTCAAGGAGGCTACAGAAGTGTGGAAATGGAAAAGTCAAGTAGCATCATACTAAAGAGAGACTTGGGCTGCTCTGTGTCATAAGAATGGGCTGAACAGATCCTTTGCAAGCTTCCTGCAAGAGCCCAGAGACTCAAAGGAACAGGATAAAGCCGTGTTTCATCTTTGCCATCCTGAGAGGAAGAAGCTAACACTCATCTGCATAAATTACTGAGAAAGCAAACTGGAAACAGAAGCAAGCTAAAAAAACACATAAGAACAGCGAGTTGAGTGGAAGGGAAAAAGACTGCAAGAACAACTTGTCACATGGACAACACAGCAAAATGAGATCTCCAGCAGTGCTGAGACCAGCTTTGAGCAATGGCTTCAAAACACCCTGCTCCCTAGTTGGCTTTGCCTTCCATGAATCCCTATGTAGTTACTTACATTATTTCTTCACTAAAATAAAACTTAGCACTTTCCTCTGATTGCTTCACAATAACAATAAACTCCTAACACTAATCACGTGACAGCACAGACTCCATCACAGAGCTTCGACAACGGAGGACAAAAACATGCCCCACAAGTGGAAGGGAAGACTGTTCATTTATCAGTCTGCACTACCACATCCCCTGACCTATTTTATTACTAAAAATAGTCCCTCTTAGGTCACTGCTGCAAATTGAATTCTGCTGCTTCATTGCCCACTGCAATCTCACAGAACTGCATGCTGCCTACACACAAAACACTAAGTAGGTTAACTTATTCACTGCCAGGGATGCAGCCAGTCTTCTCATATGGATAAAAAGACACAGACAATTTTGCTTACATGAGTGAAATGTTTCTTGCATTGCAGCTAAAAGTCCAAACCCAGTTATTTATATTGCATCATGAATATAAATACCTGGCTTCCAATTTGCCTGCACTCACAATGTTTTCCAATATTATTCCTGCAAGATATGTTTTCAAAGGATTTCATGTTACAAGTGATACAACAGCAGCCCTAATGACCTCTCTATTGACAGAACAGCCAAGTCTTTCTTGTTTAGCCCCCTCACTAGGATAAGTCTGGGAAAGCAAGAGACAAGAGGGAATCAGCCAAAATGTTCCAAGTTAAAAAGACAGCACTTTCTTTCAAAAGATCCTGTGTTTGTAACTCCCAGTCCAAAGCATCTCGTGATTATCATACCATGAAGAGAGCTGGCAAATTTAGACCTAACAGCCACAGACTACTTAAAAGAGACAGGAAAGCATGAACTTTACAGAGCAAGAACTTATTAAAGGATCCGAAACAGGAGACTGAAATAGGTATTATCGACCATTTCATGCTTGATAGTGAACAAACATAAAGAATATGCTATGTCCTTGCTATTTTATTTGAGCTACACAAAGACTAGCATATTTCCCTGGGCTAACACTGCATCTTCATTTCATTACTTCAATAGCTTCCCAATCTTAAACAAACACACCCCAAAACCAAGCAAAGATCAAAGACAACTGACTTTATGTCAGCTTTCTGCTTCACTGCAAATTCTGCTGGGAATTTTTTAGCATGCAGCAGATGCACACAGGGCTGAACCATTCAAATGATTCACAGGCTCATTAGCCTAACTTTATTGTTATTTAGTTATGAAACCAAGTTTCTCACTTCCTGCTATTCTAAGAATAACATCTGCCAAATCTGGGCTTTCTTGACAGAGGGAAAATCCAATGTCTGCAGGGGACAAAGCAGCCTCAGCTCTGCCTGAGTTTCAGCTGGTGTTATTGACAGGGATGCTGGAGGCACTGTAGGTCACAAGTTGTGAGAGAAGTCCATGGCCTTACCAGCTGAGAGAGATGAGCTCAAACACATCACCACAAGGGAATCACAGAGACTCTTATCAAGGATATATGAAATGCACTCACAGAAGGAGGAGGGAACTGGCCCTGCCAGCCAAGCTGCAGTTAGTTTCCCATTCATTGAAAAAGCATGAAATATACACTGCAAACAGCCTGGGTCTGCATTTCTGACCATCCCGAGTTCAACATTTGCCACATCTTGCTGGGGATTGACTATGGATTTAAAACAAAACCAAACAAACCACCAAGTAGATACCATTTTCTTATTTCTAGTCAGTAGGTCATGGTAAAGCTGGTGTGTTGACATATATTTTTCATGTGTATGTTTGAAAGGTTTATCAGCTGTACATTTCAAAGGTATATTACTCACTTCGGTGGTATCAAGTCACAGAGCACAAGTGACACATTCGAGATGTGTCACTTGCCATATCTGGACAGTTGTTTTTAAATGAACATGGTATTTTCTGAAAGGCCTGTTAGTAACCTGAATGCAAGAGAGATGGGTATTAAGTTCCTTACAAAATGAAGACATGGAGCCCTTTTTACTATTTACAAGATTAAGCATGTTCCAGTTTCAGACTGCATAACTAATAAGTCCTCCTAACAGGATGTCCTTTTAGACCTTAGTTTCCCCAAGATGCTACAGCATGAACAGCCTTTTTATTTCTTAGGAAATCAAAAAAGTGTTATGTTGGAGCACTTGAATGCAGTGACTGCACTTCAAAGACACATTACTTCATTCTCTTTTTTAACTCTCCCAGCAATGCTTCTGCTTAATAAAACCTCCCTCTATTAGAAACCCTATTTATATGTGCACGTCTGTATCTATTCTCAGAGAGATATGATCAAAAAAGTCCAAGGTCATACGACAGACTATTCAATAGGTCAGGTAAACAACAGGAGTGCCAGCTAAGTTCAGATCAGCAAGATAATTAACAACAATACTCAAGCAAAGGTGCTCAACACAAGTGAAAATAAATTATTTGCACCATTTTCCATGATCCTTGCACATGAAACCAAAAGATCATAAGTATTTAACCACCTAATTAACACCATGGCCAAAAGTGGAAGTATCTGAACCCTCTTTACTATTTTTTTATAGTTAATATCACATTTTACAACTCAAAATTTAGTCCAAGTTTTCAAACCAACAAAAGAAAACAACAACTATATGAGTGAAGCTCTAAAGTTGTCCAAGACCTAGCAAACATTTTTTATGGATCACTGGAAAATCTATGCAGCTTTCAAAGTGCCTGGATCCACTAACATGGATTTAAAAGTTCAGGGAAAATACACATGGCACCACTGCTACTGAATTTTTGGCAAAAGAGTAGGCAACATGTAATGCATTTTGGGCCAAATGCCAAAGACAAAATAAAACTAAACAAACTGTTTCAAAATATATTTCAGACCCAAAACAGAGAATTTACCATATAAAACTTCAACCAGTTCATCATTTAGGCTCAGTTCTTCACATCACTATCTTCTGACTGTGGGGAGCTGCGAAATAGCCTTTCGTATTTCAGCATCTGAGAAAATTGAGGACTGTTACCAACAGTCCAGAGCACTCAGAGGTACTAACTAAATACGGCACTGCCATATCTCAACTTCTATCACTATAAACAAATTACAGAAGTATTGGCACAAAGACAAAGGAAGCACTTCGAAGCCTGAACAAGGTTAGGCGAAGTGACAAGTCAATAAATAATGTTTACCCTCCCACAACTGTGCTTCCATGCCGGGCCACTTTTGCAAATGGTGGGCACCAAAGTTCACTTCACCTGTCTGAATGCCCACGTCAAGCCAGGCACAGGTCACTGCAGCACCTGTGTGCTCTGCAGCTTCATCTTCAACTCAGAGTTGTGACACCAGGTTTGAAACAGGGGTCTGTTGGAGTTCTGGATGCTGAGAACTTTAGACTTTCTGTGCTGACAGACTCTGACCCCCAGGAGAGCACTGCATTTGACCTGAGGCCATGGAGAAGGCTTCCAAAACTGATTGATAGCACTGCGATTGGGTGATATTCGATGATATTTTCATTAGATGGGATTAGGTGTGTAGCTGGTTAGAGGTGTATAATATCACAGGGTGGAAAACTTAGAATTAAAGGTTTTAGACTATAGTAATACATAGAGCTAAGATGGAGGTTTTAGGGCAGTGGCTGGTCCTTCTTCTTCACCTTCTTCTTCATGGGTTTGGGTCGTACTGTGTAATTGGACAGAAAAGTCCACATTGTGGAATTCGAGTGATTAGTTATTGGGTTAAAAGTGAAAATAATTTAGGTGTAATTTCTTAATTGGATACTTTAGCCTTAAAAGACCTTGTAGGGAAAGATAGTCAGCCATTTTGTACCTTGTTAGTAGAATACTGCAGACCGCGCTGCCTGTGAGACTGTAACAGAGATAAGAAAAAATAAACATTTGAGTCTGAACATGAAATATCATCTTGAGTGCTTTCAATCCTGACCTCAACAGAGAAGAAAAGAAGCCACAAACCAGCAGGGGTCAAGGCTGGGAAGAGCACAAGTTGCTCCTCATGGCCAAAAAGTCACACTACCTCCTCCTTTTCCAGGAAAGAAAAATCTTGGAGGCTGAGGACCTGCTGGAACTTGCACTGCTCAGAGTAACCGGGAGACTGCACGAGGTTTTCAGCTCATATTCACACTTGGGGAAAAAAAATGATCAGCTGCCACCTCACACTCCATTTGGAACATCTGCAAACAAATGCTAAATCAGCAGGGTACCTCCCTTCTGCTGCCAGTGCTTTGCCTTATGCCCTCTCCTGTCTCTTCTTCCAGAAGTGATACTTCAGTGAAGAGACCCCTTGGAAACCCCCATGTTTCCTGACACCTCTGAGAGCATTTGGAAAGTGGACGTGTGATACAGGGGCCAAGTCTTCAGCTGCAAATCTGCCTCATCCTCCAGCAGCTGCAAAATTAAAAATAGCTGCCACAGGCAAACCATAACTGAAGATGAGAACGTTTGTTCCTTTATTTCAGGCTGATAATGGTGTCACTGTTGACATGTTTGGGCTCTGAAAGGAGCACTAATAAGGAAATGGACAAAATTATAAAGGCAGAATAAGGAACATTCAAAAATAGAAATGGGAAAATTACCCTCCTTTTAAATTTACATTGAAATTTTGACTAGCCATGACAAAATTATATGCTTATTTGGCTCTTAAGGATGAATTTCTTGCTAACTACAAGCAGAGCAATCATTTAAAGCAGCATTCTCAGTTCTTAAAATTGATTCTCACCCTGACCAAATGGGACAATTTTATCAGGTATCAGTAATGTATGTGCTATCATTGCCTCCTCACAACTTGAGAAAAACATGGTCAATAAGGAATGGAACCTTATTATTGCAGAATTTACTCTCCAGCTTTTGGCCACTTCCTGACAAACTCCAACATTTACAGGATACTTCAGTTTCACAGAAAAGGAGCCTTCTGCAAGAATGAGAAATGACATTTCATTACATTATTACCTGTGTGCGTATATTACCTATACCGTGTGTATTTTTGCTTACATTATTTACAAAACCACTACAGTGGATTAATTTTATGAGCCAAATGAGGGGTGGGGGGTGTGCACAAAGACTGCTGTGGAATCCACTTGCTTCATTCACAAAAACAGCAGTAATTGCTACACAACTAAATGTTGCAAGGGAGCTATTTGGAAAAGAGGTGTTATTTTCATTAGGTGAATCCCTATGTGCATTAGTCACATATTTGTCAGATTTCCTCTATCACTAATTAGCCATGTAGTCAAACCTTGGGTAACCCAAGGTCAGTCCTGTCTCTCGGGGCTGCAAGCCAGGTTTCTTAAAAACTCAGCATGGTAAAGAGCCATCAGCACCACTGAAATATCCAAATAATTTCTGAGCTACAGCTTCCCCCACTGTGCCACAGGGAACAGCTACCTCTGAAAGGGCCAGGTTCACTGAAAGGCTACCTGACATCCAGGAGCAGGAAAACTGCCAACTTGCAATTATCTGCATCCAACCATGAAAGGCATCTCTGGAGGCCTTTGGATAAACATCTAAAATACGCAAAATCAGATGCTGCTAAGCAGAAAAGCATCAGGCACAGTTGATGTTGATCTACACACTCACAGATACATTTAATGATGTAATGAGGCACTGCACAATGGCAGTGGCCATTGACAATGTGCCCTTTCAGATTGGATCCCTGCATGGTCTTTGGGTGAAGAGCCCAGCCACAGACACAGCTGTGGATTGTGGAGGTGAAATTCTCCCACCAGGCAGTGATGGCAGCCTCAGGGCTGTGCCCTCTGTGCACAGAACAAACCCAGTGCAAGGCCTGCACTCAGGCTCAAATTTAAACTGAAACCATAAATACAAACCCTAAATGTGAAACTGCCTTCTTTTTCTGAACATTGCTACATCCTAGGATAATCCCACAACTAGCACTTGGACTACAGCATACCATATATGACTAAATAAAAAAACTTGCCACTGAATCCTTTTTTCAGTCTCTTCTGAGAGGTCATTCCTTTTAGTTTCATCATTGTACACTTAAATTGCACTGGAAGAAAAGATATATTTCTAAAACAGGTCAGAAAAAAGCGAGATCATCATGGAGACATATTTACTCTGTATTCAGTTTAAAGAGAGCCTAGGTTTGAGACGAGAAGTCCTTTAGGATACTAGACTTTTGGTCTAGTCTCTGTCACTCCTTTGTTAATTCTGTTTGGGTACAACAGCTCCAGAAGCAAGAAGTGATGTAAGAATGAATTCTACGAGCGTTATGGAGGATAACCAAGATTTGCATACACTGCCTACCTAAGTCCTCACATGAATGCTCCTCGTTCTCAGGATTACAAAACGCACACTGGCAACCCGGCTGTTTGTACACAAAATACCTGACTTGGAAATGACATATCCCTCTCCTCTCCCCAGAATAAAGTGTTTTCAACAAACTTTTTACATGTTTGGACACACAGCCACTATGTTTCCCTCTTCTTGGTCATTCTTTATGATGCCTGTTCCAGCCTGCTATGATAAAGACAGAAGGCACAGCAAATCTGGCAGGAGCATTCTCACAGGAGAAATGTCTTGATTGTTTATGAGGAAGCTTCCTGTGCTTTGTACAAACCTTTGGCCCCTTCTCCTTTGTTGCAGCTGTTGTGGACCAACGCACTGAGGAAGGCAGAGGGTCTGCACATGCTGGAACCTTTCACTTATTTACAGACTGCTGCTCCTTTTGTGCAATGCAGCTTGCAGTGCTCTCAGGGAACATTCACTGCCCTGAATTATTACAGACTCCATCCCCTCTCTGTTGAGCACTCACTTGCACAAGGCAGAGTTGATCCAGTTTGATTGCCATGAAGAACAGCAGCACCAATGCATGACAGGAAAGCTGAGAGTACCCTTAAGATGACTTTGTATTACCAAAATCACAACATTGGCAAATTGCCAGTCTAAGATGGAAGAGAAAGCACAAATCCTGAGGAGCAAGAGGTGCTGAGCTTTAAGAAGGCATCCAGTCAATATTAATATAAAACTAAAGGAGGTTTGGAAGAACACAAATAAGGATACTGAGAAGAAGACACCAAATTCACAAGGGTCAGACTAGATGAGTTATAAAGGAGTGCCTGATTACTACTACCCTCACAAAAATATTAGAGATTCTAATTGCTTAACATTCAGATCAAAGGCTCAGCTGTACATTTGCTGAAATTATTAATTGGGCCATCTTATACCCTCTGAAAAGGCATTTATCAGAATCTCAGATTGTTCCTTGTGCCCTGCAGAGAAATCTGTTCCCCCTCTATTCCGGAGTGATCCATCTTGCTGCAGCTCATCTGTCACCGAATGGTTTCATGCAAACAGCTGTATCAACTTCCCTGTCACTTCTCTGCCTGTCCAAAATACACAGAATAATGCACCTGAACATTTTAACAGGGAATCACACTGACAAAACTTGGAAGATCATCAAATTCAGCTACACTCAACACTTTTCAGTGAGCAGGATGGATAGTGCTGATAGTAGAAAACAGGAAGGCTGAAGTTACTTAGTAGCTCCTTTGGAACCCCACATTAAAAATGGCCTTGAAAATCTCTCTTACCTTGAGCACCTCTCAGATTCTTCAGAAAAAAGTAAAAGGGAGCGAGATACTATTTTATCCCCTTTTTAAAATGGTTAAGAATTGGAGTAATCTCAGAACCAGACCCAGAAATCCTTAAAAATACTTTGTTATATTCTAGATGAGCAGCCTAACCCTCTAAGGAAAGAGGATTTAACATTATTTTAATTTAACTATTAATATTTAAAATTATTGTAATATGGAGAGAAAATAAGCTAACTTATTGCACTGTAGTCCTGGAACGTGAATGAAAAAGAGACAAATAACTTTTAGATGTCATTCCTGTACATGTGTTATCACATCTTTCAGACATATCAATCTGAATGTAAATGGTCCACAAGCCCAGGTCAATACATCATATGTATGTACAAACCTATCCAGTTGCTTCCTCTAAGGGTTAAAGGATTAAATGACTGTGTCTGTCTGGCTCTGACGTGAGAATTTACAACTCTAGAATGAAGGGGCAATCTGGATGGAAAGTAGGAAGCAATTGAGGAGCACTACCACATCATCATCCAGCACCACCAGATATGAAAACAGTAAAAATTTGAAAAGGAATATTCAAAGACAGTGATAAATCTGATACACCACAGTGAGCCTGTTTGTCCCCCACTGTGATGAAAATCAGCCTGCCCTAAGAACTCAAGAAGTTGGGTGCCCAAAGGACATGTATGTAAAAAAAAAAAATACTAACCTTAAAATAATTCTATAAATCTTGGCTGAAATCACCCCAATTCCACACAAGTGTCACGTGTCCCATTTACCAGGTAAATGTGCACCAGAAACATTCCAGAGCAGTAGGATGACACAGGCTCACTAGCTCTGAAAGAGATCAGTATTAAACTAATATATACATTTATAAATTGATGGCTGCTAACTAGACTAGAAGTGAGTGAAGTTCATTTCCAGGAAAATCTACTCATCACAGTTCCATGGCAACTTTTTGAATATTGTGCTTCCTAGGGACAGCCTAACAACTGAACTCCAGCTCTTCCAAGCCATGGAACGGCTTTTTAAAAACATAAAATAATTTTTTTAAATGCCAAGACAGATAGATCATTGCACCATGTGCTACAAACTTATCTGTCCTACTGTATACTGAAGTATAACATGGTTTTCCATTTCTTTCAGCACAGTTTCTCTGTACTTCGGGATAGAGAATGTACCCATTAGATCAGCCTCAAGTGGAGCAGAAAAAAAATAATTAGATGGAAGCAACTTCTGCTTAACATTTGTTTGCTTAAGGGAATAAAACTAATTTTTTTGACTTCTGCATCTCAAAATGCCTTTCACTGTCATGTACAGAACACCAAACAGAAGTGTGTTATACTATAGAAAGTATTTATTCACCAAGTTACAGCTTTGTAGTACTGCAGCATCATCAACATTTTACTGTCTTAGCCAGGGGTTTAACAACTTAAAACATGATTCAAGCCCAACTCCAAGTTTAATTCTTCTAGCCAACACAAATGCAGCTAGTTGACTATTTTACAGTGCTGTATAACAGACTGAAAATCAGCTTTTCACAGGAAAAAAACTTGTTCTGTGCCTTTATAGAGGCAATACAGTCATTCCCCTGGATAAAGCAGAGAAGCTGGACTTCAGACAAGTTTTATCTACACAGTTCTCACCTATATAATCTCTTTCTTACCTGTCCTACACTTTTGCAAGGAGGTCACAAAATTCTGGCTTAGAATTTTTGCTTAGGTTTTAGGGCTGAGGAGAAAAGCACATATCCAAAGACTTTACATTGAACAGTAAAGCATGCTTGCAGACAGCCAAGGAATGAGGATTTAGAAAACCCTGTTAAGAGAGGAAATGAAAGCCACTGAATTCATGGCCACATGAACCCAAACAGATGTGTGATGAGGGTAATCTGGAGTGCCCAAAGCAGCAGAGAGTGAGGCATGGTGACTCAAGCAGAACCTCACAGGTTTAGTTCCCCTGGAGATTCAGCACTCTGCGCTTTGGAGCCTGAAGGCTCAGCACCTCCAGCAGACAAAGTCCTGTTGATTTCTGCTGCCCTAGCCTCAAATGGCCAACCAAATTCCAGCTATAAAGAAAGCATAAGCACATTTACTACCACTATTTTGTAGGTGACTGCACATCAAGCAGTATCAAAACCAGCCCTGGAGTTCTCTAATCCTTAACTGTCCCAGGCAGAGATCACCAGCTGCAGGCACAAGGGTGAAACTTGATACATTCATTTCCAGCCAAGACAATTACCAATTTTGAGCTCCAGCCCTGGGGACTTCAATGAATGCACAAAGTCCCTGTAATAACACAAGTTTGTCATTCTTAAGGCTTTAACTGCTCACACTGAATTTGCAAGTCAGCATCGGGCAGAAGAAACCATAAAACCTTTGCAGAGGGAAACAATCCTCAAAGTTAATAAGCATTAGCTTCACAAAGCATAAGAAGACTAATAACTGGGAAATACAGAAATGCACCGTCTCAAAGCAGGATGTTTCAAAATGAGGGACATTTCATACTCCAGAAGACTCAGAGAGCATCCATTACAATCATGATACTTCATTGGTAGGTACCCTAATTATCCTGAGAGGAAAAAACCACCAACCCCACTCTCGTTCGATTTCTGGCATTTAATTCACTTGCTGGGGAATCTCTGCTTAATAGATATTTATGCTATTTTCCTTGCAAAGCACATGTTGCCATGGAGCTCTGATCACAGGCAGAAGTAAATGATTCTGCCTTTTTGAACTGCACAGCCTTCATTTGAGGTGCTCTATCTTACTACCTGTCAGCTTTAACCTTTTGCTAAGTACACAGGGCAAAAGTAGAGTGAGCTGTGGTTATATTTGTTTTGATTTAAGTGAATGGTCTCATCCAAAAGCTACTCTTAAAAGTCTTCCCCATTTTTCACTGGCATTTTGCTTTGACAGAATGGAGTTTCCTTTCCCCAGAGTGAGAAGGTGGCAGATGGGAGAAGGAGGAGGATCCAAGCAGACAGAGAAGTATTGCACAAGACACATGCTGAACTTGTCAACAGAACAAGATTTCTTTACTACAGTGCTTAAAAAAAATTAAAGTGCCAGCTTCTTTACTCAAAAAAATCTACAGAGCTACACAATAGCATTCAGGCTTTTTTATTTAAGGGTACCCAGAATTTACCTAGGATGAATCTTGCCTTGCAGTTAACTTGATCAACAGCATAGTAGCAAGACTGAAGGAATCTGAGTGACAGCAAACCATCATATCACTCCTGCTATAAATGGCAGGCAACACAAGGTTTGGATGTAAGCAGAAGACATTTGGATTCCTTCCTCTTTTCATTGGTAGATGGCAAGATGAGTCTTGGGCCATAAAAAAACCTTAAAAATAGGGTGTGCAATCTCAGAACAGTAAGGGTACTAATTCCTGATACCTTTAACATTTTTTCTCTTTTGGGCCTACAGAAAAAAAGCTCATGTGAGCTTTAAGGTTATGGCTGGCCAGATGTACCAAAAAAAGCAGCACAGACTAACCTGATCCTGTCTGCAGTCTCCAGTCTGGCACAGGGAGACTCACAGCTGGCTGCTTCCTGCCTGGCATTTCTCTATGGGAGAAGAACCAGCAACTAAAGGAAGACTCCAGCTTAAATAAACACACCTAAAAGGTGCCTCCAGTATGAAACCTTTCAACAGTCCCAAGAAGTCCCACAATTAAGGAGACTAAAGTCATGTTCAGTGACCACAAATCAGATGGTGAGTCTAACAAGCCATTGTAGAGCACAGACACTGGTGACAATCTTCCCCTCCTCTGCACAGAAGTAACACAAATAAAGTAAATACTTTCCTTGCCTAAGCAAACATCTGCTTCTCAAAAGGGCCAGAATCATCCATGCACTGGGTCTGCATCATAGAGAAACAGTGAGTGCTTCACACTTGTCACACATCACACATCATCCTGCATGCTCAATGTGAAGCACACATTAACATGATGATCTCATGTGCAACTGGTATTTCTGAAATAATCCCTTTTGGAGGCCACAGTAATAGGGCTTCCCTTGACATAAAGGTCTCAGATTTGATCTACTATCAGCAGGGAACAGTAACAAATTATTAATTATTCCTATCAAAACTAGAACACAATTTATTTTACAGGAGTTGCAAGCAAGCATTTATTAAATCAATACCACCAAAAAAATACACACCTTGAAAAATGTAACAGCTACCAAGATTCTGTTAATACAACAAAATCCAGCAGGCTACACCGGAAAAAAGTTCTTACCCGTTGAGCATACATACGTCTTTCACCACTACCACACCACACACCAAGTGTCCCATGTGCTCATTTAGAAGTACAACATGTTGCAAACCTTCAAGTGATACACCTTTCATCTCATTCAATTTTAAAAGACCGTGAAATGTTCCTAACTCAAAAAAAAAAAAATTGCAGCACAGCTCAGGAGGAAAAAATAGGAAGTTTGAAAGCCAAAGCAAACTATCTTTCAAGGCAAGTGAGCTTCCTACTCAGAATTATATGATTAGTGTTGCTTGTCATCCTGCCCATTTTCTGAGATGTCTCAACTCAGCAAGATAGCAGCTGCTGTCACCGAAAACCAAAGGCATAGTGAAGCCAACCTCCAGTTTAATATCAGACATTCAGCAAAGCAGCTGCTTACTTGTTCAATCTCTTGGCAACTCAGATTTGTCACCAAGGTCATGGCAGACTAGTTATTTTTTTAATTAATATTAAAATGCCTAAGGGAGGGGAAGGGGAGATGATTAATGATGTACCCTCATAAAATAATATTCCCATGTTTGACTGAATTGCTGTTCTGAGCATCATCCACAAGGAAAACAAAGAGAAAATTCATCAAGTTCCAAATCCTTTCTACTCAAAAGTCTTAACTGACAGAAATTCTTTCCTACTGAGAAAAATGGCAAGTGAAACCTTCCAGCCATGTCCATCCTCCACACATCAGAAAAGCACCATGTCTGGCATGACAGAAGGTGTCATGGGCAGTGGCACTCTGGGGAATTCTCTTTTACAAGGTGAATAACAGCAGATCTGTGAACAGCTTATAGGGTTTTGAGTCACCAGTGCTGCAGGTCACATAACATCCAAACTGAGAGTGTGCTACATCTTTGCAAAATTCCCCAGAGGAACAAGGGGCTGGAAAGGCCAAAGGGGGGCCATAAAGGACATGGAGATCATTCTCACAGCTGGGACAAGCACTGGGAATTTCATCGTGGTACAGCATCCCCTGAGCTGTCTGATGGTATTCCAAAAAAAGGTGCACAATAGCGCAAATATGGTGGCCAGGCTCCCTGGGTGTAACCTCCCACTCACTCAACAACCCACATAAACAAATAAAAGCGAATATGACCCGTGAATAAGAGCAGAGCTAAAACTGGATTTCATGTTCTTTATGGACTCGTTTGGAAGCTTCACCTGTCCAACCTTGCGCTGGTGCCCCCCACCATAATCACTTCCCAGTAATCCATTCATTTGTTCCAATACAAGGCTACAGAGCAGGGATAGCATAAGATGCTAAATCTGAATAAAGGAAGATGAAGCCTGTAGCAGGAATTCCTGGCATCAGGTGAAAGTCCTCCTAGGCAACATTTAATTCAGCAAATCATGGCTAGAGTAAATACAAAGTTTATACTGGGATCAATACATCCTATATTATCTTCTCAAAGTAATTATTCCATTAGATTTGTAGAGGGGAGGAGGACATAGGCCAGACCTAAGCTAGGGAAAATGTCACTATCTCATCTGAAAAATCTGCCAGGAAGGCCTCAGCATACTGGTTTTTAAATCATTACAGTTCACATGTGTTACTGCTGCTGGTGGTGGTTGGATTTCTTTGGTTTTGAGAACACTGACAGATGTGCTGCCATCCTAGCAAGTCCAGAGCTATCAAATACTCAGGTAAAAGAGGCATTTTGCAGCTCAAAGACTGATGGGCACCAAGACCTGTGGTGGTGGCAGTAGTCGCTCACTTCATTCAGCTTCATGCTAACCACAGTTATGTTTGAAGCCTCACCATAAACAAATATAACATGCTTGACATGAGTCCTGTGTGATTTACTTGTTCACCAGGAACATATCAACCCTTCGTATTGCTCCATGAGGAATGTTAGATGTTGCATGTTAAATACCTCTTAAAATCCTATTCATATAGCTTTCAGTCCTTCACACTCTCTCACAGTTCAAATAAGCCAAACAATCTAAAAATAAAATGATGTGAAGACATTTCTCAGAAATAATAAAAGTTCCAGTTTAGCCTAGTTGCTCCTCAGAGACTCTGAAAAAAAGCACAGGAAAAAGCACAATAGTGAAATGAGTCTCAAAAGCATTTTTAATTTTAATTACTTTGCTACCTACCTTCTATAAAGAAGAACTTGAGTGAAACAAGTTCAAAAAGCAAGGACAAGTAAAGGGTAATTTTTATAAATATCCCAACTTTTAATCTCTTTTCGTTTGGCTTTTTCCCCTAATATTTTTCTTAAATACTTATCTCTCTAAAACCAACATTTTTTAATAAAATTCTTTATTTTTACCTGAAAAGCTTGCTCTAGGCTTGCAAGCCTGAACAGCTTCTTCTTTGTTATTAGCAGTAAAATAATCTTGCCTGCCAGCTAATACCACAAGATTTTCTCCACTGCAATTTCAACTACCTTCAAATTCCAAGTCCCAAATCCTGAAGCAGGAAAAGAGGATCTGCTCTTAGGGAAAGGTACAGAAACAATTCCCCACCCCACCTTGGTTTACAAAAGCTTCAGGAAGCCTGCTTTGATGTGTGCATTTAGCCCTGTGCAGTTACAGCCAAACAGAGCAGCGCTGGCCCAGAACTGTCCCTGTTTCACCACCAGCCTGGCAATATTTCCCATATATCCTTACAACAGTAAGACATGGGTCTTACAGCGCTGGCCCAGAACTGTCCCTGTTTCACCACCAGCCTGGCAATATTTCCCATATATCCTTACAACAGCATCTCTCAGACCCATGTCACTGTCAGCATCCCTGCCTTCAGCTGTGGCTCTTGAAAGATTTTTCTGACCTTCACAAATGAAAGAGAACAATAGAACCACATGACCAAAACATGCTGCAAAATCCAAAAACTGGGCAGTAAAGATGACTTTTAAAGTGCATTTGTGAAAAAAACCCAACTCACAGTCAAGCCAATCTCCCAAAATCCCTACTTCAATCTTTTTACTATGCAGAAAGCTACCCAGAGTATTTAAGATGGTGTTAGTAAAACACACACACACCTATAAAAAATATCAAAAGGAAAAAGCTTTGGAGATTATTCACTCAGAGCATGTAACAAAGCCGGCCACAAATATCTACCCGTGTGCTGAGAGAAAAATTACTTAGTGCTCCATAAAGGATCTGGCTAGTGACTACACACTGACACAGGGGTGTCAACCCAAGGTTCTGTAGCAAGATATTCCCTCCTGGAGAGCCACAAATCTCACTGCAGGGTCTGGGCACTCCTCATGGCAGCTTTCTAAATATAAACCACCTTGCCCTGCTGCCAGCCAGCCATTTAGCTGCAAAATTTCTACTCAGTGATACACTTAGAAGGTAAAGTGTTAGGCTGCTGCACGGACAGAACCCAGAATTACCAGCACAGCTCACTGCAGAACTGCTCAGCAGAAGGGCACCAAAGCCTGAATTTGCTGCCCCTTCCAAGTGCTTTGAGCTGTTTTGCTGGGCTTGTGCTTTTACTTGGGTGAACACCTCTCCCACAGGCTCCAGATGACTCCCTGAAGGCAGACATTTTTCATTCCTTTTATTTCATTTTATAGCCACCAAACGCTTAATCTCTCTTTGGTGACCAAGGGTTCCTAATTTTGTGACTCCTTTTTGCTTCCTTGAAAATTCACATAAATATGCCGTAGATATATTGGATGTGTTTTTCTTCTACTTCAAAGCAATTGCAGGTTTAGAGCTTGCAAGTAAACAAATGTGATAAAATCTGATTTGTTCTCTAAATTCTCAGTATCCATCCAGTGAACCCTCTGACAAAGGACTGCATGCACCTGTACTGCAGCTACATCTCTCAAGAGTGCTCTCATCCTCTGTGATCTTCCAAAACCAGGTGGAAGGACTTTTCCTTTCCACAAATACCTGCAAGGAAGGGCTCCCTACTCACTCAGCTTCAAACAAAAATTCTTGCTTGGTAGCATTGGCTGGTTGTTTGCTGTCATCCCATGACAATTATCTCCTCTGGATGCCGCTCCCAGTTCCAGCTGGATGGGTTTAGCTGTCACCAGAGGTTAACACTGCTCACTTGCCTCTCCCCCACCTTCAGGAGGGCCCTTGACACAGCAGATTTATCCCTGTGGATGTGATGCACTGGCTCAGGAAACAGACTGACAGCACACAGGAGCTCAACTCTAGACAAACTCTAAGCTGAGCCCACGGTGATATCTAAAATTCAGGGGAAAATTTTACAAGAACCGGGAGCTTTTTGTACAGCAAAAAAATTACAGCTTTTATCTTCAGGCCTGCCTAAGCAGCTCTGCATCTGGTAGCAGCAGGAAACCACACTGTAAACAATATGACAAGCACTACATTATTACCTGTTTATATGCTAAATGATATAAATTGAGATACACCACGACTAATTATATTTTAAAACTGCTTCTCTGAAGGGAAGGGAAGTGATTGCAACTATTATTAGTTGCAATGCAATACTAAAACAAAAATAAAAATCAGGTCTCTTTACTCTAGGCAGTTCTAAAATACACTAAGAGGCAGTTTTTATTCCAAAGATTTCACAAGATAAATTGACAAGCCAAACACAGAGAAAAGAAGCTGAACATAGCATTCCAGAGACTTAAGTCACCCAAAATATGCATCAATACAGCGACAAAGCCTGCAAGAGAAGGTAGCTGTAAAATCTGGACTTCATTTCAGTAACAGAAGATGCAGTTCAGTCAGATCTTATCCTAAACTATGGAGGTTTTTTTAGGGAGTCAGTGCAATCCTATTTTCTCTTGTGACTCTAATTGGCTTTTCACAGCAAAATATCCATCCTTTCCTACAGCCAGCAGCCACTGACTCCAGACAATTCAGTTGGTTCAAAGCCATTTTTAGCCCCGTCAGAAGGCTTTTCCAAACGCTCAAATTAGCACTTCCTCATTTCTCTCCTCATCACCTTACACCCACAAATTCATGAGATAGTTGGCAACTTGACTTTCCATTAGCCCTTGGAAAAGAAACACTAAGAGATCAGAGGATCAGATTTTTTTGCGTATTACCTGCTGAAAATAACAAAATAATCAGACTTCTGAAATTTGAAATTCAATTTCAGCTTCCATCTTACCTGAAGAACAATTAGTTTGCCTGGAGCACCAACAGTATGCGGAAAAGAAACACAAAGTGAGAAGATATTTCAACAACTTGCTGTATCTAACCATGACAGGAAAACTCTGATGTCAAATCTATATCCAGCTATGTCCAAAGCACTCAGACAGGTGATCAGGTAACGACAGGTATGAGGCTGCTTTTTCTCAATAAATATAACCAAAGGAGCTTATATTTTGAAGAGCTATTTCAACAGTCAAAGCCACATTAAGAGCTAGATGACATACGAAATGGCTCTGCCAGAGAATAAATTTAGATGGTCGACATATAACCCGCATGAAAATGACAACAGTGATGGTTACTCGAAGTCCTGCCAGGTGCCCTTTAATAAGCAGAGAATGTGATTAGTGCTGCAATGCAAAGAGACAGCGTGCTGCAACATGACTCCATGCTGGTCTGCCAGGAAACCTTTACAATACAGTCCCTGGCTGCACTGGGATTTTTCATGCATAATAAATAAAGCAACAGACTAGCAGACTCAGGCTCCTTGCTGAACACCAGTGCCCTCCTCTGTGTACGCTGAAGATTCCTCCGAACAGCACAGCCACAGAGAGAATTTATGATTTTTCTCCTCGTGACAGACTGCTGAGTCCCCCGGGACCCGATGTCAGACACGCGACTGTGTCTGCTGCTTCGCGGGGCAGCTGCGAACGCCTCAATAACACTGTCAGCACAAGGCAGGGATCTGTCCCTCAGCCTGCACGGCCTCCTCTGCCCACTGGTGCTCACCCTGCCTGAGAAATAGATCTTTCATCATCTCTTACAGCCCTTCCCCGACTGATGCTTTATGCAATAATTCAGTTGGAATCGTGGAACCGAATCATGGAACTCCACTGAAAGTACAGAACCCTGCTAATGAAGACGTAGTGACCTGCACATAGGAACCCTTCAGCTTCCTTATGAAAAAACACAGAACCAAAGTGTTTGGGATGGCATTATCACCACCACCATTTTAGGATGTGTATCATCACCTCCCTAAGCTTTGATTGCTTTGACCACATTTGTTTTCTATCTCATAATTGCGATGTTCTTCCAGGATAAGAATATAAAAGGAAAATCTCAACAGAGCATGGAGTAACAGCTCCTTTACTGCCCCTCTAACACTACTGCATACTTTAATTCAAACCATTTGAGGCAAGAGCTACCATTTGAGTGGAAGGATGCTTTATCCTAATTTCCTCTACAAAGTCTATTCTTCCATTAAATTTAGTATTGGTTTTTACTCTCCAACTGCAGCTTCAGAATGATGTCAATGCCTGTGCTGTGATATTTACAGCTGTGATCGCACATGAACCACAGAAGACAAAATCCTGAAGCTTGTTCTAATCCACACAAAACAAAAAAAGGCAATGGGAGACAAAACTAACCCTCTTCTGGAAGGGGTTGTGATTTGGCAGAAAGTTGAGAAGTGATTTTAAAAATGTAATGCTGTTGCACTGAACACAATGAAAGTCAGTGTGACCAGCCAGGGCTTTGTCTCCTCACATGTCACCTGTACTTCCATCTGCAAAACACACCTATGATGGTGGCCAGCTTGGGTCTTTGGGGCTCATTTTTATTGCTTTAACATTAATTACATGGTGCCCTCTCCACTACCATTAATAATGGGGGGAAGTAGTGCTAAGTAAGTAACCTGAATAGGGAAAAAGCCAGAGGAGACAGAGAGAACTATCAAATGAGTAACAATGACATGAATCACAAAGCCCCAGTCCTCCTTGTGAGCACCACTGCACCACCACCACCTGCACTGACAGCGTCAAATGAGTAACAATGACATGAATCACAAAGCCCCAGTCCTCCTTGTGAGCACCACCACCACCTGCACTGACAGCACCTCTGGGGTGTGGGTCACCACACAGCAGTGTCAAAGTCAGGATCTGGGGACAGTCTCACTGAAGGATGCTTTAAATCCTCCATGCAAGAAAACAAGCACAAGTCAGAATTCACTGTGCTGACAATGAAAGTGCAAGAAAAAGCTTTTTGCACTATCTGAAGTAGACACATGTCCCAACACTTATCCCCTTCAAAACACCACACCAGAAAATGTTAACTTGAAAGATCCACCTCTTTCTCTTCCAAACAAACAAATTCCCCTTTGAAGGCTCCTTTAAAGTTGGACTTCAACAGAAACTAATTAGCTTTTAAATCAAGCACTCCTCCCTACATCTCCTCCAGTATCTTTTGTTTAAAATATTTTCATTAGTTTATACAGGTTGAGAAAATGACTAAAAGGAAGACCAAAAAGGGATATAATGCATTACCAAGGCTTTGGGGAGACAGACTCCAGAACTGTCATCCTTGTAATGATTTTGGGGGGGGGGGGGGAAGGGGGTGTTTAACTACCTCCAGGAGGCTTTAATAAAATTCCATGGTTTAATTTTTACTAAAATAAGACATTTGCATTTGGAGGTTCTTCACAGCATTCTGTCCTCTGCTCTGTGATTGCAGCACAGTCAAGGCATTGCTGCATTTAATAGCACCTCTACTTCTGCACAGTTAATATTGCTTGATTATTTAAGTTGCAGCATTGCATGAGCAACGTGTTCTCTTACAAGATACCTATTCTTTTTTCCAAAAAATGACCTTTCCAGTCTTACTGGGGAGTTAGTAGGAAACTTATAAGAGCATTCTCCATAAATACTGTTTTTAAACACAGGCTTTTTAGGGAAGAATTAAACCTCCTTACCTTTTCAATGCTGAAAACACTACAGACTCCCAAACCTGGAAAAAGCCCAGCTTTGTCACAGTGATTTAGTTCCATTACATATTTCAGTCATTCAAAGACACTGTCTCACTACCACAAAGTTCAGCACTAACATTGCACTTATCACATTCAGGTAGAAAAGGCACCTTTGTGGTTCTCAGCAAGTACATACACAGTTTTCAGTGTAGCAAGGTGTTTTTCAGATATGTTATACAAGATTTATTAAATAACTACCCATTTCTTTCAGTGCAAAAATAGGCTGGCTCCTAAGATGATTAATCCTTGACTGAGGTGAAAAGTGCAAGGTCTTTTCTTAACAGCCAAGGATTTTTGTTCTCAAGTGAAAAATCATACAAACATAAAAAATATTACAACACTTATAAATTTTAGAATTAATTTCACAGTACAACCTTAAATGAAGATAAAAAAGTGTTTTCAGCAAGGGGTGAAGATGTTTACATTTTTTCAAGTACTAATAGCAACTTTTAACTCATTAAGATTGGAAAAGCAGGTACATTTCAAGACAACCTACATCTCATTCTCCTTTATATCAAACATTTACCTCATGATCAAGTGAAAACTAAAATACTACCAATATAGCCACAGAAAAAGGAGCTGCCATCACAGCGAAGAGAACAGAAATTCTGCACTGACTTCAGCAGAAGAAAGCTAGAAAAGAGATTTCAGAGGACTGACCCGTGCAAATGGATGCAGGCTACATAAAGTCACATGAAAAAACCCAACTGCTTGCTGGCCTTACAAATCAAACAGCTTGTATCACCAGCAAGATGATTGGAACACTGCTTCAGCATTTGTGGAATGAATCATAAATCCAGCCCCTCCATCCTAAAAATGATTCTGTTTAAAAGATGATGCAACAAACAAAGCACAAGCACATTTGTATACACAACCAGAAATACGAACTTGAATATTATACTGTTAAAGGTTTTTCAGTTTACCTGTCATACTCAGCTTGAATTATTTCAGTTTAAAAGTCAATCACTCAAGCATTTACTAATTAAGAAAGACATGGCTGATATAGTTGTTATAAGTGAACTCTGTTTGAATGATAAGTTGTTAGAAAATTGTACAATCAAGTAGACATATTCATGGAAATCTGTGTGATTTAAGGACTATACAGCTGACAGCTTTGAACTAAGAGTGGCCAGTGATCAGAGAAATCCTACCACAGAATGTTCTAAAAAGTCAACCTTTTAAAAACAAATGTAAAATTCAATTCAGGGAAATTTGTATCATAGTTCTTCAGTTCAAAAAATTTGCAACATCACATTTCTGTTGTCCTTAAAATAAAATTGACTGGCTTCCAGGACTGATAATTCCCCCATTGAATTCAATGAGCATAGCACGCAGCTTAGATAGGCATATGGTGTTCTTTACATATGCAAAGTTCTTCATTTATTGTAACTTTCTTCTAGAATTTCTCTCCTCAACCCATTTTTTCCAGAGATTTCTGCCTAGAAGGCAGAAAGCTTAAAAGGACATAAGCAGAAAGAAGGTTGTTCAAACTCAATGCTTTGCTTTCATGCACACTGGAGGAATGTGCCAGCAGCACATTTTTACTTCATCAATTCAGCAAGAAACAAGATTGCTCTTCAGTCGACATTCAGAAGCACCAGCCTGACAATTAATACAAGCATGTGATGCTGAACAAGTAGGGAGAAGGCAAAAGGAAAAATCTTTTCTTAAATCCAGCCATAAACTTAATAGGACTTAACAAGTTCACTACAAGGTTTAACTGGAGAAGGATCATTAGGAAATATACTACAGCAGATATGGAAATAAAGAAAATGCCACCTTTGTGGCCACTTAACAAAACCTGAAAAAGTAGTGCATGGAAAGCAGGTTGAATACCAAATAGCTGCTTTTCTCTACCTCTGTCAAACCACACTTCAGAAAATTAAGAAAATTCTTTACTTGACACCTCAACACATCAGTCACAGCAATCAAAAACATCTACATGGATGGAGTTGTGCTTCATTTCCAGCTCTCATTAGCATAGAATTCCCTTCATCATCTGTCTTGCCCTGCCTATTAATGGGGACAATTATGCTGACCTCCTTTATAAAGGGCTCGAAAATCTACAGTTAAAAATGTTCCTAAACAAGTAATTATATAAAACAGCAATCATGTATCAAACTTCAGTTATCAACTCATCACATGAAAGCAAGAATCAGATTGTTCCTGGAATTAGTACACAAAATCCAATTTCTCCACTGACATTAGCTTCCTAGTACTTCCATCATTATTACTACAGCTGCATTATGCTAAAATGCACTAAAGAACCTGTCTACCACTGACTGACATTTTGAAGATTTTCCAAGCTTTGAACAACAAAAGACCCAGGACTCTTTTCAGCAGTAATTTCCATGTTAATAATTTCCATCTTGTTAAACAAAGATACTTTTGACCAGTGTCAAGCTTACATGCTATTCTGAATCTGCAGCCTGGATTGTTGCAATGGCTCTGAGCTAAAACAGGCTGTAACACTTTGTAAATGTATTTTCCTGTTACATCCATCAACCTCTCCCTCCTTACAGGGACTGCTCTACAAGGCCACAATTTCATCACCACCACTTACTGTCACCAGTTTCTCTTCTTCTTTCCTCCACACCTATATGTTACTTTCCTCCTTTCAGCTGCACACAATGCCCAAAATCATTCAGTATGTTTGATGTGCATATTTTTTTTTCATCTTGTGCTACTAAAAATGAAAAAAAAGGCGAGAGGATTTGTTATAAAATTAAGCTACTTACCAACTATTGCCAGATTATGCTCCGAGCCACACGCGATCTGAAAAAGAAAGATGAATGACTAAATCAGAACCTGCCTATCAGTAGGAAGATAGTCACAATTATGACAGGAAATTAAAAATTAACCTGAAACAAACAACTACATTTTGGAGGATGCAAAATCAAGGTTGAAGTGTTCTCACTCTTAAATGGAATTTCATTTGTAGCCTCACTTAGAGGCTTAGTGGCAGGAGTGCTCGTTTATTCGTTCAATAAAAAGGTAATTTCTTTTCAAAATCCAGACATTTCAACCCTTTCAAGCAAGACTGCCCATGATTCTGCAAGAAGATCACACCTTTGACAACAGCCACTGGATCCAACAAGAGACACAGAGCAAACACAAATTAATCCATACAGAGGCAGCTGGGAATCAAAAGGGCGATGAAGACCTCCATCTCTCTTACCTACATTGTTTTTCCAGCTGACCCCTGAGGAACTGCACAAAGTATACAGGCTCAGTGTGATAAACCTGATGTGATATGATCCCTATGGTCATCTGCCTAGAATGGAGAAAAACTACCATGAAACTCAACCCTTCTGTTAGATAATTAATGATGGAAATCAGTTATGAATTCCTTTTCAAAGCAAACTTACAGTCCACATATTTTTCATCCTTCTTTGTAGCTGCTGTGAACATGTCTGATGTTTAAGTTGCTTTGGTGCACTGAGTTTTGTAAGTTTTGTAAGCTGCCCACCAATGAAGGCAACACAGGCACCCAGAGCAGTCCCCTGTCCTTACTGCAAGGGCTTGTCTTTCCCACAGAATTTCTTTTGCAAGGTCACTGCTGGCATAATTGTCTGATGTAAGAGACTTCACTTCACACAAGGTTACTCTGCTGAGTGTCAAGTTTTTAATTTAAATAAAAGCAATCCCCTCAAAATCCTGCATTCAGTTCACTGCCTTGAAACTACTTGCCCATTATGCCTACTACTGAGCTGGAGAAAATTAATAAGCACATTCTTCCTAAAGTATATTTGCAATAGCAAAATATAATGCAGAAGTATATGCTCAATTATAATAAAAAATAGAAGTCCATACCATCAAAAGTTTATATGGTTCTGTGCATGCATAACTTTATAGCTTTTACAGCCAGAGAAACAGCTATAATCACCTCCATGTCTGCAGAACATAAAACCACAGAAGTTAATAAAACAGGCCTTGTGCTCAGCTCACTGTGCTTGAGTATTTGCTGGTGAAGAGACACCCAAGACTGACACATTGAGTAGCTTGAGCTCTTGTGTTACAAATGAACACTACAATCTCTATGATTCACATTTTACCCATGTCACAATGCTACATGAAAACATTTGGGCAAAGCCATCCCAACACAACAATGGCAAGGAAGAAGAAAAAGGCTCTTTGGAATAAAGGTGCTTACGCAACACATTAAAGCATTTGGGAAAATAATTCAAGTCTCAGCACATTCTAGCATGGCCTCATCGTCAGAAAAATCAAGAGAAAGCAGCAGGAAAAGCAATGTCTTTGCAAGAGCACTAACAGGACTGCATCGAGTCCTTCATGCCACAGTAGTGCAGACAGGAAAAGCTCCAAGTCCCAGCCATTAAAATACATAAATCACGGCCATATCCCACATCTCTACCCTCACCACTAGACCGAGCCCTACACAGCAGCAGGGCTGGCTCCTAATGCCTATTTACTGGCTAATGCTCCCACCTGTGCTTCTCAGGCTTATAAGCTGATGCCATGGCAACAAGATCCACACATGGAAGCACATGGAAAGGCTTTCTAGCAATAAAAGCAAAATTATTGTGTTTACCAAGTGCTGAAAATTGGATATACTGAAGTCGCTGCTAATAGAATAAATAAATTTTATCTGAGGTGGGAATAGTCTTGGCTAATTCCCTAGGAAATACACTGACACAGGCAGAGATTCAAAAGCATTGGCACAAAAGAATTGCTCAGGCTGGTGGCTGACACTGCCAGGATCTGCTCCAGAAACACTACATTAAAAAAAAAAAAAAAGGAAAAAAAAAAAAAAAAGCCCCACATAAAAGAGGTGTTATTTAGATTGTAAAAAACCACCCCTGACAAATAAGCGGGTTTTTTTTGCTACATCCAATAGCAGCAGGTACAGAGCCTGCAAAGCAGATGAAAGAATGCTGGTGATCTCAAACAGCTTTGCTCACATAGCTGCTACTGTGGCCACCATTCAGAGGCTCCCACTAGCCAGTTATCTGGCTGTGAGGGACTCACCCAAATTGCTGTGTTATACAGACTGGCCAGTGCTGGGACCTGCCCCAAGGCAGCCACTCATGGCCAACATGCTGCAGCTCTGGGGCTGAAGGGGTACAAGCCACTGCAAAGCACAAAAACACCTCTTCTGGGGGAGTAAAAGCCACCTCAGTGAAGTGCCAGCTTTAACTGGAACCAAGTAAAATCACAAGCTGCTGAAGGCAGTGCCCTGGATTCACCCTCGACAGCCCAGAGCAAGGACAGCACACACCATGTACCAGCAGCAGTTTGTGCTCCAAAGTAGAATTTGCTCAATTTAGAGCACAAGGTTCACCACACCTCTGCCTTATCGCAGGGTGTCACCACCTGACAACACAGACTGACTTTGTAGGAACCCCCAGTTAAAAAAAACCTTAGAGAGCTCTAAATTTAGCTTTCTGGAACGCCTTGTCCATCATCCATGCTCCTTGCTACAGGCTATACCATCCACCCACAGGATTCCTGCTTGCCTGCACACCTATGCCTCTGGAGCTCAGGAGGGACCACACCACAGAGGTGAAGCAAGGTTGCCACTGCTTAATGTGCATTGAAGCCTTGCAGGTATTTCACAACATCTTTCTTGCAATAAAGTTCAAAATGTGGCACCCCCTTTTCTCCATGACTCCCCACAAGAGGCAACAATCAGCCAAAAGTGAATGATTTGCTGGTACAAACACAGACCAGACAGAGAACAGCATTGCTGAACAGATGTTTTATGCTTACATTAGATGGAATAAGCTCTTCAGTCAGTGCAGCTCACTGGGAGAAGCCTGGTATTTACTGCAGCAACTATAATTTTCTGACTACTTCTCTTCTGTCCCCACCCCCAATATGCTGCAGAGAAATTAAATTCCAGCAGACATCTGCATGCTTCCAGTGGGTCAGTACATTCAGGGATGCTTATAAACACACAATAATGCTTTCTAATTGGGTAATAATTTTACATTATGTTTTAATTGAAAAAAAATCACTAAACTTAATGACAAATCAAAGAGACTGTTACTGAGCAAAGCATTCTGTGAGCCTAAGAAACACAACTCCCTACTCAGTGAACAGCTCACACTAAAGTTCTCAGTTTGGAAGGAAATTGGAGAAGTTGTGAAGGATATTGTGATCTCTATATAAATGATCTCAAGGCATGTGACAAATGTCTATAAGGCAGGAAAAGAATGCTTAGGGACCATTTCACCCAGAACTTATTTACCTTATTATCTGTGCTCTTTCAACCATACCTAAATCTTTTGTTTCTTCCCTTAAATTGTGTGCTAGCAAGCTGTTTTGTACCTAGCAATGCCTGTGGTTCAGATCCATCCATCCATCCAGAATTAACACGTCTAGTGTAAGCAGCCAAGGGACCAGCGTTTTATTAATCATAAATAGCATGATAAATAGCATAATCACAGACATAAGCTGCAAGGATGGTGAGGAAAGACCTTAGCACAGCAACCACAAACTCTGGGCAAAACACCAACACCTTTCTGCAGCCTACATATATGCTGATGGCCCAGTCCTAACAAAAATTAATTGACTGAATGTGAAATCAATGGGTTATGCAAAAAAGATAAAATATTTCACTTAAGAACAAAATATTTTTCTATCTTAAAAGCACTACATGAAGAAGCAAAATAATGTTTAGTACATGTTATATAAACATTCTCATATATACCTGAGTGTGTGTATAGATATAAAAAAGAATATATATACACACACACACACATATTAGGCAAAGAAGGTTATCTACTAAACAAGATATTTTTAAGGGAAGAAAGTTCAGACAGAGCACCGCTGATTCTATCTGGGATAGAGATCTCACCTTTGCAGACAGCAAACAAACACACACAGGACAAGACTCCCGTGGATATTTAGACATGCAGTCTCCCTTTCATTTCAAAAGGTAATTAAGAGACAAAAACGCCTTTTGCCAACCATCCCCTAAGGGACTTCTGAGTACTGTAACAAAACAAGTCTGACAAAGTGTATAAAAATCCAGGTTTCAGGCTAGTACCATGACCACAAGGCTATTCTTTCTTTTCCTTCTGTAACCCCAGGGCTTTGACTGAGTGCAATACACCAGGAAAAAATGGATTCAGAACTACAGGCAAAGTCAACCTCCCACTGCAGCAGAGGCGAAGGGACAGAACAGGAGAGGGTGCAATGAAGAGGCACAGGGAGCTGGACTCACAAGAGGGATTACAATTTGAAAAATCACAAGCATCCAAACATCAAGGTGTTAAGCAAGAGTAACAAAAATACCTCAATGTCATTTATTTTTGCTTCACCACCCTAAAAACGCACGTAAATTCCCTTCAGTGCAATTATTTCCCAGAACATGAAAGGCTGTGGAAGCTTCTATCACTTCTTAGAGATGAGAGCATGATGTACAAAGAAGATTTTTAAGGATGAATGAAGATCTGATGTTCAAGTTGCATGCAGATTCCAGTTTCTGTTTTCCTAATTGCACCAAAGCTCTTTTTCAGGGAGAGAGAGGGCAGGAGGCAAGGGAAGGAAATCTCTGAAAAGGTGGGCACATAAGTACTTTCATCCAGCACTTTAGCCATGGTATCTCATGTCTTTTGACAAATTTCACTGTAAGGAAATTGCCAGGGCCAGAAAATGGCAAATTTTATTCCTTCTGAGATCAGAAGTCCTAATGGGAAGAGACGAGGTGACCGAGAGACTGCAGATCAAAGCTTATGTAAGGCAGGGGAATCTTCTCTCCCGGAGCTGCTCTTCCATGCCCTTGATTAATGTGTGTAACAACAATTTGTACTGCTTGACACCCTCGGTGCGACTACATTTGTATGCAGAATTCTATTGATGTGTAAAAATAAAGTAAAAGGAATCTAATTAGCAAAGCTGTCCTGCTTCCAATGATCCTTTACTAGGAACTCTGTGTTCCTCTTCTGGATCATTTGACTCCTGATTGATAAGAAAGCAGCTTGCTAACCTAGTCACATTCCTTGGCCAGCATAAAACTAAGTTCAGGTTCATGCAGAACATGTTCCTAGCTGTTGGCTGCAGCAGGTGAAAAGAGGGCTAGTGCCCTGTAGATGACAGGATATTTTCCATTTTTCATCAAATAATCTTATTTTCTATTTAACACTGATTTTTTTTTTTTTTTTTGTAGTTGTGTGACTGGCTTTTTAGTTTTTATGTAGTTTTACTTTCCCCTACAACAAGAAAATTCACAACAGAATTTAAACTGAACACACATAATAAGGTCTGGAAGAAAACACTTTCTCAAAACACACCTGACCAAAAGCTAACGTGCCACGTAAGTGGACCTTTGCAAACATGGAGGAAAAGAGGAAGCATTAAGGCATTGGCAGGATGCAGTAAGCTTTCAAAGGAAGATTTTACAGCTCCCTGTACCTTCCAGAGTGATGATCTATGCCCTCCCTGCCTGAAAGTAATTCCAAGCCTGTGTCACTTGTAGCACAAGACACAAAATGCTTTTTCTCTGTGCAGCATTTTCCTTGGTTCTCTACCCACTCTTTTCAGAGTCCATCTTCCATCACTCAACACCCAGTCCTGAAACTGCCTTACAGTCACCAAAAAGCCAGGTGGCCAACACCAAGAGCTTGCCTCACACCCTCCATGCCATGTTACACATATATGTGTCCCTGCACACCTTCCCTCTCCGTGACACTAACCACACGTGAGAAATTCCTCTGCCCTCCACTGACTGAGCACCACACTTCCAGGAAAGCCTTCGTGTGGTTAACAGGGTGCAATTGAACTTCTGTGATTCACTTGGTGCACCTTAGGTCTCAAGTGCTTGCACAAGATAGAAACATTTGTTAAGTACAAAGCAAAAAGCAAAAAAAACCCAAACCACAATCAGCAACAACAAAAATAACCCAACCAACAATAAGAAATGTCACATTCACATTTTCTGAAAAAATCCCTTTGCCCAGGATTTTTCTCTTGAGAAGATGAGAAGCCTCAGAGAAAAGGGAAAAAAATAATTATCTCATTTGCTTCTCCTGTGTTGTGCTCATGTGGAATGTGTTTGGAGATTGTTTACCCACAGGTGATTGTTTCACTGGATTCTGCTGTGAGTTGCTTTCACTCATTGGCCAATCAGTGCCAAGCTGTTTTAGGACTCTGGAGGGAGTCAGGAGTTTTCATTATTATCTTTTTAGCATTCTGTAAGTATCCTTTCTGTATTCTTTAGTATAGTATAATTTAGTATTCTTTAATATAATATAGTATCATAAAATAATAAATTAGCCTTCTGAGAACATGGAGTCAGATTCATCATTCCTTCCTGCCATGAGGGTCCCCACAAATACAATAAAGAAAAAAACCCAACCACCCACAAATGCACAAAAAACCCCAAACGGCTGAAATAAAACCACATACCAAAAACCAACTAATCTTTTAGTATCAGAGAGGAAACACCACAACCCCAAAACCCTGTCATGAGTGATAAGGCACAGGAGATTAAAATAAAGGAAGGAAGGAAAAGCTGGTTGTTAAAGCATCCAACATTTTCACTGAAGGTTTACATCACAGTAACCCACGTGTACCTCCTAAGTCTACTTGAAGGGAGATCACATTGAAAAACTGGTCACATTGAAAAAATTAAATATGGACTGTTTGCCTAAAGAATGGAAAGACTGAAGAGGTCAACACAGAATAAGATCTGTGTCCACCTATGAAAAAAACCTCATCTTTAGATGACTCCAGAACAACAAAAAGTGCTGAGATCTCAGTAAGAACACTCAGTGGTATTAGGTTTTAGTCGAATGACAAGAATGCAGCCAAAACAAGTGTGATAAAAATCTTTACAAGTCAGCAAGGTCAGCCGGCTCTTCTATCTTGCCTCAAGATTTTCCAATTAGTTCTTGTACCTTTCTTCAGGCAGTTTTCTCTCTCCCTTGGGGTCCAGAAAACATTAGTATCTTTCATTCCAGGAAAATCAAGCTCTGCCACTTTTATATATCCCTCAGCCTCACTGGTCCATCAAAATTTTCCATTTTTGTAATCAAGACCTCAGCCACAAAGCAATTTTTGTCTGTCCTTTCATCATTTTTAAAATGAACCAAGTAATGGTCATTCAATTTCAGTTCGTTTCTTGTGACAAGCTCCCCATTCAGTCTTCATTATATTGTGAAAATTAAGACTAAAGTATTCCTACTGATTGAAAAAGAAATCATTCATCACAGCAGCCCTGTTAATGTGTACATAGTCCTAAACCTATGACTGTGCAAATCCCACAAGACCAAAATCCTTACTAACATTACAGACATCCAGATATGAGCTAGAGGAATGGGGTCTTCAGCAAATGCACAATTTTACCCAAGGGAACTTCTTCACCATCTGTCTCAAGATTACTTTGATTTGGATTGTTTCATGCACAATTCCCAGCTCCTTGCATTCTCAGTGTCATTCTCTCATAAGCTGAATGAGAGGCACTAAGATCTATTCAGGTTTGCTTGGGGACTGCAACTAGTTTGCTCTTTGAGGCCAAAAACACCATTTTGACCAAGAAATTAAAGAAGCCAAGGCCACAGAAACACAAAGTTTCAAAACCTCCTTATACACTGATTTGTCTCTACCATCATCACACACATCCTTAGGATCGGATTATTCTGATGTTTTCAGGTCAAGAATTGTGGCTTGCAGCATGCAAAAAACCCACTCAGTATCTGTCTTTTCTTTCTATTGTACATGAAAACAGCAAAAAGACAAAAGTTCACTATAGCATATAAATGTCGTCATTATCTATCTGAATGTGCTAATTTCTAGTACTCTGAAATTAATGCAATGGTTCTGTTAAACAATGATTACAGACAAACATTCTGTTGAAGTATATATCATTATTAATCATTTCATAGGCTTAGAATAAAAGTCATGACAGCATGTTATTATTTGGCAACAAAACATTGAATTCTACTTAAACAACCACATCCTTTTGCGGATGTATAACTGCAGTTTTAAGTTTTTCAGCACAATCTGGATTCCACATCTCTTTCCTTGTGGCAAAACAGTCCACCGTTTTTAATGCATTCTGAATATTTTCTGGAATATTCAGTGCAGCTGGGCAGAATCAGAGAGCAATCAAACACACATATCATGGGCACTGAGGTCTCTCAGGAACTCCGCTCTCCCCTAACTGTGCTGTTACTGCAAGACGTGTCGCTACAATTCTTTTCCACAACAAACACGCTGCAGTGAACTCGGGACACTCAGCCTGCAGGATTACACAATAGCACAAAGCCCTGCACTTTTTTAGAGCTCAAAAGAAAAACAGCACTTCTTATGAATCAAACAACTGGCTGTCAGGGCATTCTAACTGGATGCTGTGAAGAGGCAGACAGTGTCCCTAAAATACCCCTTTAAAGGAGGCAAGTGCTGGAGTGTGGCTGTGGCCACTTCAGTAGGGCCAGACCTGATAATGGGCCCCACCATTACCAGGTCTGACTTTGCACACCCTCCATAACCTTTCTTTTCTAGCATGTGGGTTTTTTCCAACATCCTTACAATATTTTTTTCTTTCACATGCTTTTTATCCATGCTATCCTTCAGAAAAAAACTGCATCCAAAACTCCTGGCAATATTATCAAAATAATACCAGTAATGATGTCATTATGGAATATTACCCCTATTTTATAGTGCAGAGGCTTTTTTACTTCTTCCACCAGTAAGCCCAAATTTATGATAGTATTTTAAACATCTCAGTTCAACTTCCAGCCCTTGGATGTGGGAAGACTAATTTTCAGGAAAATTACTAAATGTTCAAGGAAGATCTCACGCAAAATTGGATTGAGCTTTCATTTCTATGCTAGCCCTGCTGACCTTAGTGTGTACTGCTGCTTGTGTACACAAGTACAGTGTTGAAGGAAATAAAAAACCTACTTAATTTACAAAACATTTTATGTTATTTGAAAGAAATGAGCAGGTTATTTAAAGTACTGGACTACTACTGTGTAATATCACTAGAAGCATCCTTTACAGGACCCAATGCCTTTGGGAAATATTATTCAAGATAACTAGCAGCTGTTCAAGAAGGCAAATCTTTGCCTGATTTCCAGCATGACACTCACTGACCTCTCCCTCCCCCACAAACAGGCATGTAAAAATAAAAATGTTATCAACTTAACTCGTAGCCAAAGAAACACCAGCACATTAAGAAATTCTCCCAAAACATGACCAAATAAATAACAGAGGAAGACAAAAACATTTTTTCATACACCAACTACCTCAACTTGAGGACAGAATTTTCTTGTTCATTTACTCTCCAGAAGAGCTGCAGGCACGCAGCTTCTATATTCTTGTACAAAAAATACAAAGCCATGAATTTTGCTGACTGTCTGCTCCCTTACCTCTCCAAATAAATGGTGCTTATGTCTTTAGGGTATCATGTAACTCTGCTCTTCAATGTTGGATTCTCTGTTTCTGTAGCACTTACTAACAGCACAGCTCCCTAAAGCAAGCTTGCTGGAAATAAATAAAATGTAAACTTGCTTAGAGTCCAACACAAAAATTATTAAGAAAGCTCTTCTGAAGAAATAAGATTGCCATTTGAAAGGACTCAAGTAGAGACTGAGCCCTGATGCTACACACAAAGGAAGAATTAAGGAAAAGAATGTGTCTGACTCTACACAGCTGATGTAAAGGCATTTTTATTAAAAAAGCTGAACTGTAGAATCATAGAATCATTCAGATTCAAAAAGATGTTTGAGAACATTGATAAAGATACTGAACAGGACTGGGCCCAACACTGAGCCCTGGGGAACACCACTTGTGACCAGACACCAGCCAGACTCAACTCCCTTTTCCCACCACTCTCTGCGCCCAACAATCCAGCCATTTTTTTACCCACCAAAGAGTGCATCTGTGCAAACCATGGCCTGCCAGTTTCTCCAGGAGAACACTGTGGGAAATGGTGTTAAAAGCTTTACTGAAATCCTGGGCAAAGGGATTTTTCCAGAAAATGTGAATGTGACACTGGTAGACAATATTCACAGCTCCTTCCTCATCCACTGAGCAGGTCACCTGTCAGAGGTGATCAAGTAGGTCACGTAGGACCAGCCTTTCATGAACCCCTGTCTGATGCCCTGGTTGTCCTGCATGTGCCACGTGATGGCACTCAGGACAATCTGCTCTGTGACTTTCCCAGGTACCAAGGTCAGGCTGACAGGCCTGTAGCTCCCCAGATCCTCCTCCTGGCCACTCTTGTCACTCAGTGTCACATTTGCCAATCTCCCCAGTGCAAAAGTACTGCTGATAAAGGATGGAAAGTGGCTCAGTGAACATTTTCATGAGCTCCCTAAGTATCCTTAGGTGGACCCCTCCAGCCTGAAAACTTGTGTGTGTCTACGTGGTCACTGACCATTTCCCTGGGATTATGGGAGCTTTATTCTGCTCCCTGTCTTCCAAGTCAGGGGACTGGCACCTAGAGAACAACTGGCCTTCCTATTAAAGACTGTGGAAGAGAAGGCATTACACAGCTCAACCTTTTCCTCATTCTCTGTCACCCTATATCCCCCCCACATCCAATAAAGGATGGAGATTCTCCTTAGCTCTCCTTTTGTTGCTAATGTAGAAAGATTTTTATTACCTTTCACAGCAGTAGCCAGATTGAATTCTAGTTGGCCTTTGGCCCTTATAATTTTCTCCCTGCATGACCTCATGACATTCCCTGTAGTCCTCCTGAGCTGCCTACCCCTTCTTTCAAAGGTGACAAGCCCACCTTTTTTTTTGCCTCTGAGTTCCAGACAAAGATCCCTGTCCAGCCAAGCGGGTCTTCTTGCACCAGCTCTTCTTTCAGCACATAAGGACATCCTGCTCCTGTGCCTTTAGGATTTCCTTACTGAAAAATGCCCAGCCTTCCTGATTTCCTTGCCCTTCAGGATTGTCTCCCAAGGGACTCTGTCAACCAGGCTCCTAAACAGTTTGGAAGTCCAAAGTAATAGTTCTGCTGACCCCTTTCCTTACTTCTCTTCCTACAAAGGGAACAGGATGGATAGTAAAGGTTCTGCAGTGTGAATTCATTTAGCGTTCTTGAATCAAAACTCCAGAAGAAGTTCATAAAGCTTGATAAATGGTCAACACTGAGACAGACAAAATTTACCGTGGTCAGGTAGAGCATAATAAATCTTTCTGGATACCAAAAAGAATCATTTAGACTGCTCATATATACAGATGGATTCTAAACTAGTTGGAACCTCTCAGGGGAGCTATATAGCATCACTGTGGACAATTCACCAGAAATATCCATTCAATATGTAACTGCAACACAAAAAGCAAGAAATTAGATTAGTTTAGTCCTAAGCATACAAACAGCCCTGGTAATTTTTTAATACCAGTGATTCCACAAGAAACACATATTTGATAAAGACTTCAATTTAAAGTGTTATTTCTAGGATTTCTCAGAGTTAAGTTACAAATTTTTTTATGGCTTTTTCATTTTTTTGTTATTGCAATTGTGTATCTCCCTAATTTCCTGATCAGAATGCCATACACTGTCCAGGCAACTGCCTGACAGAAATCCAAGTATATTAGGCCTGCATTTGACACGGAGGCATTTATCAAGCTTTTATCTCACAAAAAAATAGGTATCACATTAGACTGACAAGATATATTTTCCATAGTCACATACTCACTTGCAAGCAACTACATCATCATCCTTTAAACTTTTATTGATCCAAATTCATGTCAGGCACACCATTACTTAGCCAAGGCAAATACCAGGCTGACAGGCCTAAAATTATTTGAGTCATTTTGTTCAGTCCTTTAAAATACTGGCAGGGCATTGTCTTCCAACCAATCTTCTGAAACTTACCTGACGTTCTGGGAAAAATTATTCACATCAACAACCTATACAGCACTTGGGCTATCTCTCCTTAAACTCCCAAAAACAAGAAGTTTCAGCTTTGATTTTTAAAATTCTTCCTCTAGAAGCTGAAAAAAATGCTGGTATGGAGAAGAGAATCTCATCCCTTTATGATACTTCTGCTTTTTCCCTTAAATGCAAACTAGAATTCTACTAACACAGAATTTGCCTTCCCAGGGTTTTGCCAATAGATGTATTTAAGATGTTTTAGTATTGACAGTGCATAGTCTGTTGTATTTGTCTGAGAGCAAACTCACTCTCAGTATCTTTTCGTATCCCTCTTAATTGGAGCTGCTCATTCTGTGCCGTGGTAGCTCACAGGCCAGGCTGCAGCCAGTGCCTAATGTTTTAATTCAGGGGAGTGGAAAGGATTTCCCACCTGTTAGATACCCCTTAAAACCTCTTCTTTCCAATTTGTTAATGACTTAGAAACAGGTAATGCAGTTTTTAATATAAAATGCCCCTTCCACTCCTAGGAACCTACGTGATTCTTCCTGATATTGCAATCACAACTTTTTTCGTACGGTTCCATACTGAAATATTTTGTTGCATCATGGCTTAAAGGAGAGCAAAGAGAGCAGAGATACTGTCAGTGGCTTCCTGCATTAATTCATCCGTCTTCCCGCTGCTCAGAAAGATTACAACATTCCCATGTGCACAGAAGTCAGGCCCCTATCCTCCTACTGTTAAATCACATTTTTCCTGTTGCTCTCACAGGGTGGTTCTGTAACAGCACACAGGAATCATCAAGACAGACAAGACAATTTTTCAAACAACATTTCATGAGCAGTGCTACATTCTCATTATAAAAAGGAATGGATGCTTTAAAATAAATCCTGAAAACAGGAACACATTCCTCAATACAACTAGAGTCATTGTGACTCTGTATATTTATAATATATATATATCTGTATATATATTATTAGATATTAGATAGCTATTATTAGATATTAGATATATATCTGTAATATATGTGCATATCTTCTGATCAGAAATCCCTTCACAATATCTGCTTTCCTTTCAATTTATAAAATATTAGTTAAATAATATGTGGTTTTGAAATTTTTGCTTTATCTGATACAACAGTCTATGCCACTTGACAGAAGAGAAAATGTAGACACTCTCAAGAATAGAGTTTTAATATCTTTTTTTAAAGTAGCAGCATTTTTGCAACAGATGAAAAGTACTGCAGGTTATAATAAAGTCAACAGCCCACCAGACTTCACCACTAATTACAAAACACACCCACCTCTTGTGCATTTGTAATTCCAAGTGGCATCACATTTAACTGGAAATCAAGAGGCTGCAATTCTCCCTATTTCAGAACCTTCCAGACATTTGGTGAACTCATTTAACCTAAAGCAAAATATGAAGCCCAGCTAGGAATAACAACAACAGGAAAGCCCTCCCTGGATATTCTTGAACCTGATTAAACTGAAATAACTGCATAACACAAAAACCTACCCTCATCTGCCTTGAGTTCTCAGTCAATCAGCTTCAGAAGTGATATACCCTCACAAGGAAGGTCACCGTGTGTGAGAGGTAAAGAACCACTGCTCAAGTGTGCTGTGCAGGAGGTGACCTGTGTGTTCTCCTGCCCACACCTGATGTTTACACACCAGCAAACACCAGGAGTGTTGGAGGCTGGCAGATTTTGCCATTCTGACTTGAGCATTCTCTGGCCAGCACACCAGTCCTGGACACAGAACACCTGAGAGCTGCAGCTCACATTCTCAGTCTACTTATGCACAGGGGGTTAAACCTTTACCTCTTTGCCCAGACTCTCCAATATCCACACTAAACAAAAGCTACATCCTCTTCATGGAGGTCTCTGCACAGAACTGCTGCCCTGCTATTACCATTTCAAATAAAAACAGCAACTGAAGTCCATCACTTCCAATCACTCAAAACACATTTAACCACAACCTGAAAAATATTTGGATTAATTAGCTTACTTTTAATTCAAATGTTGCATTATCCAAGAAAAGACTTTACCTGTGCAGGAAATTCAACTACATTTCATGTCTTTTTGAATCTTTACACCTTTGTCATATTTGGACACAGCATGCAACCATTCTTCTTACTAAATGCCTGAAAAAGTTTTTTTGTTTTTTTTTTTTTTTAAGAGCTTGCATCTCTCCAGTTGCACAAAGAGTGTTTCACAGGACTGCTGGAGATGGAAGAAATCCATTCCTGAGCTCAGAGGATTGAAGCATTCCGTAATTCAACTGCTGACCATCATTTGTCATACATGTCAGACGATTCTGGCCATTCATTCCTTGCTGAATTCTTCACATCACTTGTGTGAGGTGAAGCAAACCATCTGCAAATGTCATACACATTTCTTTTCCTGGACTACTCCTTTTCCTATTCATCCTCTCTTTTCACCTCTGCAGTCTCCTACTTTCTTTTCTTTCTGTAAGCACACAAAGGACATCCTACATTCATTCACCCACAAGTAAAAGAACAACTGAGCTAAGTTATTGGGGAAAAAGAGCTAATAGATGAGCAGAGGGTCTGTGAAGATGTTTCCGATCACTTGTAAGTGAAAACAAGGCAGTAAAATATTCTGCAGATTTTCCTGGTGGACTTTACTCTGTAGTCTGCCAGAGTAAAATGATCTAAAACAGAAAGGGAACAGGGACTGAAAGTAAAGGGGAGTGCAAAGTTTCTCTTTTACCCTCCTGCCTTGGAAAACTATCAGGCTTTTGAACATTTCCCATATACTGTTTCCCCATTTTTCCTACCCTCAATTTCTCACCAAAGAGCAACCAACCTTGTATACAAGAGAGAACAGACTACTACTGCTAATTTACTCATACAGAGCAACATAGTTAGCATAACCCTAAATTTATCGCTATTAGGAACATATATAAGCCCATACTTAGAAAATAAGTTTCTATTTTGGACTTTCCTGAGAACAGAAGGCACTGCTAATTTTAAAACAAACAGAAATAAGTACAAGCTCAAAATTAGGCTGCACCTTTAAAAAGAATAATTTCAGTATAAGACTATGATCTACAGAGTGCAAAAATTCTGCTTCTTAAAATAATTTTTAAAAGACGGATTTTTCACATGCTTTTTTACGCAGGCTTCATCTTGACTAAAAGGAAGGTAACAAACATCAAAAGCTAAATTGTCCACGAGTCTGCCTGAAGAAAAAGGTTCTTTCAGGTCAGGATGAAGGGCAGTAACATTCACCTCAGCCACAGCAATTAAGAAAATTGTTTCCATCTCTACAGGCATCAGTCTCTTGAAAACTGAAGGAACAATCTATTCAATGCAAACATGAATGAAATGTTGACCAGACAGAAAAAAAGACTAAAAATATACCGTGATAACAAAAGACTCTTTTGGAGGAGGAAAAAATGAGTAGCTAGGCTATCCATTAAAATTATTTCCCTGGCTTCCATTCAGATGCTGTCCAAGCACAGCTTCATTGTTTGGCACATCACTTGCATCTCCTCACGTCACCTTCATTCTCTCACTCAGATAACCTCGGATAAAAATATACAGAGCCCTATTCTAGGATTCAGCAATATTAAACCAGGAGCTAGCAGCAAAAACTGGGGCTCTCTTGATTCATAAAGAATTTCTAAAGCCCTTGTGAACAGGGAGCACAGGGAGGAGGGTGAAAGCTTTCATCAAACTGAGGCATAGGACTCGGTTAAGTTCACTTCCAAAGCAGGAGGTGTTATCCATGATGAGAGGATCCAGTTACTGCATCTGCACATCCCCCCAGGAAGATAGTGCAGCTGAGGGAAGGGAATGCTGAATCTGACATCCACTTCATCAGCCTAATAAATTTTAGATTAATTACAGAAAATTATTTCCCATTGCACTTCCACATCAATGGGGCTTTTTTTTGCTTCTCAAGCCTCTTCAAGGCACAATATTGGTACCCTTTAATCATCTGCCAGAACAGGACTGTACACACACCTAAACTGAAAAAGTTTTTTTGTATATGAGTACATATATATATATATACACACACATATATATATATATATATGGAAAGAAAAACTGTTTATCCAGGTGAAATGGCAGAAGGTGATTCTGGTTGATGGACACCCTCCCCCCAGCACCCTCTCAAAGTAGCAGAAAATTGCACCATCAAGCAGACACAGATATCATCATTATTATTGTTACTATTTTGGTTTAAGAAAACACTGACATTTTATGGTTATGAATCAGGAATAGCCAGCTCACTGCCCAGTGAGTACAAATTAAGACTCCTGCTGATGAATGGTCTTTTCAGCCCACCTTTCTGGCATCCCTTGTGTGCTCCTCTCCACTCCTCCACTGTGTGTGCAGCACACATCTTTTCCAGTCCTCTTCCCCTGCTCACGACTGCCGCCTCACTGTCACAGACAAAAGGCTCCTCTCCCTCTGCAGGGCAAGAAAGGGGACACCCCCTGCCCTGTTGCTGTGTTGCTGCCTTGCCTCTGCAAATCATCCTGGATTATCACCACAGAGCAACAGAGAGCCTGAGCTGCAGCCAGACATCAGCAGCCCTTCCATTTTCTGCATAGTTCTGTCTTATTAGGCAGCATACCTTAACCAGCAGCAAAACTAAAAGCAAAATAGGAAGGGCGAGCCTGATAAGGGAGGCCTTATCAGCCTTTGCTGCCGACAAACCCCCCAGAAATGGGGGAAGGGAGGCACTTTTAGAGGCAATGCTTTTGCACACTGCAGTATGCAGGAGCCAGACGCTGCTGAGCACACACACAATAGACACAGTTGCCGTAGCAACAGCATCACAGGGAAATTTTTCAGCAAAGCTTCTCGCTTTCCACCAAGGTTACTTACAGATTACCACTTAGCACAGGGATCTGTATGGATCAGACAACATCTTGCATCTGTCTGGAGCATTCCTGCATGAAAAGATGCGACAATGGCCAGAGCACAGGGAAGAAAAAGGCACTGCACGAGCAAAGCAGGGGCTGGGCTCTCAAAGTGCCATCTGACAGCAACAGCTTGCCACCTCACCACACACTACAAGTGTGATCTGCTGGAATCAAGTATGCTTTCATCTTTTGTTTTGTTTTCTTAAAAATCACTAGATTTCAATAAAGATCTACAGCACATTTCTGCAGCAAGAGACTTCAGTTTCTAATACTGATCAGAAAAAAATTCCCCAAACGAAGAAAAAAACTAAAACCATCTAAGCTGCTTGGTTTTACACATACTTTTATCATTCCACTAATGCTGTTTAAAGGCAGTGAAAGTATATGGTGCTGCACTTGTCTTGAGAAAAAACTGGTCACAAACAGAGCACTTGAATAATTTACAAGTTTAAACTACACCAGTGAGTTATTTACCTTGTTTCATTTGCTCCTCCTAGTTTTTCAGATAAACAAAAAACACATCAATCTTTTCCACTTGAAATGCAATAGTTTTCTTTTTTACTCAAACATTTAAGTGATCAATTGTCACTCCCAAAGAATAAAAATTAAGGACTTGTTCAAAACATAAGTATCACTTGAGAAAACACTTCTTCATCAGTTGTTTCTCCTTAAAGGAGTTTTAAACTTTGACATTTTCAAGTTTTTGGCATGCAATCTCTTGACTGTAAAGCTGCAAAAGTAACCCCCCACATAATCAAATGGCACCACAGAACCACTTTGCAACTTGATCATGGGATACCAACATCCAAAAAGACTGGAAGCTGGCAAAAGATCAAAACTAATCAAATTAAATAGGACTGTTCCTACACTTATGTCTTGTTATCTACAAAGATAACAGCGTGTTCCTGAAATACATCTTTATGACAAACTATAGGTAATTTCAGCATCAATTGTGTGTATATAGTTCCAAGCAAAAGGCTGTCACACCATACCAGAGAGCTTCATTAGGGAAGAGTGCTTCAGGCTCCTCTAGAAGACAGGCAGTTCAGAAACTGTCTGCTACAAGAGCTGCAGAGACACAATTATACACCCAAGCCTTGACAGTTTGGGGAAAAGAATCACATTAGCTCTGATGAGTTTTACAAAACCTTCAAATTTCTTGGCCCTCTGTTAATAAAGGACATTGCAGCACAACAGATATTCACTTTACCTCTGGAAGAACAGGCAAACACAAGACAGAAGCTACTGCAGCAACTTCAACAGGAATGAGCTGAGTCTTCCATCATACAAAGTCATGACTGGGGAGCCTAAAGAAGATGCCACCACATAAAAAAACTTATTCCTGTTGCAGGAATATTTTGAGTAAAGTCTCCAGCTTGAATTAAGAAAATATGACTACGTAATTTCAATTGTCCTTGTGCTCTGAAAAACTTGACACATACAGCAGCATGGTAGAGCCAGGTGTCAGAAGCAATGCTCGAAAAGGACACACAAAATCACAGGCACCAAATTCTTAATTACTGTGGAAAAGAAAACCTACCCCTTACAATGGAAGACATCTTTAATGAATAGAACTGGAAGAAGACAAGGCAAAAATTATGTAGGCAGAAGCTAACTCTTCACAGGGTGGGAGAAGGGAAGAAGGCACCCTTTTGCTATCTACATTTGGGAGCATGAGAAAAATGTAAGTGAAATTGGTGGGAGAAGTCAAAAAAAATCTAATTATCCTTTATCACTAACACATCTGCAGAAGAAGCTCCATTTGAAAGAAGGCCTTCCAATTAGAAGAACAGGAATAGCCTTACCTTATTTCAAATACAGTAGAAATGCAAAATCCTGAAAGCAGGGATTTGCATATTAACTTATCTACTGCATTTAAATCTGGGTGTATTAGAAATTCCCTTCTTCTGAAAGAAGAGAACAAGTAGCTTGATTAGTAGAAGTTCAGTGAGTAGTTCTACTCACTGAACTTCTGACCAAGGTTTAGGACAGTCTGGAAGTCCTTTGCCTCTACCCTCAATAAGATAATGCTCCTCATCACTCAAACACACATCCCAAAAGCAAAATACAAGGAAGAGAAATGTTAGCTTGTAACAGAAGTCTGCCACTCCTACTCACATATTTATAGCACCAGGGTTGAGCAAAAGGGTTGTAGAATTTAAAATAACAGTAAAGATATTAAGGACTCTGAAGACAAGTAATCATATGGGGTAGCACAAGGAAAAATGCAGCCTAACAGTGCAACTATCCCACTGGGAAAGCCATCGACAGGTTAATAAAGCATTCAAGGGAAATGATGATCAAGTACTCATGATACAGCTTAAAACAGCAGTTTTCAAGAGCTCCCATCCAAAACCAGAGGAGAAAGGGTTGCACATTAGTTATGGGAGAAATTCCAAGTCCATGGGGCCTGAAATTAGGAATTACATTAGAAATTGTAATTGCCCATACAACTTTCCAAAGAGACTGTTTTAGTTGCAAGGTCAGAAACACCAAGGACAGAACACCTAAAGCACTGGGAACATCATCATCTCCATTAGTAACTAAAGTTAAATTATTTTAAGGTATTCTTGGCCAACATGGTGTTGTGATAAGCATTCTTAGGACAAATTTCTGCTGAGAAGAAGGATTTGCATCTCTGAGCTCAAACTTTGAAAAACTTCTTTAGGAAATTACTGCTTTTAATTTTTTCAAGTTTTTGGTTGGTAGTCTTTAAGAAAACAGCTGGCAATTTTTTTAAAGATGTGCAAATAAGTATGTTTTGTGAAACCTTGCATCTTTTACTATAGCAAGAAAAGCAAGGCAGAAATTTGCTTAATCCAGCTTGCAGGAACAAACGTAAACTAAAAGCCAATTGCAAACTCCGAAAAGGCAGAGAAATAGGCCAGCCTCTCTCCTGACAGGTGTCATGGAGTTGACAGGATTGAACAGGATGAACACACTGCTCCCCTCCATGAAGAGGTTAATTTTTTTTAAAAAGCCACAAAAATCCCTACTTTTCCTCAAAAGACTCGGAGTTCTGAAGAACCCATCTACAGGCCTGTCTGCAGTATTGTCAAAGGATTTAGTCATTCCACAGGGAGAGCCAAAGATTTGATAATTTTTTTTAATGAGACCTGATTAAAATTTAACACAGTTAAATAACATATCTAGGAGTTTAAATACCCTACTTCTAAAAATGATGGCAAGTAGAAACTGCAAGACAAGCAGGATCTTTGAAAATCAGCTGCTTTATGTGACTAACACAGCAGAGTATGACTTAAACCAGAGCTTCAAAAACTCTGGGCTGCTACCTGCTCATTCCTATCCAGACTGTCACAACACACTGCACAAGTGTGATGAGGTTTGGGTGCCTTTCATTATAACAGTCCTATTTTAATACAAAATTTCTGTTCAAAAGAGTTTGATCCAAAAGAATTACACCCCAGAGTGCTGTGTAGCCCTTCAGAAAGATCTTGACAGGCTGGAGAGATGGGAACAGCAGAACTGTCTGAAATTCAACAGAGGCAAGTGCAGGGTGCTGCACCTGAGGAGGAATAACCCCATGGAATAACCAGTACAGGCTGGGGCTGATCAGCTGGAAAGCAGCTCTGTGGAGGAGTACCTGGGGGTCCTGGTGGACAACAAGCTGTCCATGAGCCATAGTGTGTCCTTGTGTCCAAGAAGGCCAATGGTATCCTGGGGGACATTAGAAAAAGCATTGCCAGCAGGTCAGGAAGGTGATTCTGTACCTCGGCTCAGCCCTGATGAGGCCTCACCTGGGGTGCTGTGTGCAGTTCTTGGCTCCTCAGGACAAGAGATTTGGAGTTCCTGGAGTGGGTCCAGCAGCCACAGGGCTGTGAAGATGATTAAGGGACTGGAGCACTTCTCTCATAAGGAAAGGCAGAGAGAGCTGGGCCTGCTCAGTCTCATGAACAGAAGATTGAGAGGGTGCCCCACCAATGTTTGTCAGTGTCTGAAAGGAGGGTGTCAGGAGAATGGAACCTGGCTCCGCTTGGATGTGCCAAGCAGTATGACAAGAGGCACTGGGCACAAACTGATGCACAGGAGGTTTATCCTGAATATCAGGAAGAACTTCTTTACTGTGCAGGTGATTGAGTGCTGGAACAGATTGTCCAGAGAGGTTGTAAAGTCTCCTTCCCTGGAGATACTCAAAAGCCATCTGGACAATCCTGACTAATGTGCCTGAACAAGGAGGTTGGACTAGACGACCTCCAGTGGTCCTTTCCAACCTGAACCATGCTAGGATTCTGTAACCAAGCTAGTACTCATAATACTGCTCAGAAGATAATACTGCTATAATACTGCTGATAATACTGCTCAGGAGAAAATCTACTTCACAGGTGACACAACTGCAGGCTAGAACAAGGCAGCACAAGCACTCAAAGTCCAGAAAGTGAGCAAACACCATGTACAGTTTCACCTTCTCTTTTTGTTATCACATTAACTCCATATCCATGATTAAAAGCAAAGTAAAAGAACAACTAAGAAGAAAAGCCTTGATAGCTTAGCAAGATCTTCACTTGGTGTTTAAACATAAATAGCACATAAGGCACCACATGATCTTGTCCACAGATCATGTGGTACATGCTATAAATTGTCTTTTTAGGAACAGAAGTCCTCTCCCTTCAGAGTGAAAGCCAGGGAATGCTGTCACTGCTACTGTTGGCACATGTTTGCTTACCCCTATATGTTTATGACCCCTGTGTCAAGGCTTGTGAGCTGGAACAGTTTGAGATGGTCAATGGATTCCCAGAGCAGCTGATTTTGAAAAGCAGCAGTGTCCATTTCAGAGCACTGTCCATTTCAGCAACCTGCACCAGAAAATTCACAGGATTTATCTGCAATACCCACAGTAGGGAAGAAAGTTCCTTTTTGTTTTGATTACTCTGCTGAATTATCACAGTAAAGCTGTTCTCAGGTTTAAACATAAATCTATTGCTGCTAGCATCCATGAATTTTAATATATTCAGTTCCCTAAACTGTCTATGCTACTACAGCAACTGAAGGTGTCTCAGTCTGAGGCATTTATTCTCCTGTCTTTGAAATGCTATTAATGTTATCATTCATTTATTACACAGTCTGGAAATTATGACACTGAGGATGTCTCTTCTTTTGAGTATCCAAGTTGCTTACAAACCAACGCCTTGTTTCCAAAGGCATTTTCTCATATCATTCTACATGCATAACAAAATGAAACAGAGGACTTTCCAGTGGTCTGAGAGCTCCACACAACTGATTTCCCTGCAGTCATGATGAAGATGGGTTAGTGGCAGAATCTGATCTGCTCTGTCCATGCTGTTGCAGTGTGGATGTTCTGTTCTGCACAACAATTCAAGCCCAGATTAATGAAAGCAGACTGAAGGCACACAATCACGGCCTCTGCACCCCCCTGCTTTTCTTAGCACCTAATGGCTTCATCCCATCTCCTGCTCTCACCATGTCTCTGACAACCAAAGCTTGAGACAAACAGGGTAGCAAGTATCAAGCTACCTTATTTCTCCTTCCATTTTTATTTTAACCTAATCAATGGTAACCCCTCTGCTTAAGTCAACAAGTGTTTGGGTTTACACCATTTATTAATGCCGCGGAAGCTTCAGTGGAAGCTGAGAACATAAGAACCTTGCAGGCTTTGGCACCCAAGGTCTGAAGGCCTCTGAACCCAATCCTCTTCTTTTATCTGGATTAATAATAGATTCATACTCCAAAAGATTCCTGGAAAACACTCCTTTTTAGTATGGGCCTTTCCCAACTGAAAAAGAGACAACTACCTTTCTGTCTTTCCTTCCTACTCTTAGGTCTCAAATCTTAAATTAATCTTGTGAGTGAAATATATTCCTTCTCAAATAAATGAAGTATAATGAAAACAGCTATGTCTAAGACTAAAAATTATTGTGCTTTTTTTTAGCCTGTTATCGTCCCCTGCTTTAGACGTCCTCTTTAAGGTCAGGACATGGACAAGCACACAGTATACTGAAAGACTTACAAAAAGGGACTATTTTGAGCCACAACAATTAAGCTCCACAGTGACAAAGGCAGTCAGCAGAGGAAACTGAAGAACTTCAAAATTATCTTTTTTGGTTCCTTTCACCATTTCCTCTGACATGTGAGCAAAAATTCTTATGACGGCTCTTCTGGGAATTTTTTTCTCCTTTTCTTTTGTAGTTTCCACTTCTCAGCTAATTTTGGCCTGTCCAATTGGTTGCTTAGAGATGCTTCAGTTTTTATTGCTCTTTTTCCGTTTGTACTGTAATTTTATTCTGAATGTCACCTCTAGCAAGACTAGTTTTGCAAGTGAAGCAAGCAAAGAAAAGCCCTTTTAAGCAACAACACCAATGTCCACAGAGCAGCATCCTACACACCTTTTCCTCTCCTACATTCAAAAAGTGTAGGAAAGAGTCCTTAGCAACATTTAGCTCTGTCTCAACAGAAGGCAAATCTCTAGAAGTCTGTCTGACAGGATGGTTTTGACCTCTGGTAGTGAAAGAGAGAGAGAGAGAGAGAGAGAAAGAGAGAGAGAGAAAGAGAGAGAGAGAAAGAGAGAGAGAGAAAGAGAGAGAGAGAAAGAGAGAGAGAGAAAGAGAGAGAGAGAAAGAGAGAGAGAGAAAGAGAGAGAGAGAAAGAGAGAGAGAGAAAGAGAGAGATATAGAATAGGTACTGCTAAAATCACCCAGGAAACGAAGTGTGTATAGTAGGGGAGAGAAGGGAGGATAAAAGCAGCACCTCCAGCTCCCAGACATGCCCACCTATCCCATCCCAAGCCCTTGCTGAGCCCCTGTGCTCCGATGCCTGGTAGGACAGTGCCATGCCGTGGACACTCGGCTCGCTGCTCTCTGCAGTCCCTGCAGGTACAGTAGGCCTGCTTCCTGACCCACTTTGCTCACCAATCTCTATTTAGCTCTACGCTAGTGATGCTCCTGGCATGACAATCAGATACTGCAGCCTGCAGTGCAGCTCGTTACAACACAGTGGCGAGCTCCGGGTAAATCCAGTGGAAAAGTACTGTATCAGCGGAGCCTAATTACGCTGAAGTCATCTTCATCAACTGACGTCAAACGCGACGCCACAAAAGCGCTCGAGAGATTTAAAAGATGCCTTTTCATTTTAAATCTGCTAAATCTGCTAGGCATAAAGTAAATCCTAAAGGATCTTTTCTACTCAAGGGCTGCAAATGGCAAAAGCTAATAGAGCTAGTACCTTTTCTTTGGATTACCTAATCAATCTTAGAACTTGTGCCACTTAAAACCTGCCATAATTCCTTCCACTGTCATTTATTCTTAACTAGAGAGGAGCTCTACACCTTAATGTCCAGTGAAATTGTAAACTTAATCTCACTACAGCTATTAAAATTATCTTCTTACGTGCAAGAACCAAATTTCTCCTTCAGACACAGCCACTTAAGAATTAATTTCAAATCCTACTCGCAGTTAACTTCAGATTTTACTTGCACATACACGCGTAAGGGATAAATTGGTTTTGGAAAATTAATGATTATACCAGACAGCTAGGACTCTTCTGGCTCCAAAGTTAAGGTGTAATAGGTGAATACCTCTAAGATCAAGAAACTGGAGTTTGGTCGTATTTCATTTATCTGCAAAAAATACACAGGCATCTCCCTTCTCTTATAGGAAGTATTGTAAAAATGGCCGTAACATGGGACTCCGAAAAGAAATCCAGTTGCCAAGCCCCTAAGACATATGGTAGTAATTCACTATACTACAAATCTCTACTTTCTTTCTGGACACTGAAGTTAACTGGAGAGTTCTGCAGTGGATACCATACATTGCTAATATTTTGCATGTAGAAGGCACTGAAATATGAAACATTTGAGGGTCTTACCAACTCTCTTCTTGGCAAGACACTTCCTTCTGTTCAGTGGAATATTTTTGTACTTAAAAAACTCAGATTCTTATCAAGAAAACTTTTGAGAGTTACTCAAAATTGTTACACCAAAACATTTTAAGTGTCTTAAGATTAGATATACTGAATTTAAAACACTAAAACTAGCACAAACTTATTGAGTGATGATAAATAAAAGCAGCAACAGAAAGTACTGAACATACCCAGTGGGGCCATGAGTGCTTTACAGGTGTGGATCATTTATAGAAGGTGTTGTGTACAGGAGGGAGCATGAGGAGCAATTATTCACAAAGCAGTCCCACTGTGCACAAGTTCAATCCTTTGCAGGAGTTTATTCATGTGCAATATGACCAGTTCTACTGGTGAGCAAGTACTACTACTAAAAAAAAATTCTTGTGGCTTGGCAAATGCCACAAACTGATGGCATTGTGGTGGTTTTTGGCTTTTCTTTTTTTTTTTTTTCTTTTTTTTTTTTTGCACTACCATAATCACACTAATTTACTAAATAAACTGATGATTCCCAAAAATGGACCCCAAAATGCTATGTAAAATCTCTCCAGCAAGAAGTCTGATTATCCATTAAGTGGGATGATACCAGCCAACAACAAGAGAAAACAAAATTAAACATCCATCAGAATGTGCAATTCATCCAAATTTCATACCACAGGCACCTACAAATATATGAGTCATTATTATAATGTACAAGGTAATTATATTTCATCACTCATTACCTTGACCCAAGGAGGACCTCTCATCTTCAGATGGAAGATGCAATCCAGACTTACATTTTTATGATTAAGGAACCCTGCAAGAAGCACAGCTTACATAAAGCAGCACGCTTAGACTAGCAGCTGTGCAGATGCAGAAGAAACTCAACCTCAAAAGACTGCTGTACGACAGCTTCTTTTGCCCACCAGTGCCCTCACACCAAGTATTCCACACTTCAACCCAAGACAAGCAGAGAGAATCCAAGAGGGCTCTCTGCAGGAAGGACACAGCTGGGACAGTTGTTAGTGACAGATCTACCATAACTCACAGGCACCTGGCAAGCAAAGAGGGTATTTAGAAGTAAAAAGCTTCTCTGTTCCTACCTACAATGGGATCAACAACAACACTAAGAGATTATTTTGCTGCCTTGTTATTTATTGAAGATAAGATCACCCTCAGGGCTGTCCCAGGGCAAAGAGCCTGGCAAAGCAGACATCCTCTTGACAGTTTTTCCTCAGGACGAAAATTTACAGCTCATTTGATTTCAGCTTCCTGAGCCATTCACCACAAAACTAAACCTAGACCTTCAGAAGTCGCTTCTCTAACCTCACATCTACTCAATTCACGAAGAGAATACACAGTGAGGCCTTGGAGTTTAGGAAGAGCAAATGAATTACTATACTGGATCAGCCCACTCCAGTGACAAGTATTTCACAAGCACATAACAGAAATCCTTGCCAGACAGTTACACAATAACCTACAAAGTCTATTTTTAGGGTCCATAAAAGTTTACATCCTTTCAAGAGACTATACAGATCTTTGTTTGCTTTTTTTTATGTGAACTTGGAAATGCTCAATATTGGCATCCAAACATCCACTGAGCCCTGCTATGATGTATTTCCTTCTCCAGAGCATTTGTTATTGTTTTTAATCAAACAAAAGCTGTCTAGGAATCCAAGGCTCTAATCTGAATTGTTACTGCTTGAACATCTGTTAAAAAATTCTTGCTTCAAAAGTAGAACAGATTCTGGTTTACATGGAAAACTATGTAAGTAATAAATATCTGGCAAATCAAGAAAGCACTTTAGGGGATATAATCTAAGATGCAATCATTGAATTGCTTCTTAGTCCTGGACTACGGAGTCAGAGTGAGAGAAAAACCACAAAAATAAACCTTGGTTTTGATGGTTACTTTCAATGTTACTGTGCTTAGTAGGTTGACTCCCGGTTGATTTGCAAATCCACACAGGCCCCTGGGAGTGGGATCTCAGATCATTTAGCATCATGGCAGATTTCCAGTTCTTGGCAGGAGAGTTGTTTTTCTCCATGAATCAGCAACTGTCCATCACACTACAATCCGTGAAGTGAAAAACCCACCTCATCAGCATGAACTAAATGCATGTATGTGTGTATACATCACAGAGGAGTTTCTGGTCTCTCTCTGCAGCCCACATGTGAGGACTGTCATTTGCACAAGCACGTACCTGCCTCTGAAAGCCAACCACAAAAGGAAGTGATTTATCTCAACTTCTGCAGGCCTGTAATCTTTGATAACACATCATCTGCATGGTAAGCCTTTAAATGTTATGGTAAAGAACATGAACAACACCCCATCCTATTTACTGCTTTCTCCTATCAATGGGCAACTCCAGAGCCAGGCCCACTGTGGTCAGCTGCAGAACAGCTGCCTGTGCCTGCTGGAGAGTAAAGAACATTTTCATTGTCACACAATGCTTACCAGCAAATGCACTCTAAACACCCATCAGCAAGGAAAACAAGAGCAAATAAGTTACATTTGAAACATCTTCCTGAAACGTGCTCCAGAATTTTAACAGCTCTCTGTAATACAGATGATGCTTCTAAAAAATGATAGCAAATGAGATGAATGCTGCCCCAGTAAAGTGAGCTTATTCTCAGAAATACTCTGACAAGCAAATCATGGATTTTGGAGATGTATTACAGAAAAGGATGTACTAATAAGTCCTCATTTTATTCTTCCTGTGTCTGTCTCTTCCTGATACACAAGAGATTGCAGTATTCCTATTGTATGGCATCGCTGTGCTAATATTAAATAACAACAGATTTGCTGGCTGCTCAAAAATGCCATTTTTTGAAGGAGGAGGGGAAAAAACTACTATAATCAGAAATTCACTCTTAAAATTCAGGAATCAGACACTCCCAGGCCCCCTGATCCACCATGTAAATACTAGAAAAACTATAACCTGATCCACTGGATGAAGCTGTTCAGCAGAATGTCTGGGTCTTCACTGTTCCCTCTGCGTGAATTACATGTCCAGGGCATTGCAAAATTCACCCAAATTACTCCCTTTTTCCAGAATCTAATCATAAAACCTGCACTTCAGGGTTATAAATTCACAGTTTGAGGCTAAGCATAAATTCACTCAGTAAACTGGGTTTGTTTCTTGCAGCATTAATTCGCACATGCACTGAAGATCATCGAACACAGCACAGCCAAGTTATCAAACTGCAGCAATGCTGTCAAAAGGACTGCTTTTTTTTTTCCTTAAATGCAAACATGTCTTTTATTATTAGCTGCATAAGGGTGATCTATGTTTACACAGCTCAGAACTGGATTTAAAACCAATTTTAACAGCCAACTGTTTCAACTTGCATGTAAACAAACATACTGCATTTCTTCATTAGCTGGAGTTTGCTGCAGTCTGTCAGCCATCTGTACTGTCTTGCATTCTGTTCTCTGTTCAGAGCACCACTATCAAATGTTGGTGATATAGTATTGCTCTCTTTGGAGACATCATGACTACACTATAAATAGTTTAGAGACATAACACACTATTTCTAACAGTTGTCTTAATATCTGCTTTCTCAGAATGCATTAGGTTGTTCTATTTTTCATCCAATTTTGGTACTCTGTATTTTTTTTATTTTGCAAATACGAGGAAAAAAGATTTTATTTTGGCGCTCTCAGAGGTACAGAGCAAAAACTGCAGCCTGAGCAAGGCTTTATCCCAGCTTCTGCACCCCTCAAATCCCAGATGCAGAGGCCAAACCCCAGAACATAACCCTGCAAATATCTGCAGTGCAGTACAAGGGTGACTGCACAGTGCACAAAGAATCAGGCTGTCCTTAAACCAGCTAGTTTAGGTGCTGGAGCCAGCCCTGGAGCACCTGCACGGAGAGCTGCAGGCTGACCCAGGCATTCACTGAAGTCACAGCAGACAAACCCAGCCTGGAATCTCACACTGCGCTGGTGCAGCTCTGTGCTGGAGCTCAGGAGCCCCCAGAGCCTTGCAGAGCCCTGGCTCACTCCGGCCAGCTCAGACATCAGCACACCCCTGGCTCCAGCCAAAGGGAGCACAGCAGAACCCAGTTGGTGCCACCTGTCCCCAACCTCTCCCTGGGGTCACAGTGCCTGCAGATGCACCCTTGAGCAGCCCTACAGCCCCTGGGCTCTGCATGCCAGAGCCTTTCCCAAGGGCAGCCCTACATCCCAGCTCCTGGGGCTGCCAGGAGCTCCCAGAAGCCGTGGTGGCACCATGAGTCCCCTCCAGCCTGCAGTCACACCCTGGGCTATCGGGCTGTTCTAAACTGCTCCAGCTCTCATAAAGCAATTCCAAGGGGACTGCAGCACAGCTGAGGACACCACCCAGACAATTCAGCTACTGATCTGAGCAGTGTGCACTACTTTCAAACTTCAGAGGACAGGTGATAGGATCTTTAGAAGAACAGAGCTCACTTAAATAAGGGGCTTTGGTAGGTTGCCGAGTCATTCCCTCTTTTAGGAAGTGAGGAGAACTGGCAGTGAGACAGGAAACCTGAAACACATCTTAAACCCCAATTTTCCCTCTTCTAGGGACAGCAGAGCACTCAAACATTACTTGCATAACCAGAGCCACTTGACAAGTGATGCAACCACAAACCACAAAGCTACTTGATATCCATGCTAGTTTTCCAAAGTGAAAGCTGCCTCTTCAAATACAGCTTTTTACCTCACCCAGTGGATGAGTTTAAAAGTTTTCAGGAAGAACTTGATGCTCTGCCTTCAAGTTGACTCCCAGACTTACATCGTACTTCTGATTTCAGACCTGCAGTGCTATAAACCCACCTTCTCCCAAGAGAACAAATTTGCTGCTCTCCAAGAACAGACTAGTGGCACATTCGTGCAACACCAACAGAGCTGTCCCTTATCAGAGGTGTCAGAGTTCTGAAAGCTGATTTTGGTAGTAAAATTACCAAGAAGTGAACATGCCTTATTCTGAGAGATCCATTTCAGCTTCAATTCTGAGTTTCTGACTGAGCGAAGTGTGGTGAAACACCACCTAATTTTATTATCTTGTCAGCCATATGCAAAGAAGAGCGGGGCTCACTGAACCATGAAAGTTTGCTATCCATTACTCCCTAATTAAAACAGACTAAAAACTTTAACCTGTAACTCAGCAAAAAAGTTCTTCAGGTATCTAACCTTCTGGATAAGTCTGGGGGATGTTTTTTGATAGCCTAATAAATCTACTACTGGAAATATCTCCCTTTTCCCAGCTTATGCCTCTTTTTCTGGAACAGCAGCAACAAAAATGCCTACATCCTTGTGTCCAGACCATTTTCAGCATTTTCATTTCTTGTGTAGAATTAAACAAGCCAAGTTGCAGGCGTGAAATCAAGCTGCCAGAGAGGCTCACAGCCACAGAATGCTCCTACAGAGCTGCAGTACCACTGTTACAACATGAGCAAAATAAACTCTGACATGCAACCATTTAGGGGGACAGAACACAAAAGAATTCCTTCTTCCCCTTCAATGCCTACACTTATCAGGCACTAGGTTCAAAGCAGGGCTGGGGGGGGGGGGTAGAAAATACAGGTCTGTTTCCTTCACGTCTGTTTGTTCCCTTCTGTGACTGAAGGAATGAAAAAAATGCAGTAGCACCATCAAAATTTTCCAGCTCTATTTTGGCACATCATCTCTCAAAACCAGCCTGATCTAAAAATTTCAAGCATGTTTAACTCAAGAGCCCTTGACAACATCTAATGCACAGGCTATTTATCATAAATTGAGGTGCTTATTTTTGGACTTCACCTTGAAACAGCAAAGAATGTCTGTTTTGTCAGTACCAGAAAAGCTTATAAATCCTGCCAAATGTATCATATTATGTATTTCAATTGTATTCTACGTATACTGCAGAGATATCCACAACTCTCTGCAAAATTCATTCAGCATTACCGATGTGCATATTTTGAACTCAATATGAAATCAGATCATGTTGGGAAGCACTATGACTTGCCCCCTCTACATGAACAATTACTGGATTTAGCACTTCTAAGTAACTAGTGTGATTTCTAATGTACTTTAACACGAGGAAAAAAAAAAAGTAGCTTATTTTTTATGCTTCTCCTTTGCCCATTCCACAATTCTTACACACACAATGATACCACTAACTGCAATAACCCTCTGAAGCTTCACAACTACAGAGAATTTTGAAAAATCTGCAAACCTGCAAGAGACACCCTTTGTAGTGCAAAGTTTTATGTATGAAAAGACAGAAATTTCACACTTTATCACTTGCCCCAAATGTTGCTGCTATATAGAAATTCAAATTAATAGGTATCACAGGGGATTACAGGTTCAATGGCAAGCTGTATTCAGAACAGCTTTTCTACAGTCTTTGCCTTTTAACCATCTCAAACTTATTCAAGCACTTCAAACAATCTCAGTTGACTGTGGTATCCTTTCAATGCCTTCAACTAAATAAGTTACTAGATAAGGCACCTTTCCAGCTTTGTGTGTGGGATGCATCACTTAGGGCTGTTCACATTTCTGACTTCAGAGCATGCAAGGTCAGCAGCCACCATCTCTGCCAACAGCACTAAAGGAATCAACAACTTGGACTGTCCACACATGGCAGTGGTGCTGACCCTGCTATGACATGCCAGGAAAGCCTCCAATAAAGCAATTTCCCAATCAGGGTGGCATCTTCACTAGCAGTGAGCCACCCACCACAACACTTTGCCACTTGCTCTGTACACAGAGCAGACCCTTCTTCTCCCCAGCCATGTTTCAACCAAAACAGGTTTGTAGAAGGCACGCAAGGAACCCCACAAAAGTGCTTTACCTGCCACAAAAAACTATCAGGTGCTCTTCCATTCCTTATTCTCCTCTGCATGGGGCAATTACTAGGAAGTAAATATCAGCTATTCACCATGCATTAAGCCTTGAAAAGCAAGACTGGTGCTTTAGGTGATTTGCAAACATAGAGCTCTTCAAACCCCAGTGATTTCATCAGGTCAAAACCAGACCCACAAGCAACATGGTCTGTAAGAACAGCAGCTTTGCTGCTCTTGCAAAGAATTGAAAAAGTTCCTTGTAGCTGTCTTGCAGATCTCAAAGAAAAATAAAACCTTGGACTATGCGCTGGTTTTTCACAAAATTGATTGTGAGGCCTTGGATTCAAACCCAAAGTAGAAAGTCCAGGCATATGTAGAAAATAAACAAATGAAAAACAAAAGCCTTGTTTCTAGCACAGTTATTTGTGGATAAAGCTGACTTAACATGTCAAGAGTAATTGAGGTGAAAAAGTTAGCTTTGTGCTTAAAGGTTCACATACCACTGTGAGAAAGAAGAAAAATAAAGGGAACTTCTTCAGACAAGCAAAGATCCATAAAAAGAACTGCAGACAGCATACATGATTCTAGATGACTAATACTGCAACTCAGAAGAAACACTCAAATAAAGATTCTCATGAATCAGGACAGTCTTTTTCAAGAAACATTTTAATGATGACAAAGTCACATCTGTGTCACCTCTAAGCTCCTCTTTCTCATTTTCTGTTTACCCTTGCAGAAGAACACAACATTGCAGACATCAGGTTTTTTAATTTTCTGAAGAGCAGAGCCTGTTTTTAGTGAACTAATTTCAATAGCCTATCTGTCACACAGCCTGTGCACCTACTGCTACTCAAAAGAAAACAGAGGACAGGGAGAAGGGCACAGAATTACATTTTATCTTATAAATTTAGAGCAAAACTGTCAGTGTAAACCAATTCAACTTACTTTTATATGACCAAAGAGTAATTTATGCTAGAAGATGGCACATAACTAGAGAAACTGCAGAACAAGCCCTGAAAATCAAAATGATCATTTTAAGCCTCCAGATCAAGGGCTCTGGTTTTCAGTGCATGGATAGTTAAACTGCAGAGTAGCTTCTCAACTCATTTTCTACTTTGCAAACTTTGGAGTAGAAGGAAAATAAGAACAAAGAGGAGAGGACAGCTAATTTTAGTGTTTCTGGGCTAAAACAAAATAACAACAAAGAACTAGTGAACCATGAAGCAGTTTTTCCAAGCTGCTATTTCAGTTACAAGCTTTCTTTTCCCTAGTCAGTGCTGGAAAGAAGATGCCAGCTTCTACCCTATCAGAGTAATACAAGCACCTTATTTTATGCAGAGGGGCACATTGAGAGCTCTGAACTGCTTGCATAATGCTCCTATACATTTTGCTGCACCCAAAATGTGTATTATAGCTGACAGGAAAAAAACAGCACTATTTCTTCAATTTCCTTCTCTCTCACTGGCTGCCCCTAGTAAGAAGCATCACTCCTGCAAACTGAACTTGAGTCTTGTCTATTACATTTTAACAACTACCCTGAAAATTCATCCCTCTGACAGCTTATTATTACAGCACTGGACTGAAGCTTCATAATTCCCCATCTCAAGCATGTGTGGAAACAGTTTTGAGGACAAAACCAAGACATTAGGATCACAGGATTATCCAGGGTCGAAGCGACCTCCAGAGGTTCAGTCCAACCTCCTGCTCCCAAGCAAATCAGCCATGAGATCTTTTCCATTCCATAAAGTTCACATGGCACAACCTCCCCAGGCAGCCTGTTCCTCTGCTTGATTGTCCTCATGGTGGAAAAGGTTTTCCTTACATTAAGTCCAAACCTCGTGTTTCTATTTGTGTCTTTTGTTTCTCCAAGTTCATCTTCTTGATGAACTTCCTTGTGGGTACTGGCAGGCTGCTACTCTGTACCCTTGAAACTTTCTCTTCTCTCTGCTGAGCAAACCTAATAAGATTTCATCATGAGATTTTTCACTCATCAGTTTCAGTTAAGAGAAAATGAGGTACCGAGGCAGTTACCTCCTCAAAACAACCCGCCCCCCCGGACTTTCAGGTCTATGAACACATGATCTTCAAAGAAACTGTAATCATCTCACAGAAGTGGGCTTTTGAACTCTGATTTTTCTAAGGAAAGTTCCCTTTTCTGCAAGTATTTACTCAGAACAACCCATCTTATGTTTTCAGCTTCATCAATACTACTCTAGAGCTGAACAAAGTCTCCTACAATTTAAGGATGAATGGATTTGTTTTAGTCACTGTTTCAAAATAAAGCAAACTGAGAACAGAGAGTGAACACTGAAATTTCTCTCCTGAGCAGCAAATGACTGCAATAAATTTGGGCAACCAAACAGAAAGCTAGAACAGAAAATGCTATGCTGCCTTCACACATAGCAGCATTAAAATATACCGGGTTAGGTTCATAATATTGCTGTTAAAGTTCTCTCTTCTCTAAGGATCTATGTGCTATTACTCTGCAAACCTTCACAGGAATAAATTATGCTTTCCAAGCATTAAAAACACATTAACATGACATAGGGCATGGAAATTCAAACTTCAAATACTTACTGAAACCAATAGATCATAAACCAAATCAGTAGTAGAAAAAAGAAGATGGTTACATTAACTAAAATAAAGCTCTCTGAAATAATTAAGTGATTTTTCAGCCACTGTGATAACACATATTCCAATGGCTTCGATATCAGTGAAAGAGTCATTTAGACACAATTTCACTTTTAGTCATTTACTGGAACTCATAACCCTCTGGCCCAATTCCAGAAGATTTCTCAAATCCAATATAAAAAACCTCAAGTCAGCCTGAGCAGCCTATACCATGCCACATGAACGGTAAGCTGCCATGACACACACAGCAGCACATTTTAAAACTGCTTTCATTTTTCAGTGCCCTTCAATTACTTTAAAAAAAAGAGACTTGACAACAAACATTAACTTCTCTCACCATTTCACTGACTGTGTTATTAGCCAATTCATTCACTTGTCCCCTCTCAGAGACAAAGTTGGTATGCTTATCCTTGCTCATAAGTGTTTAATTTCTTAAAAACATTTGCATGACACTAAAATCTGTTACACTTAACATCTCCAGCTTTACCTTACTTCTCAAATCAATAGGCCTATTTAAGCATTTTCCGCACAGCTGAATCTAAAACTGAATGTTTATCAAATGCCAACTAGAATATTTTTATCTGAAAACATTTTAAAAACTCAGTTGAAGGTACAACAGTCCTGTAAAGCTAAATTAAAAACATGAGATTTCTTTTCTTTTAAATAGGCAACATGAGGCTGCAATCTTGCTTTCACTTTGGCATTAGAACCTGAAATTTCATGTTTTCAGGAATTTTGGAAAATAAGCTTTCCATAGATTTTTTTTTTAAACCCATCACAATTACCACAAGCTATTCAAGGAAAATTTGCCTTAACACCATACTCAGCTTCTCACAGACGATCACTGTCATCACTACCTTAAATGAATCTCAGGTACACACTTTGATACCACCAGTTTTTGTGACAGTCACCAGAAACTGCGCAATTTTAAAGGCTTTACAACCTGGTGGGCTACTCCTCTGGGTACTGCAGAGCTCCACTGACTTGCGTGCACCTCCCTGTATCAACACTGGACTTGACCCAGGAGCTCCTGCTGCATTTTGGGTCCCCTATCAAGAGTACTAGAGAGCTGTCTACTAGAGTGTTGCCTGCAGAAGAGTATCAATGGGTTCTATAGAAGAGATTTACTATGGAGTGTTAAACTGCACATAGGAATGCTTCCTGGCTTTTATTTGTGCCTTTCATTCTCCTCCATCCATCAGAAACCCAAGTGCTCTATTTAACCATGTGGGCTTCACCCCTCTTCCTTTTGCAGCTGTTTTCCTAAGATAAGCTCTGAACTGTGTTGCTGTTCTGAGCCAGCTCACCTGCAAAGATTGTTTGAGAACCCTGCCCACTGGGACATGACTCAGAGCAGAAGACAGGTACACAATGCTTTCTGATTTTAGCATGGCAGTGAGACAAGAGCAGCAGTACAAACAGTACTTTGAACCTTCTAGATGGGAAGATGCAGTTGGGCTTACACACACTGCAAAATAACTTTGCAGACATGTAAATGACTGGTGCATTCCTCCTGCTCCCTCAGGATCAGAAGTTTGCCTTGTTAGGACTGGCAATGTGCTGGTCTCCAAGTTTTCACACATCTCCATCCAGTTTGAAGGAGGAGGTTTGAAGTGTCTTACAGAGGCACAAGGACAGGAGGGGAACATCTGGGGGTTTTTCTACATGTAGCAGTGCTTATGCTTTGAGAAAGAGGTGGAGAATGTAATTACTGACCACTAAGTTTTAATAATCCCAGCAACTCTGGTAGCACAGTCTGCCAAGGGAGGATGGGATAAATGTGCTGCTACATAGCCAGAGCAAGAAAAAGACTATTTAAGGATCAGAAGGTCAGCTCTAAAACTCAGCTGAAAAAGTTTGACACTGATCCAGGGGAAATAAAAGTGCTACCGCATCTCACCCCAAGATAGCTGAAAAAAAGGAGGAGTAAGAAGCCATACCTTCAGGCTTCTATAGTACAGAAGTGTCTTCTTTCCAAAGAGAATGGAAAGGAGAATGTACAGCATACAGTGTCCTGGAGACAGTGACTGGCAGGCCTGGATGCTATCCCCTGAAGGTCCAAACTCACTGTAGACCTTGGAGAGCTTTCAAATGCTAAGGACGCCTGCTTACAGCCACATGAACCTTGGAGAAAGTCTTTTCTCTAAGAAATAGTGCACTGAAGTATCCAAAAGTTTATGGCCAAAGAGACACTTTCAAAAGAGGTAACAAAGCTGTCTCTGCAGATCATCCCTCCCAGGTGCAGGTCCAGCACTATGACAAATGTGAACAGTGTGACAGGCTTGTTTGGGTGTGCAGCTCTGGCTTCCCAGCAGGCACACCAGATGGCTCTCAGTAGGTCTACACAACAACAACTCTCCTGGGCAAGAGAACAAGGGAAAAAAACAGAGGAAAAAACACAGCAGCAAAACACCTCACAAGGAAGCTCCAGCTAAGGCCTGTGTAATGATTATGGTCCTGCATGAGAGATCTGTGTCAAACAAATTATGAGTGAAAGCAAATTACCTGAAGTGTTAGCAGGTGCAGCTTGGACAACTGTAAAAACCACAGTTTTTCTAATACTAGTTCTCCAAAATGGAAGTAACCCTCTTCAATTATGTCTAGGTGTATGTTAATTATATGTAACAACACAAACACTTCTTACATCTCTGACTTACCATGAATTGAATCAAAAGTCATTTAAAGTGAATGATATTAAAATGGCCTGATTGAGGAACTAAGCTAGAATTCAGAGATTCATTTTTACTAGCTCAAACATAAAACTAATTTAGCATCACAGCTCCAAGTGTTTTAATGGTTTTGGTTCCTCTTCCCACTGAGTATCAGCCAACATACAGCACTGAATAAGACAGTTGGATGGAATCCAAATATGAGTATTATTTCTCTTAATAATGCATAAGCATACAACACAAGTGCATCACAATCATATTGATCTCACATGATAAAAAGTTCCTTGGACTTTGCTCCTGACTTCTCGAATTATCAAAATAGAGTGCTTAGCTCCATAATTACCAAAGAAGAGAACGTTTCTCTTGCAAACACAGGACTGCACATGCAATCTCACTGAATGGAAGAGATGGTTTTGAAGCATGTTACCTGTTGCCAAAAATATAATAAACAGGAGTATAATTTGAAATCCCTGTAGGAGCACAAGTTATCTAATAGATATCTAAAAATCTAAGATATCTAATTTTTCAGCCACTGTGATAACACATATTCCAATGGCTTAGATATCCGTGATAGATTGTAACAGAAGTTGTCAGTAAGTAAAGCAAAAGAGGAAGAGTACAGGGGGAAAAAGGGCTGAAAGAGCAACCTGGAATGCATGTTTAATTTCAGCAGAGGTACATCAGTAGTCCCTCACATACTTAGCATTACTAAATTTTAAGTCCTCTGATAAAATGACTTTATTTGAATTCTCCCTGGCATGGCATGCTGAGCATTAATGCAACATAAGTGAATAAATAGTCCTTTCTCACTGGCTTCCTGCCAATCTGACTGCAAAATAGAGGCCTCACACACAAAACCAGCCATCCTTGAAGACCCTGAATACCAGCAGTGCACTCCTGACTATTTGGCCACAAGACATTGTAGATCTCTCCATGTACCATGCAGAAAAGCAACACAGGACACTACTCTCTCATTTGTTAAAGAGATGGGGATGGGGCTTATTATCTCTCAAACATGAAAGACATTAACACCACATCATATCCCATTTCATATTCCTGAACATCTTGTCAGCTAAGTTAAAACATTTGTATCTTAAGATTACTAAACACCATCACTGTAATCCACAAATACGATCTTAATCTTTCTAAGTAAAAAGACACAAGCATTTTGCTTTTCATGCTCCTCCAAGCAGTCTGCACTTCAGACTTGCTGTGCCAAGGAAAAATTAATCCTGTAAGACTTAAAGCAAACAGAAGAACCAAGAGAGAGCCTTCTATTACTCTGTTCCAAGTACTTTCTCATTTTCACAGGTTGCAAATCTCAACATTATGTTTTGTTTAGGAGATTTATGTCTAACATGTAAACTGAACCAAAAAATTCCAGAGAAAGTTATACAACTGACCATGTAAATGCATTTCTACAAGTCTCTACATTTTTCTTAGCCCCAATGCTGTGTGACAGAGGGCCCAAATAAAAATACTGAGTCAAATCAGCAGTATCAAAGAGGAAGAAGTCGTAGGAATGTGCAGTAAAACTTTAAAAGTGACTGTCATCACAGATTTCCATTATCTCATTTGTTTAAGGTTACTTGGTAGAGTAACCATGAAATAATATTTTGTATCCTTTTAAAACAGAATTAGGAATCAAAGCACAACAAGTGCCATGAAACAGCAAAAAGAAGATTGTGAATTTTTGGTTTCTGAAGACTGACAACATCCCCTCCCACCACAACCTGTGACTTGCCTTCCCAGTGAAAACATTAGATTCACTGTGAAGTGAAAAAAAAAAAAAAAATCAATCTGTGTGTTCTAAAGAACTTGGCATGCACTTTCAAAGTAATCCTTTCAGACATGGAAAATTCAAATGTTCAAAAGACAAGCTGACACCTAGTAGCTGAAGATAAGATCACTGGTAACAAAACTTAGGCTCCATAATACCCATATTTCCAGCACTGACAAGAATTGTTTTAATAAATGCTCTCCTTGCCCAACAATCCACTCAAAAGATGAAACAAAGGGTAGGATCAAAGAGAGGCTTCAGACTTGAATCAATTCTTCATACATGTACTCAAGGCAGACCAGTAAAGGTGAAAAGATTGCCTTTTGCCAGCTGCTCTAAATGTGCGACCTGAGACAGAGATTTGCCTCCGTAATGCTTGTAATTACCTTGTAATGCTTTCTATCTCACTTCCTGTCCTTATTTTCTGGCAAAATTTTGAAAAAAATCTTGTAACTGTGCTCCCAAAAGTCACAAAGCTGGATTTTTTTTTGGTTTTTAATCATAAACCAATTATTGTCTAAATGTTATAGATACAGAGCTGCTTACCCTAGAAGTGGGTGCTCCTTTGTCATTTCAACTTCATTACCACTGTGAGTAATACATCTTTAAAAAAAATCAGGATGCCTTTATCTTTTCTTTGTAGTGGTTAAATCCTAAAAAGAAGCAGCAGCAGATGAAGTCAAAGAAAAAAAATCCATTCACTATTTTCTACTTCTGGAATTGACTTTTGTGTGTTTAAGTCATAAACCCTTTCCCAAAAGTACCAAAGAAAAAGGATTTTCCTTCATCCACACATTAAAAAGAAAAAACCACCATAAAACCATGAGAAATCAAAACAGAGAGCCAAACAGAGGAGATACAAGCAGGGACTAAATCCAAGAAGCAAAAATCATATCCTGTACTTGCATCAGAACACAAAACAACACAAAGTACAACACCTTGGGATACAGAAAAGCAATAAAGGAATTGCAAAGCTATAAACACCAGCAATGTATCTTGTCATAACACTTAATCAAATGTCAGACACTGTATTATCATTGTCTGATCTGTTAGCCATTGTTAAATGGCTTTCATCCCTTCCCCTCAGCATTCTCTTGTGAGGTCTAGCAGCACCTAGCTTTTTATTATTTAACTTTTTCTTTCTATAGAAATGAACCATAGTCCGAGACTTCCAAGGCCTTAAATGGGTTCATACTTTTGAAATCAGACAACAGTGGAGGCTGAAGGAAAACCTTGACAACTTCAAAAAAATAAGAAAACCTGGACAAAAGGGATTTCCACTGAAGCAATCACCAGTAAGAAATCTGGCTATTTAATATTTGTTAATTTAACACTTAACAACATCATGCCAAACAATGTTCTGGCAAAACAAACACATCCTAAAAACTCCTTACTGTATCCTGAGGCACTTGTTACCAAGGAAGGAATTGTTCACATTACTTTTACACCTGGGAGTGGAAGGAGGAATTGTAAAAATGGGAGTTGAAGCGGCAAACTGTAAAAGGAGGCATTTTCAAAATCATACTTCTAAGGTAAGAACTATCAAATTTTTTCTCTTTGAGAATGAAATATTTTTTTAAATTCTTTTAAAATATTTGTATTTACTTTTTACTATGACAAAAAAAAAGAACTGCAAGGCATAGTTTTTTTCAGTCTTTGCTGGCATCTGATTACATGCAAAATCCACTGAATTTATGGAGACCTCAGCAATCAACTGCCAGGAGACCAAGAAAAAAACCTTAGGCAGGTTTTAAAACAGGAGATAGTTTAGCATTTTTGTCCTCACAGGACTAGATGAATTACGTTTACTTTTTCTTCCCCTTCTCCCTCCTCCTTCCACAAAAAAAGTTCTGTTGGTTGAATGCTCAGGCAAAGGCCATGGACTGTATTAGACCATCTAAAAAACAGAGTCCAGAAGTAGCTTCTGCCTTTGACAACTTCAGTTTGAATTAGAGAAAGGCAGCCAACAGGCAAGGGAGAAGAGCCACCAGGTGGGAGGACAAACGGGTCCCTGTCACTGAGCAGGCTTCCCGGTCTTGGAATGCTGTGCCGTGGCCGCACAGCAGAAACACCAATCTCCCTTTGCTGAACCTCTCATTAAATAGTAGCTTCACAGTAACTTATAACCTAAGCACAAAGGCTCTGGCAGGGCCCAGAGCTTGAGTGGCTCGTTGGTGAGTGGAAGCTGGAAACATCAAGCAAACACAAACAAACACCATCACAGGCATAAAAGTACAGGCACAACCCAGGTTCAAACCAAATCCAAAACCCCTAAATTAAAAGCAGGGAGAAGCAGTCTGTTTGCTGGCACTGCCTTGGTGAGTTTATGGCCCCACAGTGACAAATGGTTTGGAAAGAACAAATGTTACAACACCATAAACAGGTGGTGTTGGCACCACTAAGCTCTCTCCCTTCTCATTAACCTGCAGTAACCTACCCAGTAATACAGTATATTCTCTACCTACAGAATGCATACAGGTAGTATGCATTAAAGAGTAAACTTTGCAGCAGCAGCATTCTTCTTAAAGAGACAGAAAAACAATGAGCAACTAACAAAGTCACTTCCACTAATACAAAGAAGTGAACCATTAAAAAGACTGTTCGATCAAATTCCTGTGAGGTTAACTTAAATTATGTATTTCTCCTTGACTATTTTTCTATAAGATCCAGTCTCACAGAACCTGCCAATAAAATTCATCCACACAATTGAAATAGGGAAGATAAGCAGCTTTTACACCAGAAGTTTCTTGACCTAAAGTTCTGGGGTCAGCCAGGTAAAAAACAATTACTCTAACCTCAAATCATCATCATTTTGGCATTATTTTCCCATCCATAAAAGGAGGTATGGATGAGATTTCTTTGCAGGGAACACTGCAAATTGATAGCTTTGTTCCAGTCCACTACAGTTTTTTATTGATTTTCTCTCGTTTTAGCCTGCATTGATTTGTTAATCCCTTCTCTGTAACAGTCCTAATGACAAATTGAGAAAGAAAAACTGCATGCTTTAGGGCCTTTTCCACCAGCCTCTAGCTTCAAACCATATTTTCACTTGAACTTGGAACATGTCCATGCACCTACCCTAGGTTAGATCTGATTCACCTTAAACTAGGTTAAGTGCATTTTACACTGAAACCTTTCTGTTCAGGCTTCTCATGGATTAAAAAGGCAACCAAAATCACATCAGTGAGGCAGAACTGGAGTTCTGTCACTTCCAAGGCTGCTGCTCACAGAGACTGTCTCAAAACCAAGTACATTTTTAAGTAATTTTGCAGCACTGCCCACGGTTGATTAGCACTAACTGCAGCGTGCATCTGAAGGGCATTACTGAGCATTTATGGCACTGGTTGGTGCAAAGAAATCCTTCCAAGGAGCAGGATCACAAGCTGTCTCTGTGCTCAGAGCTGCAGTCATGGTGCACTGTTACTAGAACAATCCATGCAGAAGGATGGGCCCCAGCCAGTATTTTTAATTTAAGGAATACAGTATGAGCATGAAGAGATCAGAGAGTTACAAGGCAACTTAGATTAGTGATTCTGTTACCAATAAGATCATTAAATGGAGATGCCAATTTGGTGCCATTGTTGGGGCCTCACTACAGACAGCTGATGCCTGTCTGCACAAGCCATGGCTGCTGCAAGTAGTTTTATCCTCTTTTCATTTCCTGACACTTTCAGAGATCTCCAAGTGAGATACTCATTTGGAATTCTAACTGCAACACACCACCAAACTGAAAATTAATTTATGGCTTATGAAGACTAAGGCTTGCCCAGAGTCACATTTGTAACACCTCAGTCATCACATGCTGGGTAGATCTCCACCTCCTGACTTTATCCTGTGTCATTCCTCTCCTACACTACCCCATCTGTCAGGAAATCGACCTTTCCTGGTCTCCCATACAGACTGCAGAGCAGCCTGGCCCTGGCTGCCACCTCACTGCTGCAGTACAAGCCCAGCAGCCCAATTTTGGTCATTTTAAAGCAATCCTTTTCTGCAGAAGTGCTACTTGGAAAGCCTCTCGTGTGTACCCACACAGCATGTGCTCCCTGGCACGCAGCGGCAGCGCGGGAGTTCTCCTCTGCCATTCCCTGGGTGTGACTTTGGTTTCCCAGCTCCCTCCATGCAATGCCAGCTGCAGGGGAATTGGTAGGGGTGGCAGGAAGGACAGTGCTGGGAACCAGAATCACCTCCTCTTTGCTTTCCAAAAATTACAGACCCAGAGTTGGTGAGCCAGGCTCTGCTCCTAACACACTGCTATTCTTAACTTGCAGAAATGACTTTGCTGTGCGTGTTAAATGTCCCTCTACCCAGGCCATAAGATACTCTTTACAAACCACAGTCATGTCTTAATGGGATAAGAAAAGCACAGAGTAAGTGGGATAGCTACCTAGGCAAAAAGTGGCATTTGGGTTGCAGCAGTTTGGTACTGCTCTCAATTTTCTGCTTAGGAGAACAGCAGAGAGAACTGACTAAGCTAAGAAATAAATCCTGTTCCCTCACTGCCTGTGACATGACTGTGAACTCTCAGTGTTCTTGCAGTGCTGCCAAGATTAGTGTTACTCTCCTACACAGGTCATGCAGAGCACACAAACACAACTAATCGAACACAGACTTGCTGCATTTTGTATGCAGACTGTAGTTTCCATCTTCTGTTCCATCCTGTTTGGGTTTTTCCCCCTTAATAATAATTTCAACCATTTGGTTTCTTAGTTTCATCCTAATTGCAATTTGTCACTCACACAGTGAGCTGTACTCGGAACCCACTTCTCTGCGGCCTTTATTTTCTTTTATTGTCACTTAAAATTAATTGATAAGCCAAGAACTCAATGCAAGAATATTAAAGGGATCATCTCTATATTAAAATTTTCATCATTGCATCTCTAAAAGAGAATAACAAAATCAATCAAGGAATATTCAACAATGTCATTTCTCAAAAGACATGGATCAAGACCAACTCATAAAAGACACCAGTTCATAACTGGAAAAAAAAAACACCAAAGCAAGAAACTCACAACACACCCCAAAGTATTACTTGCTTAGCAAGTGAGAAACTATACATCACTTCAACTTTTTTTTTTGCATTTACCTCCTTCCCTAACACCCAAAGTGGCTTTTTTTAAGCAGCTTATTGGATCAGTTACTTCACACATATTCTCAAACTTTGAGCAGTAAAATCTGGTTTAGGAAAGTTCAACTTGTTTCTCTCCCACAAAAATACAAACCTCTCAATCTGAACATTCAAAATGAAAACACTTACAGTAGCCAGTCAAACAAATAAGTATTTAAAAGCCACACACAAAACATAGAGATTATATATAATAATATTAGGTTATTTCTTTTGATACCCCTTAAAGCCTCAACTACAGGTTTATTGACAAAGAGGCCTCTAATGAATTTCCCTGATAAGTCACAAACAGTTGTCATTTTTTTTAAAAGCAAAAGGTTCCATTTTCAATATTATTGTGACTATGTGTTAAGATAATAATGTGTATACATTAATCTAGCAGTTATATAAGCAATTAATTGTCATCATATAGATACCTTAGATTTGTCTTGTAGGCAGCTGCTTAATAGTTTGCAACATGAATGGGGAAAAGGAAGAAAAACAAGAATATGCTAAAACCAAAGCTGGCTTTCAAACACTTAAACAAAAATGACATCTTACTGCAACTGCACTGAAAAGAGCAGCAATAAACTTTGACTGCAAAGAGCCATGAGAACGTGGGTATTTGTGGTGCCATTCCCTGAAAGAAAGGAACCATACAGAGGATCCAAAGCAATCTGTATTGCACGGGATGAACCTGCACATTGGAACCATGGACCACAGCAGGATCAGGATAAACACAGTAAGCACACGCTGTCACCAGTCTAGCAGTTATGTTCATTCCCTGACACAACTGGTCCCTACATCCATCAAGATTCAAGTTGAGTGATGATTATTTTTTAATTTCCCAACTGAAATTCCAGAGATCCCTTCCCAGAAAACTGTGATCTAGCACAGTTTGCTTTGAGTAGAAAAGGACATGATGAAAACATGGCTCCATGTGAAGCCATGTACATCCAAAACAATTGCAGCCCTTCCTTCCATCCAGCTTGGCAAGAAACATTCAGCACTGCACAGACACTTCTCACTTGCCTATTGCTGCAGCAAATGTTTGCTGCAATGTGAATGACATGCTGAACATACCACAAACAGTGGAACGATAGCTATTAAAGCCAAAAATATCAAACAGACTGGAAAAGCATTTTGACAAGGAGGAAACATTAAACCAGATCTTTGTAGCATTTGCTAAATAGAGAGACTAATCATATTTCGGGCCATTTGTATTTAATTGTCCTTTCATCTGAAGAGCAGTGCATGAATGTGCATCAGATGAGTCAGATGTTCTGAAGAGGTCCCATCAAGGACGCCCCACAACACAAGAGCACTGCCTATAAAATGCCTCACACAAAAACTTCTCAGTGCCTTGGCCTATTCCATGTTGGTTAGGCACCAAAGCACTGAGAAGAAAACAGCAAACAGACCTGCAGTGGCAAAATGCAAGAACTTTAAACACATTTACATCAGGAACCTCCACGCTTTTCAACCTGCCAGGAAGACACACTCAGATTAGTGGATAATTATCTAAAACTCAGGCTTTTGTTCCTCCTTTGCTTCAGTTTAAAGGAAAAAAAGTGCTCTTATTTCTCAAGGTCAATGTTTTCAGTTGAAGTCAAACTCACAATGGAATAGGTCACTCACAACACTTCAAAAATCAGGTTTTGAAGTGGCAGACACAGACATTTTAACAGTGTCAGTTCAAAGAAAGGAGAATCCCTGGTCTTTGGTGAAGAAAGTAGGCAAGCTACGGGCATGGAGACAAGGAGCAACACAGGAGGTTAAACCTGCTCCTCTGTCCTTGAGCTAAACCCGTGTGTCTTTTATACTGTCCTCTAATCCTTAGATTAGTTTCTCCACTATGGCTTTAACAATATTAACTGAAGTGCAGAGGCAATCAGCAGACCACAGCTTGGCCAAAAATTCAGTTGAATCATTAAAAGTGATTTATAAAAATAGACCACGAATAAAAATCATCAGTCATAATCCTCAATTGTTAAACTGTCTCTCTGCATTAAACACAAAAATTGGAATTGTTAATTCAAGGTAAACATGGAAAAGAACTCATCTCTATATTCCTTTCTATTCAGCTCTCAAATCAAATCCTATCTCCACATGACAACAAATGGAAAAAGGGGTAGCTTGTGTGTTAACAAAGAACAGCTCATGCTACATAGCTTACATACTGCAATTTAATGTATTTTCAAGTATAAATTCTAGCTTTGGCATTACTTTGTAATCTTGAAGTGAAACAATTTAGGTCCTTATTATCTGTTTTTCCTTTTTTCATCAACACAGCTCCTCCTAGGATGCAGATGATCCTCTTAAGTCATCCTTGTGCTGTTATCTCTGCAAAGAATGATGTCTGCTCCAGAACACTGCCTTGCTAATCACTCAAATCAGGTCTCTCACAGGTCTGTGAGAGGAGGAACAGCGCTGAGGGCAGCAGAATAAAGATGAGATTGTTGTTTCTCTTTCTTTTCAAGGAATCTATCTAAATACATCCCTTCACTTTCATGGATGACTTGTCCTGCCAAGGGTAAGTTCCACTGTGCAAAAGCTGCAGCTGCCTTTGTTTTGTATTGTCTGAGAAACAACAGAACAACGTACTTGAGCCACTGCACACAGCACAGATGAAAAACAGCGTGAAGCAGCTTCACAAATGGAGCTGTCTATACATGACTAATGACAAAAAGTAGGGACCCCCATGTCAAAACGGGTAAGAAAGCTGTCTGAGACTCAGAGGAGTTAAAAGTGACTAAACATTAGTGCAGCATCATGGGCTCTGGGGCCTCAGACAGGGTCCCTCAGGATGGCATCCCTTCCCTCCTGCGTGTCATCCATACAGCACAGATTGTTTGTATCACAAACTTGCTGAGGGTGCCCTCAATCCCACTGTCCTTGTCACTGACAAACAGCACTGGTCCCAATACCAGTGCCTCAGGAACACCACTCCCCACTGACCTCAACCCCGTGGCTGCAGAGATTGAGCCAGTATTTATCCACTGAGTCACCCACACATCAAATCCTGTCTTTCTGATTTAAAAACAGGATGTCATGTGGGAAAGCGTCAAATGCTTTGCACAGGTCCAGGTAGATGATGTCAGTTGCTCTTCCCTCATCCACCATTTCTGTAACCCCATCATAGAAGGGCTCCAGATTTGTCAGGCTGGTGAAGCCATCTTGGCTGTCCTTATTTTCCATATACCTTATTATAGTTTCCAGGAGCATCTGTTCCATTATTTTGCCAGGCACACAGGGGAGACTGACCAATCTGCAGTACCCCAGGTCTTCCTTATCTCCCTTTTTTAAAATTGGGGTTATGTTTCCCTTTTCCCAGTGGGAACTGCACTAAACTGACACAGCTTCTCAAGTATGATGGATGGTGGCCTAGCCAATTGCTCTGCCAGTTCCTTCAGGGCCCATCGATATATCACATCAGGTCCCACAGACTTGTGCACCTTCAGGTTCCTTAAATGGTTTCAAACCTGCTCTTCTCCAAAAGTAAGCAGTGCTTCCCTCTCCTTATCCCTGCCTTTGCCCTCTGCAACTTGGGCCATGTGGCTGGAGAAGTTTTGGATTGGTTGATTGAAACTCTTCAGCCTTTTTTAGAACAAGGCAACTCTTCAGAAGTTTCACAGGTTCTCTTTAACACCTCACTAAAGTTTAATGCCCTGGATGACTACACTGAGTGGCACCTGAACAGGTCATGAATCTGATTTTAAGCCAACAAGGCTGCACCATAAAGAAAGCCCACCTTCTGCCTGTTCCCCCATCTCTGCTTTCCTGAACACGTCCTCTCCTTCACTCACCCTACAACTCAAACTGGAGACTTCTCAAAGAGCACAAGAGATCAAGAGTAAGCTTAGTGGGCAGAAGTTCTGGATCAGCCATCAACCACATCTCAAATACATCACAAGTTTTTGTTCCTGCCCCCACAGTACTGGGAATTCCCACTCTTCTCAGCTGCAATACAAGCCAGGAGAACTGTTTAAATGGCTGTGCAAGCCTTCCCCATGGATCAGAGGAATCACCAGTTATGATTTGTGGGGTGCTGCTCTGGAGTTTCAGACAAAAGTAGTGCTACACCTGGGCAAAGTCCCACCTCCTCTGCTTAGCTGCACTGCAGGCACAACTTACACCTGCACACATTGACACCTGAGAGAACTTGGAATCTTTTGCTAAAGCTTATTCCACCAAGAAAAAAATCAGTTCCTGAATGCAAAAGCCTTTTGAAAGAAATAATTGAGTCTTGCTGATTTCTGAATTTACAGGAAGAGCAAGCTTGTGCAACAGCATTTGAAAGGGCACCATTGGGAAACTGTTCTGATTATTTTAACACACATACACAAAAAAAAGAAAATTAAAAAAAAAAAAAAAGGAGTGGGGGAAGAAATGATAATTTTCTTCTTTACCTGAGATGCTCCATTTAGGCAAGGAACTGAAACAGGGGTGTTCCACAGCTCCAAGCACTGTTCAGATGCTGTGCTCTGCTGCCCACTGGGAACAACCGCATGCCTCCCAAGCTGCCCGTAGTCCACTCTGCCCCAGGTGAACACCTTGCCAGCTTCTAAACACAAAACACATTTCAAGATTACTTATTGACCAATTTCCTGAAACTTGTGGATGCCAATTCAAAACCAGAACTTTTTAATGCATCTTATCTACAGCTTCAAAAGCCGAGTGAAAACTTATTTCTGGGAACAGAACAAAAAAAACCATTAAAAACTAGCTCAAGATATTATGTTATACTTCTATGAAGCTACTCATTCTTCATTAACTTGTTTTCTAGCAGAATAACATCTAGATGGTGGCCTGGGCTGATAATAAACCATGTCAGTAAAGCTGCATAACCTGGATATTCTGCATACAATAAATACACTTTGGTTAAACAAAGGATATATTTTAGGTTAATGGAAGCACAAACAAAACAGCTTATTCTGACACATAAAAGATTACAGAAAAAAGAATTCTTTTCTGTTTTCGTTCTTTGCCATGGACAATTCATTGCATGACCTGCATTTAACAGAGTTTTGTTCTCCTGATAGAAGTTACATTCTGTCACTAGTGCTAGCAGAGCTATAACCCTCAGGAGACAGCTGGTTAGTCAGGAGCACCAGCACAAGTGCCATTAAGCATTGGAAATATACTGGTTTATTTTCACAGGAATCACACGTTGGCCAAGGAAAGGTAACTCTAAATTAAATCAGCACTATATGGCTCACCCTTCTCTCCAAGGGTTATTATTCCAAATGCACTGCTGCAGGACTGACACCCAAAACACCATTCTCCTGTATGGATAACATCCATAAACATCCTTCTTACCTTTGCTTTCCTTGAATTTTAAAAAAATAAATAAATCGTACAAAGTGACAGTTTTATTTTCTTAATGAAGTGACTAGTCCCTGCAGATAAGCCTGTCCCTTCTGGGTTTCTAATTAAAGTTATATACACACAGCAGAAGATGAAGTCCTCAACTTGGTTTTAACTAGAAGCATCAAGCCATATTCCAGCCCAGAAAGAAACCTGCAATGACCTTGAGTTATGTACATGCTTCGGCCAAGCCTCAAACTGCTCTCCAGAGTTGAACTCAAGTCATCATGTTTATAGGCCAAAAGATGTGGATCTGGGGAAAATACCATCCAGTCCAGCAGGTCAGCTTACACACACACACACCCACCTCTCCCTGCCCCACAGAGGGGTGAGGTGCAGGGGGTGTGGTCACACCACACAAAGGTAACAACTGAGAGCTTTCTAAACAAATGCCAAAACACAAACCCTTGGAAATCTGAACACCTCCCTTTTCCTCAGGGTGCTGTTAAACTGTCTTGATAGGGACATAGGTGGGCACTGCTGGTTTGTAGAGTTTAAGGTGATAGTGCATTTTGTAAATGAACTGGAAACCTCCTTTCACATACAGAAGTATAGGCATTTTCCCTGGAAATCTGCTGGCAGTGGTATCTTTCACTCCAATCACTGCAAGTTTTTCAGATGCATTCTCTTAGTTCACTGATAATGCTTCCCCTAAAATAATTAAGTGATAAAATTAGTTGTCCTTCTCTCTCAAGGGCATAAAGGCTTTTTCCTGTGCAGCTTCCTCTCAGTTCAGGGAAAAGCTGAAAACAGTCACATACTACATTTAATACAAGTGAGGTTTTTTAACACAGTAGCTGCATTTTGTTAGGTTAAAGGATAAAAATAAATATCATTAAGATAACTACTAGTGTATCTTAGTTTAGGAAGATGGTTTGAGGTTTAAAAAACATGCTTGTTCTGAAGTTAGTATATTTACTTTGCAATTTATATAGATCTCTGCTAAAAATATCTGCAGCTGCAAAAATGTACATAACAAATTTAAGTATACACTAAGCTTCAGGCTTTTACATCAGACCAGGTTACTGCACTTCTACAGAACCCTATTAGTGGACTGAGAAAGGACTGGCAGGCTGCTCTATTTTATATTAACTACAGGAACTGAAACTGAGTTTCATGAAATCTAAAGCCAGAAAGAATTTTTCTAACATCCAGTTAGATCATTAATACACCACAGGCTCTCCAGCCCTACCCAGACATTGCTGTATCGATCCCAAGGACTATAGTTGAATTAAAGCATTTCAGCTCTCAGAAGCCAAAAGTATCAAGTGCCACAGGCAAAAACATCAGCAAGCTGCAAGGCCTCTGAAGAGGCAAGCTTTGAATTGGCAATACAGACCCAGATCCTCACACAGTCTGCAACACCAGCTGTACACAGAGGCAACAAAGGTTTCTCTCAACTCAACCTTTTGGGGGAAAAAAACTCCTTCCTCAAATGAATCTGGTGCTCTGTCTGGACCCAGACATGAACAAGAAACACCAGCCACTCAGAAAACAAAAATGAACCTTGGCACCATCCCACCAGGGTACTGCTCCAGTGCAACTGAAGACTGCAAGCATGTATGAAGGATTAAAACAGCAACAACACTTAGTTGCAACAAAACACCTGCCACCCACAGATTCTATTTTCTTTTACTAAGCAAGCCAGCAAAGAATCACTTACACATGCAAAACCAAACAGAACCCTTAGCAGAATGTAAATTATTTCTGTAAAACGTGAATGTAAAATGTTTCTGATCACAAACACAGACCATTGCAATTAACTTTTTCTTTTCTGCCACAATAAGGGAAACAGGTTTCAGGTGTTTATTAGTACTCAAGCATGGAGAACATTAATTTTAAAATATTAAAGCCAGATAAATTAATTTTTGCTTTTAGGAAGAATTTCTTGAATGCCCAAAGATAAGTTAAGCAACCAGCTCCTTCTCACTGCTCATCAATGCAGTTCTCAGTTCTTTTGAGAAATACTCCTTCCCCAAACTTGTTCCTGTTTGCTGAGCATTCCCCATCCCATGCTCAGATTCCTGCTAATAGTCAATCATTTCTATTTTTCAGCCAAAAAACAACTGCCCTGGGATCTTTAAAAAAAAAAAAAAAAAAAAAACCTCAAAGTACATAAATCTGTCTTTTCTGAGAGAGAAACTAACAGAAGCTGATTTAGACGTGCCTTTTCTATGAAATACTGATTATACTTTCAGCAAAAAAACAAAAAAAAACCCAGTCTCAAGTGGAAATCTCAGGCTGAAGCAAACACCAATGCATGGAAAATTCCGCCAAAGGTTAAAGTCTCGTCAAAATCCTGAGGAAAAGAAAGCACTGAGCTATGACAGGAAGCGTTGAGCAATTGTAATGGGAGGTATTGCTACTGTGCTGCTTATAAAATAGATGGTATTTTAAAATGTTCTAAGAATATTTGAGAAAAAGACATTAGTCATCCAGAGTAAGGAGGTTGCAGGATGAATTACTTAAGAATGAAGGGTGATATAACGAGGAGTGTTGATCTAATATTAGACTAGGACAGATTTTAATTAGAAGTCAAGAAAACATACACACTGATGAGTCAACTGGACAGAGTACATCAGCCATGGAAGTGGCTGAGGCATCAGAAAATGTGATCTTTCATACCAGACTCAGTGCAGGAAGAGGGTACACAAAAGGCAGGAGTTATTTCTACAGCTTTTATAGAAAGAAGGGTACAATACTGGAAAGCTTTTCCAGTTCTTCTAAGATACTAGCAATGCTTCCTAAGACCTGGATCTTGCCATGTTCTGAGCATGGTGCCTCCAAAAGGCATTTCAATTCCTCTAATGTGAACATCCACATTGTCCCAGATGACTTTATAGCAACTTTTCATCTTTTCACCAGGCAAATGCTACATCACATAAAGTCCAGAGGGTTCAATACCATTTGGAATTAAGGAGTAAGATACATAAATTCATGCATCCAGTGTTATTCCAGTTCACAACCTGAACGAATCACACAGTACAAGAGCTCAGAAAGCTGGGAAAAAAAAAGACAAGAAAGCTGGGGAAAAAAAGACAAAGGGGAGAAGATTTTCAAGAAAAAACTTTCTGACAGCTCCTTAAGTAAACAACACAAACAGCAGCACACTACATTGTTTGGGATTCTACACGATCATGCAGATCTGGTTTGCTCGTGCTCTTTGAACTGTAGACACAGCAGTCTGCATCAGTGTACACACAGCAGCAAATCACCCAAAACACATGCTCAGTCCCTCACAGAATACAGATGAAGGTACATACATATTCAAGGGCTTGAATACAAACCGCTCCCTGAAAGGTTCCTCTGCATTTTCTTCACATCATCCTTCTGTCCTCGTGTATAACAAAGCACAGACAGTTGAGAATGTCCTCAAAATTACAAGTTCATAGCCTTCAGAGTACTGCAAATCCAGCAACATTGCATAAAGCACTTCTAGTTGCTTCCTGCCTGACAGTGTAGCTTTTCCTGTGCTGCTTTATACTGCTACTGAGACTGCAGAGCATGTAATTTCTCCCTTTTAGCACTTTTTTAATCAATCTGCTCAGCCACATGAGTGGAAATAATTAGCAATAAAATAAATAAGTACATTAGTTCTAAAAACAGGTTGGTTGTTTCTCAGTAAAACAACAGACAAATAGGTACATTAAAATTTACTTATTTTCACTGGACTCAGAGTTATTTTTATATCAATTTTCCTGTTTTAAGATAATATCATGCACTAGTGTTATCTCCTTGAAGTCTCTATTTGGTACCCAGGCAAGCTTTGAACTCTCCTTCATAAATACTAGATGAAAGAGTTCATCTAGGCTATCTCAGTTCATGGCTGCATTAATGATTACTTTTCAAATGAACTCTGGATATTCACACTGAATGCTTAATCCCAGGCTTGAAATATGAAGTTCTATATAAAAAATTCTTAATGCCTCCTTTCACATGAAAATTCAGAGGAGCAGGTATTAAAAATTGACATTTAGAGGCTGCCTCTTGCCTCCTCCCTGCCCTACACAGTGTAACACTTCTCCCAAATCTACAGATCTCTGCTGTCCTTCAGAAAACCACTGATGTCCTTGACCCATTCTGAGAAACTTCCTCATCTGCCTAGAAAGAGCCCTTATGCAGGGAAACCTAACAGAAAAACATCCATCCATACATCCTAAATTCCTTCTTGGCTGAAGACAGCTTTAATTCAGCACTGGAAATGAGGCATCCCCACACCTGCAGCCTAGCACCTGCACCTGTGCATGGTTTCAGTACAACACAGGATAATCTGCCCTGACAAAGGTTTAAATGGCCCCCTGATCCTTTTAACACAGGAGCTCAGCATACCAGAGCTGTCCACATCTCTTCACACATCATCTTCCCATGCCCTCCTTACCAACTGCTGCAGCTTCATATAATAGGGCACTCCTGAATTTTTTTCCATATTCATTCATAACAGCAAATAAGAATGTATCACTAAAACACAAATCTATGCACAGTATTGAGGTCATGCCTCATCAGGGAAGTTCAAACAAAGCAGCAAAAGCTTTTCCGAGCTGACAGTAACAGAAAACTAGAGATATTTCCATTGCCACATTCAGCCTTCTGCAGTCACAGGCTGCAATACACAGCTGGTTCAGAATAGTCCATAGAGCACCCACACATCAAGCTGCAGTTCACAAGGGTTTCCAAGCACACTGTGAAGAGATTTTAAGCTGCAACAAAAAGCCACAAGTGCCACAGGAAAAGAACCATAAGGGCAACACCAATCCTCCTGTAACAGCTGTGGATCACCAGTTAGAACTCCTATACTCACCAGGTGGGCCAAAGATTCCTGCCAGCCCGAGCTACATCAGATGTCCCCAAACCTGCTGATCAAATTTAACCACAGGCATGTGGGCAAGACAAATTGACAAGATTTCCATCACTACAGAGAGTCATCTGTGATCCAGCAAACAAATTGAATCATCCTGTCTCCTTTCAGAGCCTCCTAGTGATATCAAAATATTGAACACCCAAGGACTTGTATGAACACAGGATATAATGGAAAATACTCAGCTAAGCAGGTGAAGATTTGAGGATGTGAGAGACTCACCAAGAGAAGACACCAGGACTGACAGTAACACAAACTAAAGCGCTCAAAGTGCAGAATGAGAGCTCCTTTGGCAACACTTTACATAAGAAACTTTGGACCCAAACAGTTTTCTCCCCACTGGACCACTTGCATTCATTGTGCTTGAACTAATTGTTGAAAGGGAAGGCAAAGCAGGCTAAGGAATTGATCTGGCTGAAAAACAACCTTGGGAAATGGGAGCTTGGCTACGGCAAACACCACTAAAGGCAGTGCTGTATTAATGCAATTTAATATTCATATGATAGGCTAGATATAACTTGCCATTTCCATGACATGCCAAATTTGTCATGCACATTTCCAACAGATCCATCTTTACCAGCACTTCGGACATCTTTAAACATCTAAACATTGACTTTCATTCACTACAAAACAGTCATACTCCTCCTTTTTGCTTCCATAGTTACACCAAGTTATGTCCCAAGATGGGCAATGCTCTGTTAATGGGATTATTCACATACTTAACAGCATGCTTCACAGCTTTGAAAGACTGAGTAATAATTTTCAATGTGGCAAATTCCAGGACTTTCCAGATGCCTTGGAAATCTTGTCTCTGGTTCAGGTTTTCCATGGGACACTGGCCATTTTCCTTTTAGAGGAGAGACTGGAAATATAAAGTACCACACAAAGCTCTGAATAAACCAGAGGAAAAACTAAAATGTAACAATTTAAATGCATGTGAAGTTGTGTTCATACTGCTGATAGCATACAGATATATCATCCTGACTGAAAAAAGGAAATGGGGGAACGTCATGAAATCCATGCAATCATGAAACAAAGCTGGAGAAGGGGGCTGGGGGCAAAGGTGGGATTTTAAAGCACCTATCAGACTTTGCATTCATCCTGCAAGGTGAGAAAATTCCCTCCTTATTTCCCTCCACTCATGATTAGAGAGTCATGACTGCTTCACCAGCTGTGCCTCTGGCTTATTTTAAATTCAAACTATGATACATATCTCACTTTTAGACTTTTAATAGCAATGCCTTAAAATGCAGATTGCTGGCTAAATTTAGTTACATGATTAAAAACAAATCTAACTCATCTCTACCCAGCAAACAGAACTGCTGCATTCAAGGTTCAGTAGAGGACTTAACACTTCAACTAAATCCAAAGTCCTAACAAAAAGCAGGAAAAAAAAGAAATCGAAGCACAATTTGGTGAGGTCTCCAAAACAGCAAGATGCATAAAACAGTAAGCAGCTATGGAAAACTATCTGAAAAAGCATCATAGTATACCATAGGGTTTTTGTTCAGTACTTCTGCAAATAAATTCTGCACTATGCTACTACAGCAGTATGAGTCATACACTTTTACTGACATTCTATATTTATATCTCCATGCCCTTCTGCACTGTTATATGCTTTCTTCCACACAGGCCTCTCTAACCTGGAATTTCCTTCCTTCTGCAGCTGAGCATCTCTTCCTCTAACATTCCCCAGAAAACTGAAAACACATACAAGTCTTTCTGGACACCATTTTGGGAAAACAACACCCTTGAACTATCATAATATGCTGAATGTCCTTTTATTTGTTTCCAATTATTTTCTTGTGTCCAATTTCCTAACTTTTTTGTCTGTAAAAGGACTGCTTAGATGTTTATACCCTTTGAGGCAAGACCCAGGTTTCATTAGACTTAACACAATACAGTGCTACAAAAAATTTTATTCAGAGATTACAAATTACAGCATAGGCATGTTTTTAGACCATTTTATGAAAAGCATTCCCTGTAGCTGTAATGTTGCAAACATTTGTGAATCTGCCTAATTTGGGAAACTCAAGATTCTGCTACTCTCAATATCCCATCACCATCTGAGCCTCTGAGAAGGAACAGCCATGTGCATACAAGAGATAAACAAAGGGAAGGTAATTAGGTTCCCAGTGCTAATATTTACCTTGTCAAAAGGCTCAAGGGCATGCTGTGGAAAGGCAGACACAGAAAAAGCAAAAGAAATGCTCTGGAATGGCAGCCTGAAGGAGAGCGGGGCTCTTTCACTGTTGTCCACAAGATGCATTCCCAATAATCAGAGACCAGTTGCACAAGAGATTTCACTAGATAACAAGCCTCAGACAGAAATACAGAAATTAAGTGTTAGAAGAGCAGTCCTTGGATTTGCTAAGTGGCCTGAACTTCCTCAGTCACTCCAGAAGCAGCTGAGTTCCATGGAGTTCAACCCTAACTATGTGCTGTTCTTAAGAAATAAAGTACAAAGAAGAGAACAGTACCACAAACTCAACAATGGCACCTCCAGAGCCTCCCAGGAGATCACCCTCCTTGTTCAGAGTCAGAATCATTATAAGAGCAACTACAATTGACTAAGACAGAGTGGGCTGTGCACCTCAAATAATGAGCAGCGTTCCCGCTGACAGGAGGAACAAAACAGTCTAAAAGGGGATGGGAAGGAAAATTCATACCCTTTGAAGTCAAGAGATGAATAATGAGCAATAAGGTGATGTATTCTCTCTGGAATATCATCCCAATTTCTCCCTCCACCCACAAGAAAGTTTAAGAGTTGGGCAAGGGGGTGGAGGAAGAAATAAAAGCACAACAGAAGATTCCACCTGGGTATGGCAAGATCCTTAACATCAAGGAGACTGCAGGGAGAGAGTGGACAAAGGTGTAAATGGTTGCATAATGGTCAAAGCATCCAAATGCCACTTATGCTCTGAAAAAAAAAATCCAGCTTTTACAAGGGGACACTATCCAGCTAGCAGAGTTCCTTTTAACTCCTGACTTCTTGTGTCTGTCTCTTACCATTGTGGGGTGTTTTCAGCATTTCAGAGCTACAGTCACAGCAAGTCTAAAAATTTAGAAACGTTATAGACATGTTACTAATGAATGCAATGCAAGCCTGTCCTGTAAAAGGATCTGAAATTCCCAGCCAAGAGGGAGTGATGCTAGTGAGATTTCCTTCTGATGCTTACCCAGTGAAGCAACAGCTGTCCACAATTAACCTCTATATAGTCACATCTGTATCTGCTTGCAGAGCTAGCACATCTGTGTTTAAGGTTTACCTAAGTGTGTGTATGAACAGGGTTGTAATGTAAGCATTGATGTGCTATGCAGCCTGTTACTAAGAGGGGCTTAGGTTTTAAAATGAGAGGGAAGAAATAAAAGAACTTGTCATTAGGAGTAAGGAGGGGACACCAATGAAAAACAAAAATCTCCTGTTTCTTCAATACCTTCTTTTCTCTGATGTTACAATGGATATTGATCAAAAGAAGCTGTACCCTTCTATTCATGCTTCACACAATTCAGTGAGATAGGGCAGTTTCTAAAGAAACCATGAGTTTTCTCCTGTGCTAAAACAGCTTTTCATGAACTTTGTTTGAACACTGCTCTGGTGAACTAGAGGAATTTTAAATAACTACCCAGATTTTTAAATCACACACAGCAGAAGTTTGTTGTATTTCAACTATCAGCTTCTACCTGTGTGCATGGCCACAGCATTTTGGGGTTTTTTTGGCACCATGTGTTCTGTTGATCTCTGGCAAAGGGAACAAGCAAGAGGAGACAAACAAAACAGGATTTAACACCCTCCTTTGTACTGCGTGACTTGTCAGGATGATTCTTCAACCCACATGTACATCTAGTAATCCACACTGCCACCCTTTTATTGTCCCCACAGCCTGACCTTCACTTCTGGATGTTTTAGTGTCCATTTTGTCCTCAATGAACAGCTTCAGCTCCAGGCAGATGTGTCATTAGCAGGCACAAGCCTGAAATGTGTGTACATGCAAATGCCTACAAAACATCCATCAGCTACAAGATCCAAAATTCAAGATGAGAAATGCCAAACTGATTTTCAGTTTACTTTCTATCTTGGGGTAGAAAGGACAAGCAGGACAACATACTCCTAAAGGAGTTTCTGTACGTATATTTTGGGCAGCTCTGTAAAGGTAAATTTCTGAAAATTCTAGAAAATATTTCCTATACTCACAATAAAAAGATCTCAGCAAAAGTGACATAAAGCACTGTCCCTGAATAGATCGTTGACTACACAGTGTTTTTTAGATTTTTTTCTTTTAGTTAGATACAGAGTAAAACAGAGCATGAGTCACCTAAGGAAATCCCACCCCTCCTAGGGTTTTTCTCCTGCATGACTCAGATGCTAATGCCTTCTCTTCCTCCAGGTCTTTGTCCCCCAAAAATAGACCATTGTGATTAGTTTATTATTACCTACTGTGGGCCCCATAATACTGGATAGAGAAGAAAGCAAATCTCAACCACACAGGCTCTTAAATCCAGCAGAACATCCCAAAAAACCTTAAGTGAATCCTAAGCAACACAGAAAATGTAACTCCCCTTCATCTGCAGAGCTCAATCTCAGCTGTTTGGGATCCATACAGAATATATGTAGCCACCCTGAGAGACAATGAAGTCCAAACAGGAGCTACAAAAAAAAGAGGGAGTTCACCCTCAGTTTCAACCACCACACCACAAGCTATGGTTCCTCACAACTGGAATATTTTAAACAATAAAAGCCACACACTCCTGGCAGATCTCATCATACTACCCAAGTATCAGAGCCATTCTACAAGACTACAGACTTGTTATTGAAAATTTACAGCTTTTGATATATCTCCTGTATCCTCCAGTACCTTACATCAGATTATTTATTTCAAAATTACTTCAAGGTAATCATGAAAGGAACAATCTATGTAGGCTTTATGGATATTTTTCCTGTTTGTGTCTAGGTTTTTAAGGAAAAAAAAAAGTTCCTGAAAAGTACTGTTTTTCAGAAGTACTCAACTGCTACTCAGCTCTCAAAAAGCCCTTTACCTATGTTGGAATAGTAAGACTCAGTGAGCATTAAACCTGAATAATTAATTACTAAACAGGAAATGTCATTTAAAGATTATGAAAACAAGTATTTAATAGCCTTAAAATACTACTAAGGTTAAATAAGATCAAGGCACTTACATGCATAGATGGTGCTCACACAGACAGCTGCTTTCAGAAGCTGAGCTTAGAAATGCTTAGCTTAGTAAATGCATAGCTTTAAATGAAGTTATTTGAAAATGCAGTAGCCACTTGTCTTCTCAAAGACCAATAAATCTAAGAGGGCAGAGTACATATACCTTGTTCTTGGCAATCAGTTACCATGCACATTACTTCAACTATCAGGTAATGATTGGTTCCAGCTTCTTAGTCCATACCAAGTGAGTGTAAACCACCTCTACCTTACTAAGGATTCCAACTTTGTCTGAGACCACTGTTATATCCATTTTGCATAACTGCAGAAATCCTGAAGTAGAAATTCTCACTGTTGTGTGCTTCACATCAATTCTCTGCACTAAGTGCTTTGAGTTGCCAAAATTTCAAGCAATCCCATTATCCTTTTACTATATGCAAACTATGTCATATGATATAACAAAATGCAATTGTAAATTTTTGTGCTCCCTACTCAGATCTCCCAGCTGGAAGAGGATGTAGGGAAGGACCCCCCAGCCCAGTCTTCCAGTCCATCTCTTTTTGCTGGATAACAGGCCTAATACAGAAGCATCATTCTGGATAGCTGCTGGGACCCACAGCATATGGGAGCCTTGAAGCTGAATTAAAGGCTGAGAGGCAAAAAAAGAGGCGAGTTACAGAGTATCAGGCCCAGTCTGTCAGAGTAGCACACAACAGTGGTCTTGTGAGCTCTGCATTTGTATCTCACTCTTGGGAGTTCTGCTTTTGTATCTTTCTCTATTAATACCCATGAATATGGAACTTGGAGGTAGCTTATGACAGGAGTTAAGAAACAGTGAATCTTCTCTTTCCTTTACCTTTTCTTCTTTTCAGCTTCAAATAGGTGAATTGACAGAGACCCAAGTACAATGTGAATTATTTCAGTATGGTTCAGGAGAAAGGGTTTGACATATAACAGAGCAGAAACAGTCAATCAGAAGAGCAAACGGCTTAGATAGTGCCAGCAGTTCCAGCTGCAAGCAGTCAGAAGAACTAAAAAGACAGGGGCACTTATGGCCAAAGTATTCTGATTTTAAGGAAATTTGCATCAGCTTTGTGCCCTGATTTCACAATAGTTGTGAGAGGGGTGGTGTTTTCAATGCAATTATCATCATTACTTTCGCAAGAGTTTAATTTGCTTTAAGAGAAAAAGAGTAAGAAAAAACAAACCCCCAAGGAATAACTCAGAGCCAACAAGGTGCCCTTCTCAGCCCTGTGACAAAACTACAGCTCCTCTTGCTCTGGTGCTGGAGGATACTGAAAATAGAACAAACACCACATTCACAGATTTCCTGAACACAAGCACATACTTATTAAAGTATCTGACCTTGTTTATTACATTTGCTAAAGAGATGGGTAGCCATAAACTGCAGCAGTCCAACCACAGAAACCAAAGGAAAAAGAAAAGGAAAATTAGGGAAAGTAATTAATTCCTTATCTCACCCACTAATGACTTGAACAATATCTATACCAGATCCACATTTTAAAGCTATAATTTTCTCTGATCACTTTTTAAAAATGAAAATTCGGTCAAATTGGGACAGTTACATTCTTTAAGTCCACAACAATCACTGTTCCCACTAGTAAGAGAGAGGATATGACATACACACCAAAAAAAAAATAAAAAAAAATAAAAAAAAAAAAAAGGGACGGAGAAATCCAGTAGAAATTCAATATAATAGTCCCTCTTTCCACACATGTGGCCTAAAGCCCAAAAACATAATGCTGAATGATGACTGAGTCATTTAACAAACTCCTCCAGTCATGGAGTACTTAGTAAAATACATCTGGACAGGACTAAGCAAGTGTGAATCACAGAACCATAGAATCATTAAAGTTGGAAAAGAACTCTAAGATCATCAGGTCCAACTGTCAACCCAGCACCAAAGCCATGTTCACTAAAACATGTCCTTACGTGCCATACCCACAGGTTTTTGAATACTTCCGGGGATAGTGACTCCACCACTTCCCTGAGCAGCCTATTCCAAGGAAGGAACAGGCCCTTCCATGAGAGGAAGCCATAGCCAGAAGATCCAAGACAGATCCAGCAGAAGATCCAAGACAGACCAGCCTTACCTACCTTATCCTCCCCTTCTGCTCTAGGAAGGGCACTCTGTGGGCTGCCCCACACGTAAGAGGAGCAGAACAGATTGGAAAATTTTTGATAGTTGTTTTCCTCTGTTAAGCTCATTTTCACTCATGAGCCAAATTTAACAAAAATCCATTTAAATCCTGGCTCTTCCCAGGTCATCTACATCTCCACGTGCCAATGCAATGTCACAGCTCACAAAGGGAATTTCAAATATTGCAGTAAGTTTCTGTGTCCTTAATGCTGATAACTGATGTTTCCATTTTACAATGAGCACCTTCAATCACACTTAGTGACAGCTGAGCATCTTCCTGACAACCTCTCTTTTCACACAGAAATAATCTAAGATGGCATGCACAGCTATTTACTGTACAACTGGAAGTTCCTAGTAACAAGGAGAGGTAAAAGAGGGCTGGTGACTGAAGAAACAACTCAATTACTCAAAGATGATGTTAGGAAGATTCTGTGACAAATCTTTACATAGGAACAACTCTCAACACTTGATAATAACCTTTCAGAACCTTCAGTTCCCATTGGACCTAATTTCCTTTTCGGTGACCAAACCACTGAATGAATTCCTTCAAGACTTTTATCAAAACCATGTAGAAGTAACTCCCAGCAGGGAACAGCAAGAATAGGAGTGTAGAATCACAAAGCAAACACACACACATACTCTTAACTTCTTAAGTTTAAAAATAAAACCAAGGAATGATGCTAGGCCATGAAGCCAAAGAAAAATGCCAAAATCTTCTAGGTATTTACAGCTATCTAGAACAAAACTTTAAGATAATCACTGTAGAAGTTGAAACACCAATGAGATGAACGTGTGACAGAACAAGGAGACAGCTCTGAAGACAATACAGAAAACCAGACAATTTCCATATGCATCTAGAATCTTTCATCCTGTTACTGCACACTAAATTTCCTACAGTTTCCAGTGTTCATATCTGAATTTTGGTCCCCAAGCTTGTGCATTTCTTTCTCTCCTCTTGCCATGCTCTACACTTTATAATCAAATGCAGAAACTTCAAGATAGGCCCTGAAGCTTCAAAATTAACCCTCAAGGCAGGTGGACAAAGGCTTTTCTTTTTTGAGCACTCATTTCTTGAACTCAAGTTTTGCTTCAAGGAGGTTCAGGGGTACCTATAAATCAGGAGGTTTTGATTAAGCTATTTTTTAGTGTTTCACCTGTATTCCCAAAACCCATCATCTTCCCAATGAAATACAGCTCCCTCATGTAGGGCTCCAGTTTCAAACCCTTGGCTGCTGTGTCTAAAGAGAGACAAGCAAGAATACATATATGATATATATACATACACACAAATTAGTATTTGCTGTCCTAGAGAACTGCTGAAAAACTCAAGGCAGAGAAAATTTGCTTTCCAGAGGAAGGCTGCAGAGCCTGGATTCAAGAGCAAACTGGAAAGGACCTCTAGTGGGCTGAGGCTGTGCTGCTCGGGTGCCAGACATGTCCTTCCCCTTCACCTCCCTGCAGCTGCACAACTTGCCAGCAAAGCCCAGTAGCTTTACCTTGTGACTGCCATCAGAAGAGGCACCTAGAGGTGCAACTACAGCCTCTGTGAAAGACTGAAATGCTAAAGGTTAATGATTCAAACAAGATCATTAGGAATGTCCTCTCACTCTGCTCTCAGTGCTTGGAGGGACGCGCTGTCATTTGCTTCAGAAAAAACCAGGAGATGGTTTCTATTTTACTGTGTAGGTCACTAACATGTCAGACCCCTTCAGAGTGGTTTTATGTGGCCTAAATGACATGACATCAGGGGACATTCAAAGATGCACAGATTCAGATGCACATTTGGAATAAGGATTCAGAATATTATTCAGACTATGTCACAGCATTTGGTTCTTCCAAGATTTTTTAGCTGTAGGCAGTTTTGCACAGGCAGCAGAAACACTATTTTAACTGCATTTTTTAAGTAACTTTCTGAGTGAAAGAGCTTGGAATTCTTTATCTGAGCTCAAACAAAGCATAACTTCATGTGACACTACGTGACAAATAGATTAGAGAATGTATTCAGGAGAATATACAGATAATAAACCAGGCCAGATTAAGGAAGGTTATTTATTAGGCATCACAGTTAAAAAGAAAATACCTTGTTTTGAATGGAAGTCGATGATTCACCTTGAAGTCTTTAAAATACCTCTTTTGCTATATTTAGGTTTGCCTTCAAGTCAGAGTGGTTCTATCATTCCCCAAAGTAGAATAATTTACATCTTCAATGTTACAGGCCACAGCTTAGCTCTCTTTTAAATGATCTAAGCAATAACCTCTCTTTCAGCAGTTACCCTCAAAGTGTTTGCATTAACTGGAGAGGGACCACAAATTAAAGCTGACATTGTTAAGGAGAGCAATGCAAGACAGCTGCTCATTATTCAAAAACAATTATCACCTACACTGCAGTGGTGCTCCTTGTGCCATTAAGCAGAGTGCCGGACAGGAAGCCAGCCTTGTACAGAGTGGTCATCTGAAGAGAGCAGCACTGGTACTTGGAGTCCAAGGCCACAAGAATGCACCTGGTTCCGTCTTTCACATGGAACAGCAACAGCACTGCCCTGCCATCCATGAAAAGCATCCCTGAGAGTCACTTGAACCAAGCATTCACAAAGAAAACAGAAAATAAACCAAAGACACCAGCAAGTTCATATCTCGTCATCAGAGACCTGATCAAAGAACAACCAACTCTTTTTCTTTTTGAGAAAGTTGGGCTTCTCAGCCTTCATCTTTCTGGACCAACCATCATCAACTATGATCATCACCTCTACTATCAGAATAATATAACTTACTTTGGAAGAGTACTGGTGATGCCATAAAGTCTAACTGTGCTTCTCTCCTCTGTAGGAAACAGTAATCAAGGCAGGAAAAGAAAGCACTCGTCCATCTTGAAGGGTTCTGTGAGTTATTTTACAGGAGGAGTGTATACAGTGGAAATAGCCCCAAAAGATACCTCTACAATAAAAATGATAAGGAATTGAAGCTGATGAGGATCAGTTAAAGGTAAGGATTAAAAACATAACATCTTGTGAAAATACTCCTTAACACTTTTAAGTCAGGGAATTAATTTCTCAGGAATTAATGTCTTGGATCCAAACTGCTTTATGATATAAACAACAGCAAATGAAAAATGAGTTGATCAAACTCTAAAAAGAAATGACAGGAAACCTCTGCTGAATGAGGTAGAACATAGGATATGAAAGAGATGCAGGTATTAAAGCGATTTCAGGTGCAATTAAAATCCCTTGTAAAGAGAAACAGGGAAGAAATTAAAATGAGTTCTGTGTTTTGCTTTATGTTACAATACAAAATTTTGCCAGCAGCATGAAGAAAAAACAAAGCACATCTTAAAACAGGCCAGCTTACATAAGAGGGAAAGACAGAAGACAAAAATATTTATGCTGATAACGAACTTGAAAACTTGCTTGGACTCACTTTAAAATTGTCAAACCACTGCAACCATGGAACTGGCAACTATTCCTCCAGATGGTTGCTTTTAACAACATCACTCTCATTTACTTTTCACTCTCTATTAGTTCTGCAGCCAAGGACTGCTCACCTGGCAGATAAAGATCAAAATGTCATTTTGAAATGGCAGAATTTGGGAATTTATGCAGTGTGTGCCCAGTGTTTCTCCACCCAGTTCCTTCCTGTGTCTTTCAAATGAGAAGAGTTTTTAGTTACTGTCAAGACAGCTGCAATAACAAGTTTTTTATTATTACTACTCTGACCAGGATTAATGTTTTGGAAAAAAAAACTCAAAGAGAACTCTGAGTATTTGTAACAGCCTCTTAAAATTCAACTACCTTCTGTGGCAAACACTACATGAGAATACAGATACTGTAACAAACTTTAAACTACCAAATTTTGCATTGTGGTGAGATTATTACCTAGAAAAATCTTACTCATTCTCTTATGCGGCAAAATCCCTGTACACTGCAATGTCTTTCCAAAGAATGTTTTTATCTTCCACAATGAGCAGAGAAGCATGATACTACAATGTCCCTTCCTTCCATCTTCCTGTGTCCAAAAATCACTATTTTGTCTCCTTTTCACTAACTGGGGAACTCCCCAGAGTAAAGCAAGCAGGAAATTATTGTATCAGTATCTCTAAAGTGAAGTGCGTGCAGCTCTAGGTATTCACAAGACAATCCACTGGAGGGCAGGATGAAAATTACATATAAATATTTAAATTTATTAATAAATTAACAGTTTTAATTATTTAAGTCAATAAAGTAATACTTTAAGTAGTGTTTGTCTCATCCTTTGTAACATTTCCATTGTACATATTTTACAGTTTGCATATTACAGCATTACATGTCTATAATTTATAAATAAATAAGTGTTAATATATTGGAGGCTGCATGCTCAAAAAATGTTTTACTGATCCATAACAACTGGGGATCATTGGTTTATGACTTCAGCACCAGGAAACTAAAGCAACATTTCCTCCTTTGTTAGAAGGAGGTAAAAGTACTGCTGGGAAGAACTGAATGCAGGGGACAGTTCTCAAGTGGGCTGCATTTCTCAGTTATTCAGCTGCAAGTCTAATGCAGCAAATGATTTTCCAGAAAGAGTTAAGTGCTCCAGCTCACACTATATCTAGTAGCTGAACAACTCTTGAAATTCCCATGGGATCCTGATTGGTGTCTGGAGGCTGCCAAAGGCAATTCAAAATCTTATTCCAGATGATTTAGGTTCAGGTCCATTGCTCTTCAAAGAGATTTAAAATTCTAAACACATAAAATACAGTTTCAGCAATAACTTGTGCCACTGCATCACTTGGCCAGTTTCTAATGCAGATGTAGAAAGTCAGCCTATTTTTATATAAATTCTTTTTAAACATTAACCAGCAAAACAGCCCTGCTAGTCCCTTGACACACTTCTTGTTGTTGTAAAAACACACCTGCTGAAATACTTCATGTCTGTAATGCCCACAGATAAGTATCAAGTAACTGAAACATTGAAGTTAGTAAAACTCTGGGGAAATTTTATTTAGTGGGTATGTTCTATTAAGAAATAGTGAAGGAAAGCAAACCAAGTTGTCAAGACCCGCTCTTGAAAAACCAGATTATCCTGACTAATGGCTTCTTTCTACCATTTCTGTTCCAGTGAGGATGACATCAAGCACTTAAATCAAGAACTACAGATTTTGAGATAAATTCTTTCACTCCACCTGAAAAGTTCCCAAGCAGCTCATAGCACTGATTGCAGCTTTCAAATTTTCAGCATAGCATCCTCTAAAAATCAGAGTTCAGGCATTTCTTATAAATACCTAAAAGAACAGCTGATGTAGATTTTTTTACACACTTCTCTCACATACTTTGATATCAAACAATGAATGCTATGAAACAGAAAACAATCAATTTGTTTTTCCAGTCACACATCACAGCTCTGGCTGTTCTTTTTCCTCTATGGAAGACTTCCACCCTCTTGTGAGCCTTAACTATGGCACCACACACTGTGCAATAGGAGAAGCAAAGAACACAACCACAAAATAGCTTCATATGCCTGCCTTGCCTTTCCATTTCATCTACCTTTCCCTCCTGCCTTTGTGCTTCACACTCGGATGAGCTTCATCAGCTGAACCATCCCTTTACACATGAATGTCACTGTTACATAACCTTCCTTTCCTCCCCACCTAGGTAAGAATCTAACCCCACAGCCCTCCACATGTGGCAGCTTTCACACTGTCCTCATCATAAAGATTTCCAGGAAAGTGCAGCTCCGACATGAAATCTGCCTTTGTTTTCATCTTCATGGAATGCTCTTCAAGTGTAATGAGGCCTCTTTTTACCTGTCTTTTCCAAATATTTTCTGCCAGCTTATTTTAGTTTACTGATTTTCTTATAAATATATTCTTTTCTTTGTCCTTAATGCCCTACTAAAAGAGCAGCCAAAGGATTTCTGTCCTCACCATTTTTCAAAAGACAACTGAACTTGGGTGACGCTGCAACACTGCGTGTCCAGCCACTATCAGCAAGAAAGAACAATGCTTGCCTAAAAAAAACTTACAATCTGCTGTTTGGGTGCCATATGTTACTGCTTTTTAAATATCTTACCTGTCCGTGCCACCAGGTGGGTCCAGCCACTCCAAACTGCTCCAATCTTTTCATGTGAGAAACACTGAGTGTCAATCTTCTTGGGCTCAGCAAGAAAGATGTTCCTGCTCACCAGCTGCCCGTGTTTGTTGCTGCCCCAGACATACAGATGTCCTTCATCTACAACAGACAGAGAGGTAAAATCTGTTTAAAGGGATACAGATCTAATACCACCATATTCAGGCTCTGTCTCAGCTCAGATGCTGAAGAAAGAACATTGCATTCAATTTATGTTTTCACTGTATGCTTTTTCCTACCATTCTTTACCATTCTAACTGGGATATCAGAAGCATTTGCAAGGGCCTTAAAAACACAGCCAGTTTTTGAGGGCTACACAGACTCCCTGAAGCAGTGAGAGCTTTCAGGTCAAACTGCCTAGATTGTTTATAACAAAGACTAATTTTTATTAAAAAACTAACCACAGTAGTCAATTTCTCTGAGTAAAAGAAAAACAAAGGATCTTGGAGACAATCACTGAGCAGTCCCTCTCTGTCCAGCCTGTCCTTGCAGACCAGCTATTATTTCCACTCCAAAGCTCTGATTACATCCAGTAAATAACTTTCTGGACTGCAGCAAATAATTCAAAGCCTGGCTGACTGCTCTTGCTCTGCTTTACAGTCTCCCAGCCTCTCTACAAGAGCCAGACTCACAGCTCTGCTCATACCAATTCTGCCTCCTTCAGCTTCAGCAAATTCAGTAAATCCCCCAAAGCAAGGACAGTCCAGTGCTCCTTGGCTCACCTTGCACAGTCACTTCCTAAAGGAATTGGACATGCAGCTCTGAACACATAAGTGAAGCAGGCACCACCCATCACAAGGCAAAATTAAAATATTATTGTGCCTCAAAATCACATCAGACAACACCTGAGAGATTCCTGTAAGTGGTCACTTGCCTTCCACATCTCTTTTCTAAAACAAGTATTTGTTCAAATGCACACTCCAGGTTTCCAAACAGGAATAAATCCTTTCACAGAAATGCCCACAGTCCTTCACATCAATGCAAGCTGAAGTTGCTCACAGCCTAACAACCAGTGGACACTGCCACAGTGACTCCTCAGATGAGTCCTTCTGCAGACACGACATATCATTACTTCCATTTCTCCCAGCTCCTAGGCCTCCACAGTAAAAAAAAAAAAAAAAAACCAAAAAACAAAAATCCACAAAAAACACTTGAGAACATGAGCTGTCAGGCCTCCCTGAAGTCTTTGCCAGCCTGCACAAGCTAGAAGCATAAGAAATAAATCTTGCACACCTAATCTTGCACATTATTGTGGGCCCAGAAAGACTGGAAGCCATGTAAGTTCCAACATGGAATTGTCTGGAGCACACCTCCACAACACTCAAGGCATTCAGGATGTCTCAGGTCAGCACTGAACTCATCACAAGCACCATGACAGAAGTAAATTTTTCAGAAGGAAAAAAAAAAAAAAGTAAAACTTAAACTAATAATCTGTTTGGTAACACCAACAGAAAGAGTAAGCCAGGAGAATTCCACTATACTACTGCTGGTGAAAAATTGGCAAGGAGTGGGAGGAGAAGCCAGTACTGACAGTCACCTGCAGGATTTCCACGTTCCTCTTTAAAACAGCACAACCAAAATAAAAAGGAAAAACAAGTCAAGCAATTGTTTTGTTCAAATATTCAAATTCTCCACTAAAATTGATAAATTCCTTGCCTGCATGAAGTACACACACCTTCTGGAGAGGAAAAAATTTTAAAAAACAATAGGTGATAGAAACACAAAGAAAAACACTGTGGCCATTCATATTCCACATTAACATGCATTGCCTCTGTCCCGAGGGTGTATTTGCTTTATCCTGGGAAAAGTCACATGCTCAGCTCTTACCTCACCTCTGGAGTAGGTTTGAGCAAAAACTTAAGACACTAGACTTAGCACCATACTCTCACCCCTGGAGGGTTCAGGCCAGTTTGGACACCAGTAGACTCTACCATCCTTTTTTCCAAGGAAACCCCTCCCAGGTCTGTAACAACCCACATCAACAGTTGTGTCCCAAACCTGCCTGGCTGCAGGTATTTGATATCCCACCAGCAGGTGACTCATGGAACAGAGGCAAAGAAAACTGCACCACAGTACAAGGCATTCCTAGAAAAAGGGCCCATTTAAATACAACACCCTGCAGTAGCATCTTTATTATATCAAGCATCTTTAAAATACAAAATATTTTAAGTAATAACTATCTTGCAGGATGAAGGATACTTTTCTAATACATTATAAAAGTATTTGGCATTTATTTTTTCAATCTTGGTCCCACTGCTGTGTTGCCATCTTATTGCAAAGGTTTCGTACCTTCTTGGTGATTTCCCATGGGCAACTCCTCACAGCACTGCCTTGTTGTTCTTCTTCACGGCACAGCCAACAAACTCCATCTAACTCCTCAACCAGCCAACCTACTCTTTTACAATGCTCTTCCGAATTGGATCCAGCTGTGGCCTATTAAGGGCAGGCCTGTTCCTAATTCTTGATAATTAGCACAGCTGTAACTCCTTAGGGGTGTGATTACCTTCATCACTATCTCTGTTTTCCTACATTCCACCCATCCACACTGCTGCCAAATAGACCGCTCTCTTAAATAAAAAGCAAAAGCATGAAAGAATAATCTGCTCACTGTACAAATAGAGACTGCCAGTTATCTAAAGTAGATTTTATTTGTTCTTACAGTTTGTCTTCACTAATCTTGCATACACTTTGCATCTCTGAATTCAATACAATTTACATCTTGGAACATCTCCCCATACAACTGAATCTCTATAGATCTGCAGAAGCAAATACTCCAGTGCTCCTTTAATGATGACAGAGGTACCAGATGGCTGCAGATTTGCTAAGAACTTGTTCCTGTGAAGTTTGGCAAAGACTTGTCTTCATAAGGTTCAATGTATTTTACACACTTCAAAACTGTAAGATTACAGCATGAAAGCTATTCTGTTTTCCCTTCTCCCAGTCTGTCAAAATAAAAAGAAATCTTTATTAGACTTTCATTACTGGATACTCAGTACTCCAGCAAGGGAGCACGGCCTAAGGATCAAAGAACAAATGGCAGATATTGTGGAAGTGCCTAAGCAATTAAAGCAGCTACCTACTCTTCAAATAAGCTTTGTGCTCTTACACCAGAGATGTGCACACTGTCACAGTGGAGCCTAAGACACCTCAGACAGCTCCAGGTCTGCTCACGGCCCTGCACTGCCCCATGCAGAGCCATCAGCTCACACTGCTGTGGCTGCCCTGCCTCTGCTGCCTTTCCTGGGACAGCCACCCAGCACACCTCTCCTCCCTGGGCAAAGGGCTGCACTGGTTCTAGTGATAGTAAAAGATTTCAAAATCATAGAAAGTTCAGGGAGTTAGAAAGAAAGTTAGGCTTGCTAGGCCCTACGAAAATGTTAAGGGTCGGCCCTGGGAAATGTTAGGCCTTGTGTTTGCTAGATTATGTGAAACTGCACCTGTGTAATCAGTGTATGATAAATTATCTAATTATTAGATGTGATTAGATATAATTATTGTTTAAGCGAAAGAAGAATCATGAAAAACTATGTTAGGAGTTTGAGGGAGATCACGAAAAATCCATGCTTGGATGAAAACAGTGTATACAATAGAACAATGTAAGTTTAATAATTAATATGTGAGTTATATAACGACAGAATATAAAACATGTTCAGCTCAAAACCATGTCGGAGTCAGAGCTGGGTCTGTGTACCCGTGACAGCCAGAGCTCTTCAATAAACGCACCTGCAGATAATCATTCCGTGATGATGTGTTCCTGAACGCTAACACTAGCGGTAACCAGCTGCCCAAGAGGGCATCCTGCTGCAGCTCCAGAGACTTACAAATCCTCTCAGAGTTTGTAGCCATTAAGAGTCCAGACCCTGAATGACACAAGGGCTAAGGTCCCATCTGAGACCAAGAAAAACACACAAAGCTCAGAGAACTGGAAACATGAATCCAACTCTTAAAATAAAAGGAAAATTCTCAGAGTGCAAAACTATTACAGAGCAATTACCAGCACTAACTAGGCCAGATCAAATTCCACCAGTTTTACCAGAACTGACAACATTTCAAAAGCAGAGAAACCTTTGAAGGCTGAGATGAGGGCTTTCACCTGTGTACCTGAGCCCTACCTGTGAGGGACACTGAATGATAGGAGCCTGCAGCAACTGTCTTCACCTTTACATCTTCCAGGCCTGGAAAAAACACGGTTGCATAAAATTTCTACACCAGGCATCAGTTCACACACAAACATGCATATAAGTGTAACAGGAAGGTGATGACTTTTATAACATAAGGCCCTGTCTTTGGGCCACACACACGGCAGGACTCTCATTTTCCCCACAGATCATGATTTTCTGTGACCATTCTATCTCTCAGGTACTCCACTCCACATGTTCACAGTCCCACGTGGCTTTGTAAAAAGGAAGATACGTACCACTCCAAATTATATTTCTGCTCTATCCACCCACAAAAAGGAAGCAGATTCCTGGATTACCTGCCACTTCACAGGGCTCCTTGGCTGTCAGGAACAGAGGGAGGGCTTTTCCTTGGCTCGCACGCTTTGCCTGAGATGCCATCCCAGTTCCCCACTGCAGCACCAAACCGCTGTCTTTTCAGAGTAAACACAAATAAAAGAGAATAAAACACATCAGCCACCAACAAAAATCACCTCACACATTAATGAGCAGTCATTGAAATCCTTTTCACCAATTTAAATTACACTTTTGAAGACCTTTATGCCAAAAAACATTCAGATAACCCTGGTGAAGCCAACAAGCAGCAAACAGCTGTAGTCTCTGTACACAAGTAAGAAAACTAAAAAGGTGGGAAGCTGTTGGAGACTCAGTAACAGAAATCCTGTGGCTGCAGTACCTCAGGAATGGATACAAAGTTCTTGTACTTTCTCTTCCCTTTCCCTCTCTTGATGCCGATTTGTTTGTGCAGTGCAGCACAGGGAATCTCAATTCCCACTGTTCATACAAGCACCAGAGATCCCACTGCTCTTCCAAGCATGTCCTGTGCACCTTCAGCTCCACTACCTGGAATCCATACTGAAGTTTACAAAAAGGTAAACCAAATACAGGAGCAGCTATAGCTGATTTTTCCTCAGTTTTAACACAACCATGCCAAACGGGAGGGTTTGATTTCTACTGTTAAACAATGAACAAACTCAGAGTCTCTAATAATAGCAGGAGAAATATTTTGTTTCATTCTTGTGATTTTCCAATAGTCAATTTCAATTACATCATTTAAAAAGGCACAATTTATGTGCAGTTCCATTTTGAAGCATCTTAAACAAACTGAAGTTACTTTGCATACTATAATGAGTACAAATCCTAAGATACTTTGATTGAGCAGAAACCCTTTTTCCTGAAAAAACTCCTTTTTTGTTTCAGAATAAGAAAAAAGAAAACAGTACATTTTCCATCCATCAGAAAATTAACTTTTTAATAAACCTTCACTCTGAATTCTTGGTTAAAGTTTTTCCCCATGATTTTCCAGGAAGACAGTTCCAGAGTGTTTACTATTCATATTAATTTGTCACAAAATCTTACAGTCCAAGACTTTAAGGTGTATTTTCCCTGTGATAGTTAAAATTAATAGCAGATGAGATAAATTTCATCCTCTTTTCCTCCCTCCCCTCCTCCAAGCCATCAAAATCCCATTTCATTTGTTACTGAAAATATTATTTATCCTTTCAGATAAATTTTCAGATTATTTTAAAAGATTCAAATTATTATATACTTACCTGTAGCAGCAAGGGCATGTCTCAGTCCTGCAGCAACACTCACCACCTTCTCTTTGAGAGACTAGGCAAATAAAAGAAAATTATCATTTAGTTGCTTTTTGCATTTAGTGCTTCTAAAAACAAAACAGGCCAAACAGAAATGGAACACTAAGAAAACAGTGCTCACAATTCCAGCCTGCATGTCCCAATGCATATCAACGTTCTGTATCACAAAGTAAGTACATTTTGACTAATAAGAGTTAGAGGGAACATCTTCAAGAACAAAAAAAATAATAAATCAGCAAAGCAACTGGTTGCACAGCATTGTGGCAATAAACAGAAAATCACAGTCAAAATATTCACATGAAAGAAAAAACGTTTGCCATACAAAAACATTTCTTTCTTAATTTTAACTCAGTGTTCCTCAAGAACTACACCAAAACCTCCACAGTAAATACTGCTGATAGGCAATACTATGGTGCATTAAGCTGTTCAGTCTTGCCAAGTTACTGATGAAATTTTACTTTCCACTGGAGAAAAACCTGAAAGTTTCCCTCCACTACAACAGACCTCAGGAATCATGTGGAAGTTTCCCTCTTCTGTTACCTCCCATCCCATCCTGTCTTGCTCTTACAAGATTTTGCAAACCCTCTGGATATCTACACGTGGTGGAAAAGCACCAGGTGTATTTAAAATAGGTGACATCAAGTCCAAGTACTTAAGGGATACCAACCAAAAGAGCAAATATTCAGCATGAATAGTTTGTATGGTGAGGGATGAGAGAGATTCACATCAGCCCTGTCAATTCCACCAAATTTTAAGGCACTGTTCTGCAATGGATGCTCTCAGGAAACATCAAGGACACAGAAACAACAAGTGAACTAACTCCTACCCTCAGCTGCCCTCCTTCTCCTACATTAAAAAAGCAACAAAGGAATATCTGGCATGAGCCATGATGCTAAATACTTTCTTGTCTGAGAAGTGAAAGAGTCAATTTTCTGTTAGAAGTGGGAAACTTTTTCATACAACAAGAAAAGCAGCCTCAGCCTTTCAATTCACCTTGGGCCTTTACTTTGTAAGCTTATCTGTAGCAGATAAGCACTACAAAAAATGAGTTGAAGAGTCTGGCTTAAAGCCCATTGAGGTCAGATGACCTCTGTAAGCTGCTGGAAGCAATATAAAGCACAACATCTTCTAAATCTTTACCTCAATCTTTTGTGGACTCAAGCACGGGCCCAAAATTTGAGGAAGTCCCAGTTGTCCAAAAGAGTTTGACCCACAGGACAGCACTAGGCCAGATCCTGCAAAAAGTGAAGTGTTAGAATGAGTAAAGCCATGAGCAATAGCACTGTAACATAACAAGCATAATAACACAGCCAAGTAGATCAAGAAACGACCTAATATGTCCCCTTACAAAGCCCCTGAGGCCAAAGGCTCCTGGTCTTACACATCACGTCCAGAAAAGGTCTCAAGTTCACTGGGACACAAGGAACAGAGAGTGATTCAGCTTGCAAGGCACGTAGCTTAAAACCTGTGAGTGCCAGCATGTAGAATCATAGAACAGTTGGGGTTGGGAGGGACCTAAAGGTCATCCAGCTCCAACCCCCTGCCATGGGCAGAAACACCTTCCACTATCCCAGGCTGCTCAGAGCCCTATCCAACCTGGCCTTGAACACTGCCTCAGTTATGCCATTTTAATCAAAGTAGGTAGTACCTTACTATTCAATCTGCTCCACTGATGTCAGAGAGATTTATCATGTGGATGGGACTAGTCAAGGTACTACTAAGATTGATTATGGATGTCACAACTGGGTACTTGATAATGAGCTGCAAACAAGTTCTGAATCCATTACTCTTAAGAGAATTTTTGAATGTGATCATCAGTAGTATTTGCTATAAAGTGAAAGCCATCTTTCAAATATGTCAGGTTTCAGAGAATGGCTAAATCCTGAATTCATTGCTAAACCAAATTCCATATAAAGTTAAGAGAATTTGTCCAGGGTTAGGACCTTCTCCAAACTGAGCAGCCCCAACTCTCTCAGCCTTTCCTCACAGGAGAGGTGCTCCATCCCTCTGATCATCTTGGTGGCCCCCTCTGGACTCACCCAGCAGGTCCCTGTCCTTCCTGTGCTGGAAGCCAGAGCTGATGCAGCTGCAGGTGGGCTCTGAGCAGAGCAGAGCAGGGGGCAGAATCCCCTCCCTGCCCTGCTGCCCACGGGGCTCTGGGTGCAGCCCAGGGCACGTTTGGCTCTCTGGGCTGGGAGTGCCATGGCTGGGGCATGTGCAGCCTCTCACCCACAGCACCCCAACAGGTGGGCTCTGAGCAGAGCAGAGCAGGGGGGCAGAATCCCCTCCCTGCCCTGCTGCCCACGGGGCTCTGGGTGCAGCCCAGGGCACATTTGGCTCTCTGGGCTGGGAGTGCCACTGCTGGGGCATGTGCAGCCTCTCACCCACAGCACCCCAAGTCCTTCTGGGCAGGGCTGCTCTGGATCTGCTCATCCCCAGCCTGTGTTGGTACCAGGAGCTGTCCTGACCCAGCTGCAGCCCCAGCACTTGGCTTCGTTGAATTTCCTGAGGTTCCCATGGGCCTCTTGTCAAACTCGTCCAGGTCCCTCACATCACATAAGCAATAGCCTTGTGGAACTTTCAGCATGTTCTCTACATCAAGGTGGACAATCTACATCTTCAGCTCTTAGAAAGATTTACCTACTAATATGATTGTAAAATCCCAGCCACATGCAACTTGTTTTACGCAAAAGCCAGACAGGGCAGTGCACAAAGTAAAACGCAGTACATCCTCTGTGTGATTCAATCCCAGCTGCCCATCTTTGTTGTGGCCGCACACAAAGAGCTGTCCTGCACCTGGAAGAAAAACAAACAAACAAATTGTGTTCCACTTCACAGACTAAAAAGAGAAACCTACATCTCTGAGATCCTGTGACAAATAAGGACAGTGATTATGCGTCACTTTAGGCACTGCAATCAAGTAAAAGTTAAGAGAAACAGTTATTTCTGATGCATCAGAAAGACCTCTGAATAACTACAGCTGTGGAGAGCTGGGTCTGTCAAGGGACACAATCCATATGGTGAGACAGGCACCTCTCACACCAAGATGCTTTTTTTATCGTGTTCACATCTGTCTGTATTCCTTCTTTACATAATTATCTGTGACATACAGCACAACCTTTCAAGGGCCAGATGTTATGTCCTGGTTCTTACATTACCACATCTTAAGACTGAATAACCTCTGACTCCTCCTTCCCATCCTCCAGCCTCAATACAGAAAATTTGGCATCTTTGTATGAAAGAAACGGCTGAAGAAACAGTCCTCACACAACCACAAAGTAACCACACAGTATACGAGCAACAGGAATTTCCCCCATTTCCCCAAATATTGAGTTAACTGGGAAGAGAGGAAGCGGTTTTGCAACTGAGGCTCAGAAACAGCAGCCACAGAAAGGTGGCAGCACTGAAACAAGAGGGAAACACACCAAAAAAAAAAAAGTGGTTAAAAGCCAAACACCCCGTGCAAGAGCAGTGTTTTTACCAGTGATAACTGCAGAATGTCCCCCTCCTCCAGCAATGCTTGCAATGTCTTGACATTTGCAGGAAACATCTTTCAGGGCCTGAGGAACCAGCACATCCTCTTTATGACCAAGACCAAGTTGTCCATAGCTGTTTGCACCCTTCAAATGCACACAGAAAAATAACACATATTTTAAAAAGTTAACAAAAGAAGCACACATATGCTCCCAAGGACAAACAAGCATATTTGGGATATGCCATGGGTTAACCTGCTCCCTGATATAACATAGGATTCCCAGGATCACAGACCAGGACTGTCCTAACTTTGCTGTCATTAAGGGTGTCTGTGCAGCCCCAGTATTTCAAAAAGCATACTGGAATACAGCCTGTTAAAACTTCAACTGCAGACTCACAGTTAATAAGGAGGAGAACCTTTCTATCAGGATGATTATCACACGTTTATTTTAATGCCAATGATTCCCACTCATCACTAAGGTCTTATTCATGCCACTGCCTTCTGGCAGGCTACCTCCAAAACGAGAACAGAAAGACCTTTTTTTGGAACCTAAACAAGTAAATCAGAAACATTAACTAAACTAAACATTAACTAAACATTTTAAATTAAAGAGGTCCAAATGAAAATACACCAATTACAGGTAGTATAGGTACACATATAGGTACAAAACTATAGCTACAAAACCCACCGTGGAAAGCAGCAATTGTCAACATAGTAACAAGTCAGGGAATTTCTTAGTCAGTTTCACCTCTGCATTCAACCTTCTTTCACAAAAAGGGGATACTTTCACCTTCCCCTTCCCACACACCACAGCAGCACTCCACACCACGCTCACAGGTGGCAATCTCCAGAAACTCCTATCCCTACCTCACCTGCACACCCACCTGCTCTCAATTTATCCCCCACCTCCCCCGAAAGATGCAGCACTGGTGAATGTCAGAAGTCCCCATTCAGCAAAAACCGCTTTGTACCTACAGAAACAGCGGCCCCCCGCACAGAAGCAGCGGGCCGCCCGCCCCAGCCCAGAGCTGCAGCTGGGGACGTGTCGGGAGCGGAGCTGCACGGGCACGCCAAGCTCCCGCCTCACAGCCACTGCCGGCGATACGCGCTTGAGAGCACGGCAATGCTTAACAATTAATTCTTCTTAAAGGATGTCTCACAACCTCCCGTCGTAGCCAGTAACTCGCCATGAATTTTCAAGCCTTAAAGCCAGGCAAGCAGCGATGAGGTGCAGAAGGACCTGAGGGGCTGGGAGCCACACGCGGTATCCCAAGGCCAGCATCACTCCAGCCGCCCTGCCCGGGCGGGCGAGCCGGCACCAGCCCCGGCCTCGCGGGGCAAACGGGGCTGAGCAGCGTGAGGGATGCCCCCGGCACGGCTCCCACACCGGCTGTGCCCGCCAGGAGACACCGCGGCCCCGCTGCCCCGGGCCGAGCGCCGCAGCATCCCGGGAGGGCGAGCAGCGGCCCCGCCACCCTCCCGCCTCCCGGGACCCCCGGGCCGAGCCGAGGGCCCACTCACCCAGGCGAACAGCTGGGGCTCCATGGGATGGGGCCGGCGGCTCCCGGCGCTTCCCGCCGCCCGCGGGCCGGGCAGGAAGGGGCGGGCACGGGGCGGGATCACGGGCGGGCTGTGCCCGAGCCGCACCGGGAAACGACAACCCCGAGCGATCGGGCGCGGCGTGTTTGCCCGGAAAATTCACAAATTCCAGAGGTTTATGCCCGAAAAAAAGGAGACAGAGGAGTCCTGCAACTTTATGCGAATAAAGGGAGAGTCCACCGGGGCACAGACCTGCAGGTTTTTTCTCTGTCAGTTTCAAAAGGGACACTCCTTTTATCCCAAACTCCCGGCCGCACGTTCCCCCTGCCTTTCCCCGCTGGCTGAGGCGCTAGGAAGGCCCAGCCTTCCCGAGCCGCCTACCACATATCCCACCTTGAACCTCCCGTTCTCCCCCGAAGTTCAGAAACTCGGGCTGTGCCGACCCTTCTCTGGGTCAGGAGCTGAGCTGCTGGGGCTCTGCAACAAACCCGCTGCCAGCAGAGACATCGGGACCCATTTCAGTGGCGTTAACACCCGCACCTTCACCCCGCAAATTGTTTGTAAAGACATGAGCTTTCCTCCCGTGTTTATTGCTACGGTGTCAAAGTAGAGGGCTTTGGTGGTTCTGATAATTATCAGCAACTCCTTTATTTCGTTGACATTTAAGCCTCCACAATGTTTAAAGTAGTTAAATTATCATCGTTTTACCCAAGGTTTGGGTGGGCAAAGCCAAACATACACGTAGTTAGTGCCGTGGAAGCGCATCGTCTAGGTATTACTTCTAGCAGTTTACTTTTCCTTTTGCTACACAAAGGCAAATAAAGATACAACTGCTGTTTTTACAAAGTACTTGGAAGTAGGTGCTACTTTAACAAGTTTAAGAACTCCTACTTGAAACGTATACATAGTTCAGACAAGGCTTGAAGTAACACAGTATGTATATTTCAACAACATCATAAATCCAATGTTGTTAAAACTGCAGCTGAATATTAACTCTTATCACAGAAGCAGACAAAACAGATCCTCCCTTACTACTCACTCAGAGGAAGGTTTCTTCTTTAGAAAGACAAAGTTCCTAAAATCTATTTTTAAATTAAGTGCAATGTAAGCCTTAAATGTTGTAGGCCATAATTCTACATCTTAAATGCTCTTTGAAACAAAATTATAGTGGGTTAATAGCTACAGAAAAATCTGTCTAGTCTTGATTTAAACAGTGAGTATTCTTGGAAAGGTTGGCCTGGCAATTGCTTATGGAGCAGAGGTGTCCTACGAGAAAGCATATGAAACTCAAGCTAATTTTCAAGCACAGAGGTTTCATCAAAGTCCTTTCAAGTTCTCAAAATCCTGGACTAGCATCTCCAGTGTATTTAAGATTTCAGAACATTCTTTCAGCGTGCTTTTTGGATTTCCTGATAAGATCTACGTATGAGGAAAAAAAAAAAAAAAAAAAAAAAAAAAAAAAAAAAAACACCAAAAACAGTGCCTGGGGTGCTGTTAAATACACCCTGCACATCACAGATCCCCCCTATTAAATACACCCTGCACTTCACAGGTCCCCCACTCAAATGTCTCACATCCTGCACACATGTCCATGCCAGAACAGGGGTGGCAGAAGCTTTGCACAGCTCTGCAAGGTGCTTGGAACGGGGGGACCCTCGACACAAGGAAGTTTGCTACTGTGCAATGCAGAAAATTCAGCAGGACACTGCTTCCCTGCACTTCTAAAGTGCTCTTTGGGGTCAGGTATACTTTACACTACAAGGTAGTTTGTTGCCCTTGTAGCCACAGAGTTCCTATAAAATGCTTGGGCCTTTCAATTATAGTTTGATAGATAGGGAATGAAGGTGTTCAGGTCAGGTAAAGAAGAAAGTAAATGTATATTTGTGCAGCTTGTGCAGGTCAAAAAAGTGACTGAGCAATCAACAGGATATTTATTTTTAGATAAAGCACAACGGTTTATGAGCTTTGGGTATTATTTTAAACGTTGATGTTATTTTAGAGCCAATTAAGCTATTTTGAATATGAAGTTGCAGTTTGAAAATGGATTTGGGCTTTATGCTAAGTCAGTGCTTGATGGCTTGCTGTATTTTTTGCTAAATTAATTCAATCAGGAAAAAGGCAAATGGTATCTCTCTAAGGAAAGGTCTTCCCTCAGGTGCAATGCCAAAGACAGCAACAAAAATCCTGACTCTAAGCCAATAGCAGAGCACTTAAAATAAACGTAATTAGGATTTCATGCAACAGCTGTATCTCTGCCTTATACTAGAAGTATGCCAAACATCACATTTGCAACTCTTTGTGGCAAGAATAATCCCTTTGAAAGCAATATTTGACCCCTGCCTTTTATCATGTTGAACCTCCAGCTATTTGTGTCCTGATGCCTGCATTGTAATCATTCAAGTCTCAAATTTAGTAGCACAGGCTTTGAAACACTGAATTACCACAGCTTCTACACTGTGAAGTCTTCAGCACTATACAGTCAGTAGCGTAGACTGCTGGAGTCAGAAATTGAATTCTCCCTAGGGTGAATTTCTCCATTTTTGCCTCATAAACCACTTCCTGCAGCATCTGATCCCAGCCCTCATCCACAGACCACACTTTTTCTCCCGTCTAACATTTTCTCCATTCCCCTACAAGCTTCTAAAAGGCAACTCAACCTTTTTTTACCTAAGGGGGATGGAGGAATGCATTTATGTGAGGAAATTTACAGAGAGCAACAAGATAAAATTGTTATATTCTTATGGGCCATTCACTCTTCCATGTGCAAAGGAGTGAGATCTGCATGCAACACATGATATGCCTAGAAAGAAATCAGTGGGGAAAAGGGAAGAACTGGCTTGCAGCCCAGGGCTGGCAGGGTGTTACACTTCCAGCTGCTTGCCCATCTTGCTGAGGGCATCACTGACAATGTCCAGCTCGTGGCGCAGCTCATTCACCACGCTGGCGATGCTCTTCGTGTCCTTCAGGACCTGCACACTCTGAGTGTAGGGGTTGTACTTCACCCCAAAGGGGCGCTTGATGGTTTTTGCAAACTCTCTATTGAGGTAAAAAAAAAAAAAAAAAAAAAAGAGAGAGAGAGAGAGAAAAGAGTGTGTTATAACCAAAAGAGGGTGTTATAAACCAGATATAAACCACAAATGCATTCTCTGTATGCAGCCAGTATCAATACCCATTTTTCTAATGTACTTAAAAATAGTCCTAATTGTTATGTATCTCCCACCCAGTACCTGAAAACCCAAGAAAATACTAACCAAAATTGCTTTACTGTGAAAAATAGTTACTAAACTGTGATAAGACTAAAAGGGTTTGGTGCTGCTACGGAGATAGATATAAAACCAAATCTGCTTTTATAAAAAGAAGAGGGAGAGGGGCAGAGTCTGTACCTCATCTTTTCCTTTGCTTCTTCAAAACTTTCAGAAACATAGTAAACCTCCTGGAAAGTTGTAATGACACATTCTTGCTTGCAGGTGACCTTTGGATCAAAAGGTTTGACTTTGGCGCTGTCAGAGAGTGCGTGCTGGTAAGAAATTACCATGGGTCAGAGGAACATCGATCGCCATCCAAAGAATCCAGGAGGAAGATTACATGATAAAGTGAATAAAAAGGATAATGTGAGATGATTTTAACGCATCTCATCTTAAAATTTTTATCTGCAGATGAACAATGATTAAAGCCTAACAAACTGAATTATTCTGAACTGTCATATTCTGCCAGTTTGGGTGAGAAAAGGGACTCCGCAGACACAAGGCTTGTGTATAAACGAGCAATATTTTCAGAATCTGATTAAACCAACAAAGCTTTGATCTGAAAATAGTATTGGATTGTAACACCAAGAAATTATGCTTCATAAAAATCAGGGGGAAACAGTGGCAACAATAATGAGGTACAAAGAACAGAGAAAAACAAGCAGTAGCCATTCTTACCTTGAGCTCACTAATGGAAGAGAGCAAGCCAGCCCCATAAACTCGTAGCTGCCCCTCTTGCTTGCACAAGCCAAACTCTACCGTGAAGAAGTAGCACTGAAACACAGAAGGAAGGAAAACAATTCAGCCTTCATCAAAGATGCTGTGGTGAACTAGATGAGAGCATTTCTATTTGTAGGTAGCATCAAATAGTTGCAAATATCAGATAGTTATCACTCAGTTATCCTGAGATATTTAGAGAGGAGGAAAGCAAGAGTGGAAGGATGAAGAACCACAGGATGGCATGTTTCTCATAAGAAAGGTGGATGTTACAGATCACCCAGCTGGGCTGGAGGTTGCTAATGCCAATGCAAACATCGAGGTGTAAATCTGTTTTGAGAAATACTGACATGAAATCACAGCCTCAGCTTAAAACAATCACTGGATAGAGAGGATCTCTGAGTGAGTGAGAACAGCCCATTGCAGTTTGTTTCTCATTTGCTTAGTGTGCTGTAAAATTAAAGACATTCTGTTTGCTGAATTTCAGGATTTCTGCAGCTATACAGGAAGGAACACTGTTTTCATGGATGGCTTATTTCTGCTCCCACTGATGGTAGTACGAGTTTTACCACTAGCTACACTAGATGGGAAAAGAAATTTTTTAAATCAGCAAGCTAGTTCTTGCATAACTGGCACAGATTTTTTTCATCAAAATCTACTTTTAATCTTGAAATACTCTTGCCAAGGCATCCAGAGACTGATATCCAGAAAATTAGTTTATATTATTTTAATTTCTTGATGGAAAAGTATCTAATGCTAGCACTCACCACATTCAATACCATATAATTTCAATTCATTCTACACATTAAAAAAATATAATACTTTCAAATCATTTAATCATCTTCCCAGAAGAAAGAAGACTTTGTCTGAAAGAAATAGACCATAAAATTTCAGTCTGCAAGAAGTAATCTACCACTAGAAGCTGAACCATTACTTGACAGTAGAGTGAAGAAAAATACCAATCATATCAACTTTAAAGTGTTTTTTTTTTTCCCTAGCATGGAAAATTTTTTCATGGTTTAAAATCCAGGGACCAGTGAAACACAAAGATCTAGCAGCTGGTGTGGCGAAAGTCGACATGAAGATCCACATTTATTTGATGGCATGGGATCAGGCTAGTGAAGCACAAAGCTTTTGATGGAATCCCCAGGCAGTGAAACACTCACTGTTGCCAGTTTTTGGACAGCCTCATCTGATGCCCCAAGTGATGCAAGACCAATTTCCTGGGAGAACTGAGCAAAACTGGGTTCAGCCAAAAGAGGGACATGGCCTAGGAGTTCATGGCAAGTATCACTGGAAAAAGAAACAAAACAAGAAATCTCATTATTTGTCTTTTTGGCGAAGTTAAAAAATCAACACCACTGAACTGATACAATGTCTTGCATTAAACTCTAAACTTAAACACTAAAAGTGTCGCCCATTTCTCTGAAAGCATCTGAGCAGATCATACCAACCCTATATAAAGTACATAAAATCAGATTTTCAAATGAAGGTGCCTAAAATTAAAGTCTGAGCTCCTCATTTGTAAGGCAACTGGATATTAAACTAACTGCACACAGTGATATCAGTAAGAGATTTCCAATAGCAAGCTGTAATTTTGAAAATCCTGCACTTACAAAGCTGGCACTTCAGCATGCTGTAAGTTCATTACATTCAGCATGAAGGCTGAGTCTTCAGCACCTTAAAAATAAGTCTTATGCTGGTGTTCTTGAACAGCTTTTAAGTAACTTGGCTCTGGGCAAGCAAGATTCAAAACTTTCTCACAAATTCTACCCCAAGATTAAATGACTCACGGCTCTGGTGTATAGAGAGGGTCCGAGCTGTGCCTGACATATTGAGTGCAGTGAAAAACTCGGAATGCCAATCCTGCCAAGAAGTCTCTGGGTGACAGATATCCAGCCACGGGGCGAATGGTGAAGCCTGTGCGCTCTGAAAGTGACCAGAGAAACTGTATATTAGTTTAGCATAGGATGCACAGCATTGTCAGCTTTGCTGCTGGAGCTGAAGTGACAGCCACAGCACTACCTTGGCTCAAAAGCACCTGTGAAAATGAGGCACAATTAGAAAAATTAGACTTAGGCTTGAGAATGAGCAACATTTTTTAAAATAGCCCTACCTCTGTGCCAGTGGATTTCCTAGGATTCCATGCCTAGAGTCAACAATACAGCCAGGTATCTCCTTAGCCAAGCCTAACAATCTTTTCAGACACGGTGCCTCAAATATCACTGCATGCACTGAAGACACAATGCATTAAAACACAGATGGCCAAAAGGCCTCTTAAAGAATGAATACAAGTCACCAAGGATGTTTCCTTGTGCCCACAAAATGGTGGGATTTGCAGTAGACCTCAGTTTATTTTGAAAACCAGAAAATTGTAGAAAAGCAGCACATTACCTTTCAGGAAGCGGGACACATCTTCCAGCTGGGGGATATTGTCTTCCCTGTACCCACAGTGTTTGGTGAGCAAGGGCAGGTTTTTCAGGTACTCTCTGCAGGCATAAGTTGGGTAAAGATTGTTAAGCTCTCGGTACACAGTCCCCCAAGTCTTGATCTCCTCCTCAGTGAATTCAATCTTGGGAATTGGGTCACCACTGCAAGGAGAAGAGGAAGAAAGGACACTCCTTAGTAAATGGCTAATAAGAGGTGACTCATTTACCTACTATTAGTATTTAACACCTGTATGACTGTGACACCTGGCATTACACTCTGTCAAACACACAGTGAGGTCTGGTCTATGTCCTGGAAAGCTTTTAGTCTAAGGATTTGCCCTTTTTTCACTTTAACCAGTTGTCAGGAATCTGCATTGATCTCACTTAAAGCTTTGGTTCTGTAAACAATTTCTTAATTGTTCAATGCCAAGAGTAAGGCTTAAAATACCTACACAATCTCTTCACAGCTTCAGGAGCTGATAACACGTCCTTTTCCATGTTGGATTTCTAAGTCTGCAATTTTTTACCCTTTTAATTTGTTTTAAGAAAAGAGAATTTCCTAAATTAACATCACATTGTGTGACAACAGCTAAATATACATGTCAGGTAAAAATCATGCTTCTGTGCAGAGGAGACCAGTGCCTGTCTGAGAATATTTATTTTAGTCTCTCTTTCCTATTTACTTCTCAAGACCATGGATAAAGTGGATTATGGCAAGGCCAGTGGTACACTGCATTCCCAGTGTCAGCCAGGGAACTGGTATGGAAAATGCTCTCCCAAGGGAATCTCTGTCAACAACAGGTTAACAGTAATCAGCTTGGGACTGTGGTAACCAGTTGCATTAAACACACAGTGCAGTAGAACTGTAAATACAGACCTTTTCTAGGTAATTTTCAGTTGAGGAACTGAACATTTAAATTCAATCAGGCCACATAAAAATCACATTTACAAAGAATTTACAGCGCTGGGTTATGAATCTCTTACTGCTTTCAGAGCTCCACCCCCTGCCAAAAAGCATCCATAAAGACAGAAGCTCCTAGAATTACTTTTCACAGAAAACTTCTTATCTACACATCACACATGCTAGTTCAAACCAGGAAAGAAAATTCAAGTATTAACATTTGCTCAGAAAGTTTACTCTCAGTGGTCACTGGGCTGTACATTGGGATTTGCCTCCCCTCCCTCTCCTTTGCAGAGCAGCTGGCCAAGCCCCACGGCCTCAGACTGACCAGGGCTGCCTTGATCTGCCTTCTCATCTTGCCTCACATCTCCCTTCCCTTCACCTCCTTGGCTCTGATCCCTGAGCTGAACCTGCATCTCTCAGCCTGATCTGAGCCCAGGAAGGTGAGCTCCTCACAGTCCACTCTGCTGTTACTTCAAAGCACCCAGAAGGCTTCTTCTGGAAGAATTCAAGCTTACTGTTTGTAGTTCATAGCCAGGTCTGCAAAATACTTTCGCCTCTTGCGATAAACGTTGTCTTTGAAACCCTGGTAGGGAGAAAGGAAAACACAGTTCAAAGAGTTTCCAAGCAATAATAAATAAATCAATTTAAAACAGGACACTTGATGTTTCTTAGGTTGGGGAATCGAAAAGTATGATGTGTAAGAATGAAAGGAGAGGGCAGGAAACTCATAGCTGCAGTCTGAAATGCTTAATAAATGTGAACTGAGCAAATACTCCAAAGTAGGAATCAGCTGATTTATACAACTATATCTTTTGTAGAGAAGGATTCATTTTAGTCGTATCAGTATTTATACAAAGTTTGTTACTTGCACAATTCAAAATTACAGAAAAAATTGCCCATTTTCACTGCCCAAATACCAGTTTGGTTTCTCCAGTAAGGAAAAAAGAAAGAGGAGGAAGAAAGCCTGCCTCAAAATAACTTTCTTTTAGCTTCTTTAATGTGTATGTGACCACTCAGGGCCCAGACCTGGAGTTCTTGCACAAGTAAGCCCTGCAGAAAAGCACGGGAATTTAATTCAGTCAGTCTTCCCTGAACAAAGAAAGAGATATGAAATCCCCAAGAGAAGGTGCTCAGACCCCCAGAGACGCCATTGAGAGAGAGGAGAGGGAGGAGGAAAAGCTGAAATTTTTTTAGGTCAGCTCCACAAAGTATGTTTCCAACTCTGGACTGGGTGTAGGGAGGGAAAAGTACTTACGGGATGGTCGGCATCCAAGTCAGAGCCGTACATCAGCACCCGGTTTGCACACTTATCCAAATCTGAGATCTTCTTTGGAAACCAGGGAACGTTCTCCATGCCTGGGGAAGGCATGGAATCCACAAGGTTATTAATAATGCCCAGCACGCCGAGGGAGGAAGAGCTGCTTTCAAGTACGGCTATGGCGGTTACAGCTCACTCTATAAATTAAAGGGGCATGAATAAGACAAGGGAGTCCTCTGCCTATCTGGCACCAGCCTCCAGCTCACACTTCCTCCTCGGTCACTGCCACAGACTGCCTGCAGAGCACAGCCAGCCCCAGGGCCTCTGGGAAGGAAAGCTAGCATGGGTGTCTCTGCTGTAGTTAGAGTAGCATCTAGAGGATCCCACGGAAATGAGGTGTCCCAGTGCAGAGCTGCTGGGAATCTTGTAGGGCACAAAGGGTGCAAATGAGAACAGAAGTGATTTGTCTGTGGTCCCTGGGCAGAGTGGGAGCAGGTTAGAGTCCTCTCATCGTGTTTCACTGACCACGGGAAATGGATGATTCCCCATGGTTATGTACATGCCTTGAGGGGTATGGAGGGGTATGGAGGGGAGGAGGAACAGGAGGCCCCTGCTGCCTGAGAGACGAGCATCATTGCAGTTTTGCTACCAACTACTTTGGGGTTATTTTTAGCCTAAGACAGTTTTTTGCCAAGCCCTTGGCAGAGCAGTTAATACACTGTTTTTCTGCCTCAATGCTCTTCAGTTTACTTAAAAAGGTCAGGAGACTGTTTAGATTGAATTTCCCCTTACTTACGGCTAAAGTAAGCCATTTTATCTAAGAGCTCCAAATCTCTCCTTCCCAAGCACAATGACTGAAAAATATATGGGACCAGCTTCCTGCTGCCCTGAACTTTGAGCATCTCTTTAATTAAAAGTAAAGGTAAACACAACATGTAGTCTCTAAGGGTAAAAGGCACCTCTGCAATACTAATATAAGTAGTCAGTTATGATTAAATGTGGGCAAAAAAGACAACAAAATCAGGAACTAAATGAGGAAATCGCAGAATCCCTCTTCCACTCTCCCCAGTGTCTGAACTGAAGCGGGACCTGTCAGTATCACACCTCTGCCATCGTAGCGTACTCCAGCCCTGCACTCAGACTTTGCCCACAGGCCAGCCTGCTTTGACCTGCAGGGATGCAGGGCTCCCACTGGTGCCAGCTGGGCTGTGCTGGGAAGGGACAGGAGCACAGACAGCAGACACACAATTTGTAACAGCCTGACAAAGCCTGAACTCCCAGGTTCAGGCCAGGCTACACTCACACATAACACAGAAACAGGGACCTGGCAGCAGGTGCCTGAAGACACAACACAAGTGCAGGTGGGGCCATAAAAAGGTTTCAAACCAACACATTTGGAAGTGCATTTTCATCAGAACTGCCTTTTGTACCTACCATCTCCCTGGAGATTGAAATGCTCTGTTGGGCTCACAGAGACGACGTTGACGTGGGATTTCAGGAGCTGGAAAATCTCGTTCAGTTGTTCCCTGTTACTGTCACAGTCCACGAAGATCTCGAACTCAGAATTTCGTCTCTTGGACTTCCGTGACTCAATGTGTACCAGATTTACATGCTTCTCCTGTTTAGTAAGAAGCAATGTTCTCAAAAAGATAAGCTAAAAACAACTGACTAAAAGTTAAAGTAGTTTTTCAAATTAATATTCTACTGCCATGAACTATTCACCTCCTCTATGAAGCTATTTTAGTTAATTGGATCTCTTGATAGCAATTTGCTTATTGGAGGGAGGGGGAAGGTTTGATTTTCTATTCAGAAGAAAATGAAAGCAAACCTGTGTTCTTTCAGGTTTTTTTTACATTCAGGAAGCACATAAAGACACAGTCAGGAGGTTTAAATTCATAGACCCTTTTCTTTTATCCTTTATCCGTAGGAAGCTGATTAGCAAAATTCACCAAAATGCCAATCAAGTCACCATATAGTTATCTCACTAGCAAGCAAGGGATTTAAAAGCAGTAGTTTTCAGGGCATTAGTTTCACTTTTCCTTTATCTGAAGAATTATTTAATCATGTGTATTGTATTAGGAACACTGAGAAAACCCCAGGCTAAAGCACGCAGAGCCACACACCAGAGCCCAGTGGCACTGCACATATTCCTCACACAGCATCTGCCCAGCAGCTGTGCAATTGCAGCTCCTCTGCCACCTTCAGTCTGCCTGGGCAGTGTGGCAAGGGCACTGCACAGAGCACAGATCAACACCCCAAGTGTCTGCCTGACACCAGCAGGGGCTTCAGACCGCCTCTTGTTCCCAGCAAAACCATTGAGTGCTGATCCTCTTGTCATGAGGGGAAAAAGACAAACCTCTCTCAGTGTTTAGTCTGTGCAGATAAGAGTTTTAGCCAGCCATCATCTAATTTCTGAGGCATACATTTGCCTTTCTGGGTAATTTTGGGTGCCAGGTGGGAGCCAGGTTAAGAATCACGTCCTTAATAAATGGATGTAATTAATTCTTACATGTTCCAAAACTACCCTTACAATTTAAAAATGCAGAGCTGCTGTGATGATCATAAGATCATCATACCATCATAACATACATACCTGAAAGAGTTTTAATGCTTTTACAAGTCCTCCAACTTCATTCTTCAAGGAAAAAATGATGGCTGTCCTTCCTCTTTCAGATGCATGGTCTTCATTTTCTTTGTTATCTTCAATCATCATGTAAGCTGACTTATTTAACTAGATGCAAACAAACAAAAAAATTTGTTTGAATGGGTAGAAGTGCAAAAAGTGTAAGTGTTTACATTTCAGGGTGTCTTGGGTAATGCTGTGCTTTGATCGACCACAAATGGAAAATTATTAATTCAATTATTACACAATAATAGGAATAAAGTTAGTCACAGACAGAATTTGTGAGAGACTGAAATACCAAGGTATCTTTTTTTTTAGTTGAATGATTTTATGGACATCTTTATTATTCCCTAGGATGCAGAAAATATTTTCAATGTACAGTTTATAATTAGCATTGCTACTGAGAGGAAGGGGAGCAATAAGATGTCAGCAGAAATAGTACATTGAACAAAACACTTGTTAGCAAGTTCAGTGAACACTAGCAAAGAGAATAATCCAAATCCCGCAGGACATAGGTAGGAAAAGATGAATCAGGATTCAGTAGATCAGAAATGAAAAACCACTCTCTTGTTACATAACTGTAAAACATTCTTTTCACAGGGCAAGGAGACAAACCTAAGGAGGTAAAATGTTCTGCTGACCAGAATCTGTTGGCTATAGAGACAGTCCCTCTCTGATCAACCACAGCCAAGCTGCTCCATCTGCCATGTCCCTAAATTGGTGTGTCAAACCCTTGGCACAATCACCCAAATCACACGCTAAAAATTCAGACACCCCCCACTGTCAGACCATGTGGTTTTGTACCTCACCAGTGAACACACTCCTGACTGGGTGGAAATCAATACCTACCACAGATCATATCCTCAGCTACAGGTAGCCAGGTCATAAATAGGGATAATTACTGAAACAGTAAAGAATGGGGAAAATGCAAAGTAAAGAAAAAATATAAGGCTTATGAGCAGAGGCTGTACCTCATATGTCTTCAAACCTTGCAAAAAAAGAAAGAATAAAAGGAGAGGTTTCTGAATGAGTCAGTGAGAAAGAGGAGAGAAACAAAAGGCACATTATTGATATTTGGAATTATTTTTTGATCTGACACATCTTTAAAGATATCACTATCTTGAGACATTTTCAGAAATGAAAAGAGCAAAATAAAAATGCAATCAAAATGCACCAGTTCCTTTGATTCCCTCATACAGTCTCTCCAACTTTAATGATGTAATGAAAATATTTGGATTTCTGACCGGGTTCCCACTTCTAATGAGTTGCCACAATATGATGAGCCTGGACAACAGAGTCAGACCATCACACTGTTCCTGATCCACCAAAGTCAATGACCTCCATCAGTCTGAGTCCAGATATCAAATTTTCTGCTGGAAGTGTGTGGCAAGCCCAGTCAGGGTTCAGCTGCACAGCCTGCAGGTTTCCCAGCTCACTTCAGTGTCAGATGACCATTACAAGAGCCAGGAACAGGCACTGAGAAAAGGCTCTTCCAGCAGAAAATAAAAAGCTACAAGCACCACAATTACATACAGGTCATGGGTTGTTTTCTCAAGTGCAGAGAGCCACTTGTGTGAGCCAAATCCTGTTCAGATGGTGCTGCTGTAGGAAAAGCAAAGAAGTCTCCACTCCAAGTAGAGTTAGGTGGTGATTTTGAAGGCAATAAATGCAGGGCTGGTTTATAGAAGAGGCTAATATGCAGCATGCTGGCTTGACTCCATGTGGGATCATTGGCTTCAGCCTGGATCAGCCTTTTTGAGATTTGGCACAGTTGCATGCAATTTTGTGAGGTGCACAGCTGGGACAGACTACCTGCACCAAAAACTAATGCTCTTCTTTTGTGTTTTGCTGCTGCAGCTTACACTGTGTCTGGGATCAGGTGACAACATCTACGAAGTTATATGTTTAAGAGATCAATGAAGAAAATCAACAAAACATAGAACGTTCTTATATCAAAAAATTACCTCCAACTTAAGAATTACAAACTGGACAAGAGAAATTGAAAGGCTTACAATGCCAAATGCATGCCATATATATATTTAATCCTACATCAAAACTAATCTTTTGATTTAATTGAAAAATTAACTGAAGACAGTAATGCAGCAATCATTTGGGTGCAAGGCAACAGGAGAAAATGGTTATGCAGAAACAATTCCTCTCCTCCTGTGGCTGCACTTCACTTATATTTTAATCTCTATCAATAACACAGCAACCCAGCCCTAATAAAATCTGAAACTTTTCCCGTGCATGGTAACACATTTGAACTTTTTGGAGAGTGAAGGGGGAATTAATATTGCATTGATGTTTTTTATTAATGATGCAAATCAATAACTGATTTTCCATCAGCCTGACTCAGTCTTGATGAAAATACACAAACACAGGTCTATTCTAAGCCCTTTATTTAAATAGATAATTAGTTGCTGTCCAGTTAAAGATTTCACTTTTTGGAACCCATAGCAATTATCTTCCCTTTCTCCTTCCCACCAAAGGGTGTTCACAGTGAGAAAGATATATGAGGGTGCATATTTTGTGCTTCAATTCTTTGTATTAATGGATAACCAGGATTTTAAATTATCCAAACATATTTGCCTAAAAAAAAATCACATTTCAATTCATAAATTGAAGATGAAAAATTATTGTCAAAATATTTTATACTGATTGATATTAATCATGATTAATAAAAAATGTCAATGGACATTTTATATTCTCTTCCCTTTAAGTAGTTGCTTACTTTGTTGCTGTCCTTTTGACACACTTCTAGGGAAGGGTGAATACACAATGTTGGGAGTGACCACGGCTAGATATCACATTACATTTTCCAGCTACACCAAAGTTCTTCCTAAGATTTAGCTCTCAGACACCAAACCAAAAGCTGTGTTGAGCAGCTTGTTTGGCTTCCAAGCATCTGAGGGATACAGCAAAGCAATATTTTGGTGAAAGTTTACCATCAGCATTCTTGTCATCACAAGGAATTCTATAGACTTTATCAACTGCACAGTATCAGTAACTGCAGCCAGTGCTGCTTTTATCTGATCTCTGATGCACTAAGCAAATTCCCACTATAATGGGGAATATTATAAATAAAAGGAGCGAGTTTTATATAGAAAGCTAGGAGTAAGTTCTTCTGGGCTATATCACACCCTCTGTCTCCTAAGCAATGGTACACCAAAAGTTGCTTTTGTTCTACCTTAATTTCATATGCTTGCATTTACACTCTTTGAGATTTTTTTTTCCCCCTCTTTTATCCAGAAACAGCAACTCCATCCCAGTCCCAGCGGCATTGAACACTGCCACCGATTCCAGAGGAGCCGCGCCCCAGGGCTCTCCAATTACTGCTCTGTAAGCAACCGGGGCCAGAAAGCTCCTGGTTTTCCCAAATCCCCGTTCCAAGAACTGCAACAGCGAAGCGCCCGAGCTGCGACTCCACAAAAGCTGCGTTTAGTCCGCAAGCCAGGACCGATCCCCGGGTCGGGCAGCGAGGATCCCATCCCGCACTCTCCGTGCCCGTCCTGCTCCCCTCACCTGTGTTCATCCCGCACTCTCCGTGCTCGTCCTGCTCCTCTCACCTGTGTTCATGCCGCACTTCCCGTGCCCATCCCTCTCCCCTCACCTGTGCCCATCCCGCACTCCCCGTGCCTATCCTGCTTCCCTCACCTGTGTTCATCCCGCTCCTCCTGTGCCCATCCCACACTCCCCGCGCCCATCCTGCTCCCCTCACCTGTGTCCATCCCACCCTCCCCGTTCCCACCCCGCTCCTCACCTGCCTGCCGGGGTCCCTCGGGCTCGGCGCCTCCAGGGACCCGGCGCGGCGCGGCGCGGGGTGCATGGCCGGGCAGGCTCGGGGCAGCGCCCGGCCCCGCCGGCTTTATGCAGGGGCGAGAGCCGCCCCTGAGCGAGGGGAGGGATGCAGGGAGGCGGGGGAGGCGCTGCCCGGCCCAGCTGGGAAAGGGGCGCGTTGATCCCCTCCACGATGTTTGCAGAGCAGCGATGCTCGGGCGCAGCCACCACCCGCTCCCGTCACTGCAGCCCGGAAAAACCCGCACAAGGAGAAGCCCTTTGCCTCCTGAGTTACACCTCCTCGGTCACCCGGACAGGGTCACACAAGGGGGGTCACAGGAGACCCCCCTTTACTTTTTGTGGGTAACTCTAGGGTTTTGCAGATAACATAAATTTGCACACCACGGGGCGGAGAGCAGCAAGCATTTGGGTGGAAGGTGTCCTCCTCCACTGTGTCCACACAGGTGCTTCCCAGCACTTGTGCACTCCCTGTAAAATGCTCTGTATGCTGCCTGTGGAAAAGAGAAGGCAAACTGCACCAGAAGTGAGAGGTGGTGAGGGCTGGGCTCTGAGCAAAGCGGCCTCCAAGGCTACCGGGGACTCAGCAGTGGTGGACACCCCTAAATTCTCAGCAGGACATAGTGCAGGTTGAGGAAAACCGTGGGCAGATGTATTGAGATCCTCACTAAAAACAGCAGTGCATTTCTGCTGTGAAAATAAAGTATTTTATTTTATTAATAAAATAAAAATAAATAATAAAATATTTTATTATTGCAGTGTATTCCTTCTTTTCTCAAAACGTCCTGTGCATACAGGAGGAATAACTGCATTTCTATTAGCAGAAAACTACATCTTTTAATATCATTTATGTTGCCATTTATTTTCTGCATGTATTTAGATGTGTTTATAGTATAAAAACTCATGGTTTTTTGACTTCAGTTCTCACTGTCTCATCTCAACTTGGCAACATTAGGATAAAGGGATTTTGGTCCACAGCAGAAAACAAAACATTCCCCAGGAATATAATCTTTTGGAGGTGTTAGGGATCTCTTGGGGAGGAGAGATTGATTTTTTTCTATTTGAGCTGTCCAAAACCAAAGATTCTGATTATTTTTATATGGTTTGTTTTTGGTTGGGGTTTTTTTTGTTTGGTTGGTTTTTTTTTGTTTTTTTTTTTTTTTTTTTTAACAAACCTTTGAAAGATATGCTCAAAATCAGCAGCAACTAGTTTCACTCAAATATACTCAAGTGTCTGGAAAAATCCCCAGTATCTTACTGTTCAGTGCCTAAAAAGGTTTTGAGGTTTTTTTCAGCTAGATTCCTTAGAGACTGGTGTAACACACCTGGTAAATCATATTGATGATGCCAATATACAGGGTGACCTAACCCAGGCAGGCACAAGCACACTTGCACCAACATCTGCAATGATATCAGAGTCTTCTTTCTTCCTAAAAGGCACTGAACTTCAAACAATCCTGTCTCTAAGAGAACTGAGGGTGACTGGCTCAGTCCTTCAGACACAGCACAGGATTGAAAGAACATGTCTGTGAATGATGACATAGCTGGAAAAAACCTTTTTTTTTTTTTTTTTCCCCCAGTTTGCTAATGGGACATATTTCGTCACCAGATGCTTCAATTTTCCCTGCGTAAAGAAAATGCAGTATTTATCAATATATGTCTTATCTCTACAACAAGCATTTCACTTCCTTCCTGAAGAATAAATCTCCCCATCACATGAGCTGACTCAGAAAGCAAACAATTTGTAGGATCTTTACGCAGACCCCAAAGTGTGTGAGAGCCTGGTGTTAATGACAAATCTGTAAACACGGGCACAGTAAGACACTTATGATAGAATATGACTAATCCATCAATTTTCCCTAGCTCAAATGAAGCAATAATAATGGAGAACCCATGGGCAGCCTGACCTATAACTGCTGAAACAATGGGAATGAGGTCAGGAATGGCCAAGGAAATTTAACCTAATATGAAATGTATTAGTTACATAACGAGATAACTGGGGTGCCCAGAGTTTTGGGGAGCAGATTAAAGCTGATTCACTGGTTTAGTAAGAAGTGCTTGTTCACCCCAGCCAATGCCCTGTGGTCTGAAAGGGCAGAACCACAAAGCATGAACAGAGTCAATTACAGCCTGTTTCCACTGGGTGCTCACTGGAGCCTGCTCTGCTCCTCTCCACACAGGGTTTCCAGCTCCTAGGAACCTGTGGATAGCTGTATAGGAGAACTACTTAAAAGGTTTTATCCAAAAGCTGAATCTTCACACTTCTAGAGTTGCAGGGTTTTGGAAAACCCTCACTCTGTCACTAGCACAGCTGCTGCTTTGTGTTTTCACAGGTAGAGAAAAATTTCTACCTTTTTCCAAAAGCTGGTAGTGTATTCTACCATTTAAGAATGGTGGCTTGGGCCCCTCACCACAGAAGAGAGCAGTATGGCACAGCAGTCAGGTATGGAGACAACACAAACAGGGCAGCAAAATGCACAGGAACCACCCTACTCATCCTGGCAGGAGGTGGCACAAGCAAACACTGACCCAGGAAAGGTCCGAAATGTGACCTCATTGGTCTGCAGGACCATTGAGGCAAAGAGAGGCCAAATGTTTTCAGTGGGATGTCAGAAGTCTACACAGACCCTGAGGTGGGAAGGAAATGTGAAGAACAACTGGGGCATCAAAACCATAGGGAGAGAGGCCTCCCCTTATGGCACCGGAGATAAGGCAATACAGTGATTGATTTTTCTCTAAAGCCTGCAGGAGATTTCTCACATATAGCCTCTCATGCAGACAAAACCGTCCAGACAGATCATCAGCACCTGAGGATGGAGCACAGTCTGACCCTGCTCAAAAGGGGGTCAAGCTGATCACGTTTTGCAGGACAGGGCTTTGCCATGTGCAGCTGCCACAAAACCTTCCTCTCTCACTGGCACAGAGCAGCCATGGCACTGTGAAGGCTACCAGAGTGGCTTTCACTTACATTTCCTCTCCCAATTCCTCATTAAATGAACTCTCCTCACTTAGATCCAAGTGACAGGGTGGTGTCAGACTGAAGTCCAATGTTTTCCAAGATCTTTGCTAGAGTAGCTCCAGGAACATCAAGCATCTCCAGAAGAGACCACGAGTCTATTCCTCCTTCCCATCTGCTAACTCAGAGGCGACTCTGCTCTAGTTTTCAGAGAGTTTCTGTTTTGCTCTTCCAAGCAGAAACTTGACAGCAGAGTTTGCAATCCAACAGTGGTTCTGGCACATGGGGGTACACATTTGTAGATAAATGCTCTGGAGATTTTTAGGCTGAGAAGTATTACAACCAAGCTGTCACACCTGCAGATCTTCCCCTCCCTAGAGAGCCACACAGTAAAGGGACCCTTTTTGCTCTCTGAAACACAAGATAAACCTTCTGCTCTACCTCTTCTCTGCCTCCCACTCTGAGAAAGTTTGTTCTCTGTGGGTCAAATATGTGGGGACTCAACTAGCCTGGCACATCTTTCCAGACATGACACAAATCTTGTATGTACCAACACTCTGAGGAAGCTGGTCTGGGAGGGAAAATAAAGCTGGAAAAAAAGAAAAATCAGTGTAGTACAGGGGTTCTACTCTGGGGCAGAGACAGAGTCAGAGGATGATTTTGTTGAACTGCTCAGGCAAGAACATGGAAAAGCAGGTTGAGAACATTCTGTAAGGATATTAATCTTCTGCTGAAATATAAGATTATCTACCTGAAAGCAGCAAGACTGATGGAGAGAATCAGTCAGCCCTCAAGTCTTCTCAATCCTATCAAGGTCATCAGTGGGAATTATCTGATCTCCCCATGTGATAGGGGAAAGTGCTCTAATTTCCAATAAGGCAATTTCATAACACCACTTCTGAGATATAAACCCCCTTGGACTTTATTTGGCCCAGGCATCTGTTTTTCCAAGCAGGATCATTTGTCTGAGGCAAAGGGGCCACTTGAGACTTTTCCAGAAAAAGGTATGAAGTGGTAACTCCCTCAACAAAACAGGTTTAATACGACTTAGTACCAAGTCTGCTCTTCTCATAATTACTTTCTCCAGAGCACAGCACACAGCTGAAAATTCCAATCACAGCCCTCTGCCTTTCTGTTAATTAACTGCTGCAGACAAGTTATGCCTTAAGAATCTCATGGCACTGAGACAAGCACTGTGGAAGTTACAGGGAGGAGTGAAGATGAGCATCATGCAGGCCTCTGCACAGTTTGCTTTCCTGTATAGGTTTTACGCATTTTCCTCATATTCTGATTTAATTTTTTCAATGTCCTTTTATACTGATGCCCAAAAAACTGCTGGTCTGGCTCTTTTTTTCTACTGATTTTTAATATTTAGAAAGCATTTATTGTCACAACACCCAAACAATCCAATTACTTTCTAACCTACATTCTCTTAACCTTTGACTTCTCTCACCTAAATGAAGTAACCTGTCATCATGGCATTTACCTAAACGCAGGGAGTCAAAAAGCTCCAAATCCAAAGCTTTTCAAATTTTCAAAGAAATTTATGGATCTGAAATCTTGAGGTCTTTCTACAGAGAATTCTTCCATTTTCTCCCTTCTTCTGTGAACCACAGTTCTCCCAACAAACACTTTCCAGAGCAGTTCACCCAGCCTTTCACCAGCATGAGGCTGTGGCAGTGTCACACCTGAACTCAGAGTAACCTCACAGAAATGCCTGGGTGGCTCAGTCCCTGAGAAGGGAACCACATCCCCATGAGGGTGGTTTAGCAAGCAGTTAACAATTCATGCCACTGAATAGCTGTTGATTAATAAAGGATTTAATTCATAACCAGTTAATATGCAACAAAAGGAAAAAGGGAGATTTCAATTATGCAAGTATTTAAAACATTTACAAATATCTTTTTCCAATGAAAAGTGCAAGAACCAATGAGGTAAATTACCTTCTCATCGTGTCTCAGCCAGCTGTAGTATCAACAGCCTTCAAGCACACTTATTTTGAAAGGCAGAGCTGGTGTGTAAACCTGCTGAAGCACAGCCAGCCAACAGACCATGCACTGTTTGTATATTTGCTTTGGACTGTTTAAAGAAGCAATATTAGCCCTTTCATCTGAGGCAGGAAATATTTTTCATTTCATAGAAGCTAAATAAAATCACAAGTGACATGAGTTACTTGCTGCTCTGGGCAAATAAGGTGTAGTTTTTCCTGACAGCACCTTTGTAAACTCTTTACAAAAGGTTAGTTTAGATGCTGCTGGGACTATGGACAAACCAGGCTCTGATTTGTTTTCTCTAGGGAAAATAATATCACAAAATTAATACCAATCAGCTACATTTCAAACCAAAGCGTAGTCTGGCTGGGAACCAAAGCCCTGAAAGAGCTCTTTGCTCCAATTGCTCTGGAGTTACTGGGTACAGGAGTGCCAATTACAACTTCCTTTTATTTCCTTATCTGTTCAGGGTTGGCCAAGTCACCTCAAGTTAAACGTGGTCCCCCTCCAGCCAGCAGAGATTCCCTGTGTTACTAGAGCAAACAGGATTTAGTCCAGCCAGAACCATCAACCAGGGATGGGAAAACCAAGCGGAAAAGCTCAATAATCTGATCTTCCTGCTGCCTGGAAATGCAGGGCAGCCTGGAGAGGACAAGGAGGCAGTGCCTGGAGCCTTGCAGATACTGTTCTCCAACCCCTGTAGCTCAGGCAGGGCTGAAGGGGAGGCTCCCAGCTGGTTTCACAGCAGGATGAGCCTGGCCACAGCTCTGCTCTGCACCAGTCCTGGCCTCAGCTCCAGAGCCCTGGCGAGGGTGGGGAGGCTGAGAAGCTGCTCAGTGCTGGTGGCTCCGGCACCAGGTACAAGGTGCAAGATGCCCAACCTGAAAATGAAAGACAAAGCATCCAAAAAGAGGAGAGTGTGCCAGAGCTTAAGGCAACCTCAGCCACCACCACTGAGAACAGCCCCGCATGGCATTCAGGGATTACTTCTGACCAGCTCCTGATGCTTCTCCATCCCTTTGATACTTCTCCATCCCTTAAGCACAAATTATAGTAGAAAATACAGTAGTATATTGAGGAACCACCCTCGTTCCATTATTTCTACTAGATTACTATCATTACAAAACCTCAGGAATTGTCCAGTGCTTTCACATCACAGACGAACACAAAGCAAAATAGTCAAATGCATAAATAAGGCTGCTGATAAGAGCAGTGACAGTGTTTGTTAACCTCAGCCTGCTGGCCTCATTAGTAGCACAGCAGCATATTGTGTATTCAGAGTGAGGTGGAGAAGCGAACAAAGGGGAAAGCTTTGTACTCACTAATGATATGAGTAAGCAGAGCTCAGAAAGCAATTCAGCAGACTTTGATCCACTCAGGAAAGAGAACAAGAGCTCTCCAGGTACTTCTGACACAGCCTCACCACGGGCTTGGGCCAGGAAGCAGCCTCTGCTGTATCCACATTCGTTTAGGAAGTGTATCCAATATTGCATTTGCTGGATGTAAGAAGCAGGCAGACTGTATGCCATGTGTTTCACACACCCTAAGCATAGCCAGGGAAATCAAGAGATGACTCCAAGGCCCAAACAATCACAGAAGACATTGGGTTTGCCTGTTACAGCAGGTTTTTGTGTTCACCCCCATGCTGAAGATGATCAGCCTTTCTGAAACAGAGGCCATGGTCAGGTAGTCCATTCCCAGCCAGTCTGTTAAAGTCCCTCAGGGCTTCACACCCTGTGAGATCAGAGGATCAACCCTTCTCTGTTCACAGATTTCAGACACCCCTCATCCACTGAAGTCCTGAAATCACACAGGAAACAGATGACAGAGGGCAGCCTCTGGTCTAGACACCGGCCATTGACCAGTGTGAACAACATAAATTAAATCACAGTCACTTTTTGCTCCAGGGATGGAAACCAGCAATGTAAACCCATCAATTCACAGCAGCAACTTTAAACACACTGGCAATTGTAAAATGTCCAGCCTCAGAGCTGTGAAACACATCATCATTTCCAAGACTGGCAAAAGCTGTTCATCTTGCTTTGTTCTCATGACAGATATTTTTTCCCCTTTGAATTTCTTTTATCTTATTAGATTTTAGTTCCCATTATAGTTAGGGCAATTTTTGTATTGGGGCAAAATTAATTAGTTTGGATCAAAGTAAGGCTCCTTGAAATGTAACACTAATGAGTCTCATCTGCCTGATTAGAGAGCTTTGCTTTTAGGGACACTAGGTACAAAATTTTATTTCAGAGAAATAAACATTATAAGATTATTTAAGGTTGAAAGCATTAGCTAAATAGTAAGCAGGATCATGGATAAAAGATTAGGGTGGCAAACTGTGAGCAGACTTACAGCTGACAAGAGGATGCAACTGTAGACCAAAACAGGCTAATGAGGATTTGTCACAGAGGTGCAAGCAGACCTCAGTGAAATTCACAACAACATATTCAGTGAACTGACACTGTGCCTCCCATCTAGTCACAGTTCTTTTCACCTATTCATGTGCTAGTAGGCACCAAATGGAAAAGAGTTATGGATTGGAAAAGACAGTAGCAATTTCTAGAAAGAAAAGATAGGAAAAAGGTTCATTCTGGATGAGTCAAACTAATCTTTAATATCTGGCAAACTACATAGACAAAGTATTTTAAAATCTGATTTTAGCCAAGAAGAAGTTGTATTAATCAATGTTGGCTTTAATTGATGTGAGAATTACTCCAGAGAATCAAGGGGGTTAAATAGATTGGGTGTTTCTCATTTTTATGAGGCTTCTTCACCCCATCCACTTTCTCTTACCCCATTAGTACAAACAGTTAAAAAAACACAATCTAGAATTAACTTCCCGAAAGACAGGGGAAAAACCACATGGTAAATGGAGTTATCAGGGATTTTCTGGTAAATTGGCATAGCACACCATAAATGACATCTGCACAGCCATGTGCTGGGTCACTTGTGAATGACAAACACATGACATAAGCACTTGCAGTAGAATATAGGGGAACTGCCTTCCCCAGAGTGACAAACCTCTCCAGCACAGACACAAGACTAGGAATGAAGATGTGGTGCTTGCAGAGGGCAGGTGCCAGCTGCTGGCAGAAACAGCTGCGTGTGAGAGGAGGCAGGACGCCCACAACAGGGCAAGGATATGTTTTACACCATGTCTGTGGCCAAAGAAACCACTGTAAATTTGCAGAGTGCTCTCAAAGGCAGCCAGGCAGACACTGAGCAGTACAACTGCACAGGCACCACCTCTGGCTGGTGGAAAACCACCCAGACCTGCAGAGGAATCCCACCGAGGCACCCTGGGCTTGCACAGCTTTAGTGGCTACACACAAAAAGCCTTTGGATAAATCAAGAGCTGAATTCGAACCTCTTCTGCCTCTTTCCTCTGTTTTGATAAGGTTTCAATCAAACATTACCACATTTTGTCAAAATTACCTTGACCTGCAATAGGCAACACTGAAACCTTGACGTTTTTATTTTTTTGCAACCTAACACTGGAAATCAAATTTTAAAAAACTGATTTCAAACACCCATGTGTCATCTTCTTCTGATGCATCTTCTTCTTCTTCATACTGCACCTGTGCATAATATTCCTCCTGCCAGCCTTCTGCATTAAGTCAACAACAACAAAGACCACTGTGCCTGTTATTCATAAGCTTTTTATTATCTCACAGAAGACGCAAAAGGGCCCAGAGCATGTGCGGGAAGGAAAGACCTTTGTTTAATTTAATTATATTTACTTCTTTCAAGTCTAAGTAAACTCAGGGATCAGCAGATCAGAACTGATTAATTAAATCATGACAGCATTTCCTCTACCCTGTGTGGGCAATCACATCATGCTGTGTCACATTCAGCAGTGTCAGTGTCTTCCAAGAAAGCACCCTCAACCTTCACACTGCGCACAAGAAATAAGTCTGCCTCCCAGGTGACACTGCAGCATTAAGAGCTCATCTAATGCAAAAGCTGACAGCTGTGGAGTAGCACTGTGTTATTTTCAATACTTCCATCATGGGGGTTGACTCCAGATCTGTTGGCTAAAGTTACTGATAATGCTGCAATAAAAGATCTGGTTCTGATCTTTATGTTCATCACTGAGTGCTGGACAAGAGGGAAGCGAGCAGGGTGGGCTCAAAAGCACGGACTCACTGCTGGATGCTATCTTCACCCACCTGCTCTGGTGTCCAGAAAGGCTGGAGAAGCAGAAAAGCTGTGAGAAGTTTGCCTCTCAGGGTTACCCCTGGCTGCTCTTGCCTGTGTCCATAAGCACATGGACTGTGCAGGAATTGGCCTGGACAACTCCAACCCCTCTCTAGAGCAACTCAATGCCAGTGTATTTTGCATCTATCTCCTATCTTCTTTTAAGAGTTGTGAGAACCTCTCCACTAAGAGAAAAGGGAAAAGGACAAATCTTCCCTTCATTTGGGCTTCGGACTTTCCCACGAGAGCAGCTCACACTACACTTACGTCTCACAGAGACTTTCCATGGACCTACACCATTTGTCAGCTCATAGGCAATTTCCTGTGTTTCTTTTTGTCTACTCATTAATGTTTTCTATCTACTAACCTCACAAAACCAGACTCCTCCCTTGGTCTTCCATGTTTTCTCCATTAATTTTTCTCTTTCCTACTATTCCAGTCTTTTCTGTCACTGCTCTTCCTTCCATTCAGCCATTGTTATGGCTTCATCCCAAATGACAAAATTGAGTCATTTTGCAGGTTTTTTCATTCCCACATAATCTGAAGTGTTTGTCCCTCTTTTCTACTTTCTTAACTTATTAAATCAAAATCTTTACTAATTAGACTGGCAAAAACTCAAAATGTCTTCCCATGGTTCCTGTGTCCAGCCTTCCCACCTGACTAATGGGGAAACTCTCTGATGTTCAATAAAAGAGTTTGTGCACTACAAAGAAGTTTTAATGGAAAATGAAACCTTCTGACATCACTGGCTAATTATGATGCAGCACTGTGGCTGTATTGCAGGGCAGGATAAAAGTGTGCACGTATTTCCTGCATGTTTCAATATCCTCCTATTGACAGAAGATAGGGAGACTGGTCTGCTACTGGGGGCCAGGAAATTATTTTTCTGATTTCACTGGAATAATTAACAAAAGCATTTCCTTTCTATGTAAGGTTAACAGATGGCTTGTTAAAGTTACATCTTCTTTAAACAGAGCTGTCACCAAAAATTATATAGATGACAACAAAAATAATATTGATACAAACTCACTGCAAAATTAAAATGAAGTTTGCATAACCTGAAGCACAGAATAAATAACTGCCACTATTGCAACACAGAATACCAAGGTGCATCTGCTTTTCTAAGATTTCCTTGGAAACTGGATGAAGGGACATAAATTGGGGAAGTGTCAACATGGGACTTAAGTTACCATGGGCACAAAGACGCAGGCAGTCACTGTGCCTGTGCCAGGAGCTGGCTGCAGGCTGCTGCAGACCGGTGGGCAACACAAGCACCAACCCTGCAGGATGCTGCTTTCACAAATTGCCTCTGTCGTGCTCAAGACCTACTCCAGGCAAGGGCTTGCAAGACCTGACTGCCTCACCTCCATCACGATTGGGCTCCCTGGGGCCTCACACAGCCAGCAAAAAACAAGGGGGGAGAGGGGGTGAATTTTAAAAAGAAAATTTTAAAAAATCCAGCAATACTCACTAGCCCACCTGCTGTGGTTTTTAAGATCTCATGTTCACCTTAAGCTTGTCTCATTTCCATAAGATCAGGAGAAACTGCAAAGGAAATTCAGCTTTGAAAACAGAAAATGTAATCGGTGTTAGACTTTTGATAGGTGACTGCACACCAGCTATTCCACCTGGACATATCTAGAATGCTAACATAATTACTGATATGTAATACTTTTCTCCTTTGACATCACACTTATTATTTATCCTCTTTGTCTGGATCCCTCCAGGCTTTTCCCTATTTGCCTTCTTTCTGCAGTATCTCTTAATCTTTTTTCTTCCTCTACTGCTACTGTCTTCTCTTCACAGCCTCCTCCCACTGTTACTTTTTCTTTGCGAGCCCTTTCACAGTAGCCTTTGTATGAAATTCACTCTCAGACTTTACTGAGCCATCACTAAGACCTGCAGCTCACATGCAATGACCTGGGAGAAAGAGAAATGGAGCCCCACTGGGCTTTCCCTGCGTTCATTCATTTTCTCCACAGTAACAACTCAGAAGCAAACCCATTCTCTTACCCCCCTTAGATGCCAGCTCCTTGCATTGTACAACCTGGTTTCTTTTTGCAAAAGTGAATCAGGAAGGGAAACAAAAGGAGGTGTAGGAGCAGTATTTCCCACTGCAAAGGCTCAGTGGATAGCTGCTGGCAATAACCTGGTTTGTTTAGCCAGGCTGGTGATGTCAGGTTCGCTCAGCTCACGCCCCGTCGGCTCTGACTGAGGGGCTTCGCTCTCTGCAGGCTGAGGCACGTGGCTGCCTGGGCTTGCCTTCACATGAAGGGCTTTTGGGAAGTTGTATAACAACACAGCAGACTGGTCCTTGCCCCAGGTGTAGCAGGTTCTTCCTCTCTCACTGACTTTGGCAGAGCACGTGAATTTCATCATCATCGCCAACATGAAAAGTAAATGGCGAGCACTGAAAAAGGACATTTAATTTTGAGGGGGAGATAAAAGGATATCTTAGGGAGCTGCTGTGACCAAAAGATTCTGCCCTAGAAAAAAAAAATTGCAAATTTTTTTGTGAAAAATAAAAGAAAGACTGCTGGTTTTGTAACTCCCTGCAGCAGCCAAAATAAGGGTAGTGAGAAAGAACACAGATTTTCCAGGCAAACAAAACCACAGTAACACCTCTGTACCTTTTAATGCCAATATAATAAACGATGAAGATACTTCACTTAGAAATAAAGATTTTTATCTTATGATTTCTTTTGGATGCAGCTTAGTTTCAGTGACAGGTGTTTATAACAGTGCAGCTTCATCTTACAAAGGGCTCAACACAGCACTTAGACAAAATATGAACTAAAACAGCAGTGACAGAAAATTAGGTAAGCAGAATGACATGGATATGGAGAAGCACAGAAAAGAGCTTCTTAGGTTTCATGGTTTAGCCTACCAGAAAGAACAAATTTGCATCATGAATATTGGGCAAGCATTAGGATATCAGCAACCACCTCTTTGCACTGCCAAAGGAGCAGATAAAGCATTCCAATGCCACTGGTTTTTTTCCCACATCCCAAATTTCTTTGGTTTTGTGGTGCTTTGTCCCTCCAGGAAAATGTTACAATGTGGGATAAAGATGCCACATGTGCATAAAAGTTGAGTCAATAGAATGTCAGAATCCTCTCTTTGAATGAAATTATTATATGGATCTATTAACACTAATTTAAAATAAGACCTTCCAGTCTGCTTTCTGCCTCAATTTTCTGACTGCTCTTAAGCCACAAGTCACATCCAGCTCTGTCCAAGCAGGATTGAGTTCCTGCTGCTTTAGTTCTGTGCTTCAGATATCCACTTTTGTTCAGAGCTCTGCACAGAGCAGCGACAAGTACTTCTCATTTCTCCCCAAAGGAAGATGTTCTGGAGTTAATCAGACCTTCGGTCTGGAAGAAATCTGCTCACCTGCTTGTAGACAGACAGACAACCATTCTGAATCAACTGGCCTCGAGAGCTCAGGCTTGCCAGTGGGTGTCAAAACAGGTCTAGGAGAGGGAATTAAAAAAAATACCAAACTCAAATACCTCCCAAACCCTCCCTGCCTCTCCCCAGAAAAACCCCAACCCACCAAAACCCCAAACACGTGCTGCTCATGAAGCACAGGCCAAGGGAGGTCCCTGCTGGCAGGATGATGAAACACACGTGCACCAGTTCCAAACACATCACCCACCTACTCCCACAAATGATTTCTTCCCTCTCTGAACCCCACAAACACGGCACAGGTATTCACCCTGGCACCAGCCTCACTCCCAGAGCACAAGGGGTGGGCAAAGAGGGAATCCCAATCTCCAATTCACCGTGGTCATCAAGGATAAAAATTCCCAGCACAGCTGAATCACCATTCTGATGAAGCAAGGCTGACTGACCGTGCCTGCAGCTCCTTCTGTTGCACATGAGCAGGAGGATGGGACTCACCTGGGTTCCCACATGACTTCAGTCATTTTTTCTGTCGCGTGACAGGCACCAGATACCAGTAACAACAGTTCATCAGCCAACACTGGATACTGGTGTATTGAAAAGGGGAAGGAACAAAATAAAACAACAGATCTTGTCTCAGTTTTTGGGGGTTTTTTTTTCCTACATTACATTACGTGGCTACTGCAGAATTTCAACTAACACAGATTTCAGGAGATGCACACCAGAAATAATTCTTCACTGTGGTGGAAGACACTTATGATACAGCTGGGGACAAACTAAGCTCAAAAAATGTTTATGGGATGAGACACACGTTAACTTCCAGACCATAAAAATGACTATGAAAAAAAACCCAAGAGTTTAAATAAATATTCAATGAAGGAAAACGTATTTTACATCACAGATATTATGAAGAGGTTCCATTTTCCTCTTACACACTTAAGAGTAACAGACATTTCCAGTGGCTCAGAAAACAAATTTGACACTAGAATGAAGGAAAACATACAGTTTTTTTTTTTAAAAAAAGAAGCTTTATTACAAATCTGTAGGTTTAAGAAAATATCCCAAAACTGTCAAAGTAGTATGAAAAATGGTGTCCTCTGATTCACAGTCACCAGTTTTCTCCAACAAACATAGCATACAAAAATTGATATAAACCATGGCAATTCTTTTTGGCAACACAAGTCAGGTATTTGCAATTCCAAATTCCCTGCTGACAACTAAGATGCTGCTGGCAGGGGGATGATTGAATTGCACTGGTTTTGAAAACTGGAGGTTGGGATGGAAAGGTTATATATACATATACACATGTATGTATTTTACCACATGTCCTGGTAACTCTGGTAACACAACATGGCCCAGCCTAATCCTAAAGTCTGTAACACCTGGAGAGCCAGGGAATGTGACATTCAGCTATTATTCTCTATGCTCTGGTTCCCATTTGCTTTTACATCTTAAACCTAATAAAGGCCAATTGTTTTCTCATTTACAGAAACAGTGAAGCTGATGTGCTGTTGTGCTGTCTCTTCAGACTCAGAACATGTCAGGTCCATTGCATGCAGACATGGGATCTAAAAATGCAATGCAGTTAAAATATCATAAAGTTTTAGGAGATTGTACACTGAATTTCCTGCAAGTGACCTAACACCCTAACCTCCCCCATGGAAAACATGGCATTTCTGATGCCATTCTGAGATAATTCATACAAGAAATCAAGAAGGAAAGAACTGACATGTTACACTCCTACACTGAAGCAGACTGCTGAAAAAAACCCCAAAGGTCTGCAAGTATAGCAGGGATTGAATCCAAAGCTGCCCTGCAACTCTTACCTGTGGGTAGCTACCTGCAATGGCTGGAAGCTGCAGCACAGACCATTGGTAACAATATTCTCAAGTCCTTTAACTGCACAGGACTGAGACACCACAGCTCAGAGCTGCAGTGAAGAAGAGGCTTAAGTAGAAGAAGTGTGAAGATTTGAAAGGAGCAGAATGAAATGCTTTTGTTACAATACCTGCTCAAGGTATTGATATGATCTAAAAAAATCCCCAAACAACTAAATAATTTAACTGTTTTTATCAGATGCTTGAGGGGGATTTCTATTGAGCAAACCTCCTTTTGCCAAAAACTCAAAAGAAACCAGCACCATGTTAAAGAATTACTCAGTGCATTTCATTCATTTTGCTGTTTCAACTTCAGTTGAAAAGCAAAGAATTGAGTGTTATTCAAAGAAAACTACTCTGCAGGAGAGCAAGTAGAAATCAACAGTCTCTCATAACCAGAGCAAACAGGATGGAAGATGCAGAAGTGATTCACAGTCATTTCTTTCCCCTTGCAGACCAGGTTAACCCTAGGTTAATTAGGGCTATCCAGAGCATTGCTTAAAAGCCACCTGCTGGTAAAGAGGTTGACTCATTCTCCTGCATTTACTGAAAACTTGATTTCTGAAATGCTGTAATGAAACAGTCAAAAATCTTCATTCCAAAGAAGGAAAACATTTCATGTACATTCTTAGGTGTGAACCTTCAGGCTTGGGAAACGTTTTTCTAGATTGTTAGCAAGTGTCTGATCAGCCTCCCGCAGGACTTCAAGGAAACTCTCCACCTGGAAATAAGAAACACACATAAGGAGAAAAAAAAATAATAAAAAAAAAAAATTAAAAAAAAAAAAAAAACAACTTGCATGGAACACAGAATTCTTATACTGGCACAGGAATTCTTTCTACTTCTGTACCTTCCAAATAAGAGCAGCCAGCAGGAGCCACTGAAATGAATAATGGAAAATGCTCTACAGTGGCTACCTTCCTCCTAAACATCACAATTCCAGTTGGTCTAAATTTTGAAATGGTACCACTTTCTTCAAACACTTATTTTTTTGTTTAAAAGAAACACAGAAATTTTTTCTCACCCAGACAAAAGCTTCTATGAAAAATACTTAGAATTATTTTATAAAAATATACAGGACAGCTTTTCAGCTAGGATAAATTCTCAGACATCCATTCACATCAGCACAGTTTGGCCCTGGCATCAGCTGATGATCTCAGCAAAACTCTGGCTCAAGTGAGGCAGAACAGACAGAGGGGGTAAGACTGTCTGGCACTGGATGGTGTTCTACCTATGCCTGAGCAATTCTGTCCTGTTTGTGTATCAGATTTGGAAAGGCCCTGCCACCCAAGGAGCACTTTCTCAGCTGTGTCACAGACCTTGTCACATACTCACCGAAGCAGAATACAGAGGTAAGAGGTTCTGAAAAGCACAGGAACATGTCTGTTCATTCAGGTGTCCCTGGTGCAGTCCTTCCATGGTATTCTCCTGGAAAATCAGAAATACAACCAGCATGTCATCAACAGCTGTTGAAAGAACAAACTCAAAACTGTGCACAGCACCTACAGAATGTGCTTTGTTCTTATCAGTGGGTAAAACAACCAGAATTCACAGCTCTCAGAGAAAGCCAGACAGCTGATGCCAAGAGGTGTGAAAACTCACACATCACAAGTCTCTTAACCCGAATGCTTCCATAATTAAAGCGGTCCAGCTGAGAAGGTGAGATTATATATTGACAGTATTTCCTCTTCTTAAATAAACTGACTTTCACTCAAAAGAAAAGGCAATGTATATCTACAGAATTTATCATACAGAATCTTGGCACACCCCTCAGAAAACCTGTATCCCTCCCATCTCCCACACATGTTGCTTCTTCTGATTGATTCACTAATGAATTCCCAGTAAGCAACTGCACTTGCACATAAAAATGTCCACATTAATATTAAATACTTTTTTCTTACCTACCCTACAGAAATTCCTACTATAATTTTGTTTATTCTTACCTTGGTTAGTTCTTGAAGCATATTGGAAAGCAATTCACAGCAAATATCCTTCAAAATTTTTAAATGGAAATCTTCCTCATTTACATCAGTCCTTCCAGTCTCCTCTTCCTCAGATTCCTTGGAGTTCTCAACAGCTCTCTTCCCACAGCCCTCCATGTATTGTAAAATACGAATCAAGCTCCCAATCAGTGGCATATCTTAACACAAAGTAACAAGAACAGTCAACTTTAACACTGAAAATTCTTGTCCATCCTTTCAAGGCATTAGAATTTTGAAACACACCATCAGATTTTTACACAAAATCTGTAAGGATGTATATTCTGACAGTGTTGTGTTCTGTTACTCAAAGACAGTTTTAAAGAAGCAAGCGGAAATGTAGTAGAAAACCCAAATTTTTCCTGCAAGCTGACCTGTATCTATAAAAACTATATGCCAGTGTAAGGAACATGAGAAGGAAACTGTCTTTAGTAGCATCCAGTGAGGGCAGTATGTAAATTTGTATCCAGCTAATCCTATCTGACAAACCAAACTGTGCAGCATCTTTCTGCTGCAGGTAACCCTGACTCACATTTTCAAGACAGGCTTTTAATTCTAAAGACTTGTCCATGGATTGAAAAGTGAGAAATTATAGAGGGATTTAAGTAAGTGCAGAATTTCCACCTACTTAAAAAAAAATACTACATAAAAATATTTGTATATATTATGTATAAAATAAAAATGTAATAATGTATTACTACATTTTAGCAAAAAAAAATTCTGAAATTTTCACTAATTTACCCAATGGAGAAGAGTGAGCAGAATCTGTAGATTCTGGTACTGTAAATCCTCAGAATTTACAGCCCACCCAGTAACTGGACTGGGATAGCTGTGATTCTGTGTAACCAGGGAAGAGTCTTACTGTATGCAATGTCACTGAATTGAACCACCTTCCACACCCACATACAGCCAACTGTGAATATTAACTTAAAAGAAATTTTAAAAAATAAATAAAACCAGAAAAAAGCATGACTTGCTTTTCCTCATCCTGGTGTACTCCTGCTCTGTTTGTGAAGCAAACATAGCAGACAGCACGGACAAAATAGAGGCCAGCACAGTCTTCTGCTCCTGCACAATGATGGGTGGATCATCTGGCTGGCAAAGCTCCTGGCAAACGAGGTCATAAAGCAAACTCCATGTCTCTTTTCCTCCATCAGGAGCCTGCACTTGAGAAAGAAAGAAAGAGAGCCCACCAACCCAACAAATTTATTCCAGGTACATGAATTCCTGTTCTCCCCAATAAATACACAGCGGCCCCCTCACACGCAGCAATTCCAGGTTCTTACCAATAGCCTGGATTCCCTCATCCACTGTGGTCAGGAGCTGCAGGATATGCATATAAACATCCAGTCCTTCTGGGTTATCTGATCTACACAGAACAAACATCAAACAGACAAATTAAAGTGCTGCTTACTGAGCTTATGTTCTGTGTTTTGGTCACAGAGAAGCACATCAGCAGTCACTGCCATTCCCTTTGCAAACAAACAAATTGACTCATATCAAAATGTAAGTCCAGGAAAAAATATCCCAGTGATTTGTCAAACTGCCACTAAAAGCAAGATGTTTGAGCACAGGCCATACAAGGTTATAAGGAATCTCCCCAGCCATGAAACCAAAAAGAAATCTCCCATACCGGACTTGCTTGGCTGCTTCAAGTATACAAGGCACAATCTTAAAGTCTGGAAGTTCTTCAGGAGAATCATCTACAGATGGTCCCACAGAGCGACAAGTGCCATTTTTGATCCAGTTTAACATCAGCTCTTCATCCAGATCAAAGAGCTTGTCCACCACTTCACCCACTTTCACCAGCAATTCAACTGCACAAGAGAGAATGTAATTTTTATTTCAACAAGACTAAAAATGAAGAGTAAAACTTAGCTCACAAAATTCTAGCATATACAAGTATTCGGGGTAAATTCAGGACTGAAATCAATTCATTTTCTTTGTGACCTACTACTGGTTGCTGTGTTTAATCCCTTTATGTGGCACAGAACAGGTAAAGAGTTTGATACATCAGGGTTGTTGCAAAGCCCACTGACACCTTCTACCTTGTCATGCCACACGTGAAGCAGTAACTCTGTTCTGCAAAGAGATGACATGTTCCTGAAAAGTCCTAACTTCTCCTTCTGAAGTGAAGCTTTTCAAGATTTGGTCCTAGATATGCAGTTTTATGCTAATCATCCACCTGCCAATCTGCATTTTACTTACACAGGTCTGTTATTTCAATTGGATGGAGATGGATTTGTGAGAACTGGCATTTAAAAATTGATTAAAAATTTGAAAAAGCTGTATTATTAGGATTCCTTGACAAATGACAACTGCTGTTACAGCTGAGTTGGATGTTAAACATAAATGCTATTCAAAATATTTCCATTTTTAGGTGGTTGGTGTGGTTTTTGCTAAATTAGTGCTAAGAGAGATTTGTGTAGCATGTCTGCATACCCAAAGTCTGCACAGTATTCAGCTGCCAGGGTAATTGAACTGTTCCTCCAGTTCACATTCCACAGATACAGTAGCTTTAAAAATAGAAAATCCGTATCTGACTTGAAAGAAATAAATTAAATGAGGTCTTGTTTCAAGGTTCAAAAATTACATATGTATATCCCTAAATGAGGACTATGTCCTTTCTTTTATTGTGGCAAATAACAATTTCTTCAATTTAAACATATTTTTATTCCCTCACAGAGGTTTCTTCTTCCTCTATGAGTGCTTTTCTGGCTGGTTTTATATATATTTATAAACCTGCAAAGGCAGGGCATGTTTGTTTTGGTGTCCTTTAAACTCATGAGGTTTCCTTTATTTTAAAGAAATTAACCCAACTGAAAATATTTGTCTTTGAAATTGCAAACTTCGCTTATTTTTCTTCTGCAAACACCCAGTAAATCCCAGCTTGTTTTGGCAACTTACCATTTGTAGAGCTGGACATGATAAAGCAAACACAGTCGTACACAGAAGGGTTTTCTCGGATCCTCTCCACCCAGACATTGGCCACCTCAGGCTGGGAGAGGCAAGTTAACAACAACCTAGGCAAGAATTCCCCGTTTGACAAATCAGATGCCAGTTCACTCCTTTAAGCTGTACAAGTGTAAATCCAAAATAGTGGCAGTGGAAACAGAAAGAGGAATCTAAGTCACAGCAAAGTGACTCCACAACAGTGCAGAAACAATAAAAGGAAAGGATGAGAGGATAATAAAATAGTGAGCCCACTTGTCAGTTTTCTCCCCAGGCCTCAGAGCATAGCAGAACTACACTAATGATGGATTAATTTCTGAGATGTCCTACCTGCTTGTTTCCAGAAGAGTTGGGGAGTCTGAATCACACAAACGTTGCAGTAACACTTGGCTTTAAGGAGAAAATTCAGGGGGGAAAAAGTTAATAAAATCCATCTTTATTTCTAAAAAAGGTATTAAAAGATTAATTTCATAACTGCAGCCATGTTCTGAGATTAAAGCCAGCTCTTCCTAACTGTGCATCCACTTCCAGTGTGTCAAGACCACCAAACTTAAAAACTAACTTGACTGGTGGTTAAAATCCCCAAAAATAGTGGTCTGTGACCTTTCTTCCTTTCCTCAGCACTTTCCACACAAACATGGCCAGCCAAAAATTATGAATGAAGACAAGGCTGGGCAGGCAAGTTTAGATCCTTCTCCAACATGAATTTCCTGACTGTGAGTCCAGACAAGCAGTACCTGTTCATGTACAAAGCACAGACACTTACCCAAGATTCTCATCTTTGCTAATGGACATGCAGATGTCCTGGAAACAGGCCATATTCCCTAGTATTCCCACACAGATTTCCTGGAAAGCCAATACACAGTAAAATGAGACAACTGCAAGTCCACAATTTCACTTCCAGAGCCATAAGACAAAAGTAAGAGAGGTTCAAAGATGTTTTCTAGTTTGACTTCCAAGCTTGTATGACCCGCTGATTTCATGACAAGATACAATTTTTTTCCACAGATTCCATACAGATTTTTCTGTTCTATCAGACTAGCCTAAAATACACTCAGGTACTATGCAGATATTTAGGTGCTCCATAAAAGCAAATGTATCTTGAAATCAGCTCTGCTTGCATATTCTTTGTATACTGTTTTGAAGCTAATTTGACAGCCCTGTTATTAAAGCAAAAAGGAGTCCTAAACCAAAAATATCACTACATAAACATGATACTCATGATATTCACTTGCCCACAAAAGAAAGGGATCTTAATACAAGCTTCCAGCAAAGCCCATTTTCTGATTAAAGAGATCTAAAATAAAATAAAATAGAAAACAAACCCCAAAGGAGTGCACCCCATCAGGATATTCATGCCAAGGCAATCATTAAGAGGATGCACACTTGTGTAAAGGGGACCATGAGAGCTCTGAAACACCTGCAGGTGACTAGTGCTAAAACAAAGTGAGTCATTAGTCTGCAGCAATTTAAAGTCAGAAATCAACTCTCTCCACTAAGGCTGTCTTCTTAATTATGAACATGCTACAACCTCTGCTAAATAACAGCAGGCACTCCAGCACACACTGTTTTATGATAGTAGCTGTGACAGCCAATTTGCACTCACTTGCAAATTGGGGTTGTACTTTCCAAAGACAAAGTACTAAACTTTCAAAGCTCTATTTGTCTCTACTGATCTCCTGGAGTAAAGCATCTGGTAACTTCTGAGAAAGAGGTTTTACATCAACACTGAATACCTTTGAAAATCCTATTTTGAGATTTGCAGTGCACTGTGTAGTACAAGCTGGAAATCAGTGACATCAAAACAAGTGGAAAATTAAAAAGAAAAAAAAATAAACTGTTGGTCTTAATAATTCCAAAAATTACTTACTGTAATCTTTCATTTATTTCTCATTATCTTGTTCTGACTTGATCAGTAATAAATTAATTTCCCCAAGTGCAGTCTGTTTTGCCCATGACAAATCACAGCCACTGGTGAGTGATCTCTCCCTGCCCTTATCTTGACCCAAGAGCCTTTTGTTGCATTTTCTCTCCCCTGCCCAGCTGAGGAGGGGAGTGACAGAGCAGCTCTGGTGGGCACCTGGCCTCCAGCCACACTTCTGCAGGTCTGACTAAACAAATTCATGACCATTTCTGTTCAGTAATCATGAAACAAGTCAAAAGGAAAAAAAGGCCAGACTGCTGGGTTTCATAACAGGTCTTGTAACTACGTTTGATAAACTCAGTCCTTCTTCAGTGTATTACATGAGGATCTGTGAGTAGACATGTACCAGCTTCAGCACCACCAAAATTCTTACTGATTAGAGCATGTTAAAAACAGAGTGACAAAGCATCTTAAAACTTGATTCTGTGTTTTCTCCTGGTTCTCCTTATACACTACACATGCAATGGGAGAAGGGAGATAAATGTAAATGCATGCACAGAGCTATCTGCTATTGCTGCTAACACAGGAGAGCTTTCTAACAGCCCATACTTACAGTTAGGCGAGGGCATTTGGACTTGGCAAAAACTCCCATGAATATATCAGGGGCATTGAACTCCTGAAGAAATAAAGCAACATCCTGTGGAGAAAGTGAATGGAGAGGTGAATGGACCTCAGCAATTTCCAAATGCAAAATCAAATGTGCTCCCACAGCACAAGGACTGGATCAAAGAGATGACAAACTCACTACAAGGAATTTGTTATTTGCCAACAGTTAATACCAATAATCCTTCTTTTCCAATGAGAGAAGGCCAGCAAGCCCCTCTGGTGTGTCAGTATTCCAGTGATTTGCTGTAAAATGAGCCAAAAAGTCACATTTGCAAGAAAATGCAAATTGACCCCTATCTCAAGAGAAACAGACACTCAACCAGAATTCAGTAAATATCATGTTTTAAGGCATGACATCACCATGACATATAAAAAAGAAGCAAGTGAAGGGACTGCCATTAGCACTTGATCAGAACACACAAGAAGAAATCTCTTCCTCATTTTACCACATTAAAACACAAGATTATTTGTCTGTTTGAGAATAAAAGACCCATGTTCCATGTTGACTTTAATATATATATATATATATATATATATATATATATAAAGAATTTGTTCCAGCATTTGAGAATGCTCAGAAAAATACTAGGAAGCTGTGCTACATTGCCACTGCAAGTCTTCAGCTAAACTTTGAAAGTTTAGCTTTGGCTGTTTATCTATCAGAGAAAGCTATGCTTACCATCAGGACGTATGACAATTGCTAGAGGAAAATACGCCTGTTTAGAGACGGCATCAATACTATCCCCATAATCCAAGTGAGCAAGGCACAGGCAGCGCACCCGAGTTAATTCCAGCTGCTGTCCTGCCCCTGCTCCTCCTTCCAGGGCAGGTTCCGCGGTGAGGCCGCTTGGAGCCGCCCCAGCCCAGCTGTCCTGCCCCACCCTGCCCGCCACAGCCGGGCGGGAGCAGCACCAGCAGAACGAGCCAGCCGATTCCCTGCCTTCTCCCACTGTTCTGACGGGACACTCGGGGCAGAGGCGCCCCGAGGTGCCGCACAAGGCTCCTACCTCGTCCATCGACATGTCCCACACCTTGCAAATGTCATTCTCCATCTCCTCGTCCAGCTCCGTCCCGGCTCCCTCGGGGCTGGCGGCGGGGTCCGGCTCCGCGGGGGCGATCACCTGGGGCAGGCGGGGCGGGGGACAACGACCCGGCTGAACCCCCGGCACCACCGGGAGTCGCTGGGTCCCCGCCCGGTGTTTTCCCACTGTGTCCCAGCCCGGCCCCCGGATTTGTGCCCTGTGAATCCCAGCTGTGTCCCGGGTTTGTCCCCGGGTGTCCCCCCCGGCCCCCTCGGCAGCGATCGCGTCGCACCCACCCGGCGCTGACCGACGCCGGGCCCGCCGCCCGCTCCCTCCCGGCGGCCGCGCACCTCGATGAGGCGGGTGAGGACGCTGAAGAGCCAGTGCTTGCTGTACACCGTGTTGCCCACCGCGTCCCCCTCCTCCTCCTCCGCATCGCTGCACGGCGGCGACGGATTGCGGTCCATGGTGGCCCCACAGCCGTGCGGGGGCAGCGAGGCGGCGGCGCGGCCGGAGCGGCGCCCGCGGCCCCACAGCGCCCCCTGCCCACCGGCGGCCATTGCCGCCTCCAGCGCCCGGGCCTGCGCCGGGACCGCACCGGGACTGTGCCGGGATCGCACTGGGACTGTGCTGGGATCACACCGGGACCGTGCTGGGACCGCACCGGGACCGTGACTGGATAGTGCCGAGACCCGCCCGCCCAGGGCCTTCCCTCGGCGGGGAGCGGCACCCGCGCTCTCGGAGCACTTTTGGCAGCCCCCGCGATGCCCCGACACCGACACCGCCGCCGCCGCCCCGCAGTGCCGCGCCCCGGGAGGATGGATGCTCGCAACGAAGGGAACAGTTCTCAGGAGGATTCCTTTATTGGCTTTACAAAGGGAGGTGTGACAGGAGCGGAGTACAGCGCTAGTACTTGCTGGGCAGCCCCTTGGGCCGGTAGCGGTTCGGGTCGCCGCCGCTCCGGCCCCACGCGTTCGCCTCCTGGTCCAAGCGGGTGTCCTCGGCGCCTCTGCCGCTCACGCTGCTCTGCCAGCCCTCCCGGGCGTCGCTGCGGGGAAGGAGAAAAGGCCACCTGAGCAGACTGCATCTAACTCAGCCTTGTGTTGGTTCCCTCACTCATGTGAAACTGCTTTTCCGTAGGGCTTCTCAAGGTGAGATGCAAGCACATGCTCGGCCTTTGTCTGAGAGGCCGCGGTGGAATCTATATCTGTTATGTTGGGAAATGAACCAGCAATGGAGAGTTCCTTATCAGAAATGCAGAGAGGAATCTGCCTTCTCGGGCCGACAAGAAGAAAGGCTCATGCTCGTGTGGCACCATTCCTATAGAGACTGGCTGTCCAGATGGGAACTACTTTCCCTCCCCTCTGCTGTCCCTCTAGGTGCTAAGCTGAGTACAAATCAAAAAGGACCTCGCTCCAGCTGGAATGCCTGGATCCCTAATAACTCACTGTTAACAAGCCAAGCACACTCCATTACCTGATCACTCTCGCTGCCCAAGCACCACCAGGTCCTCGCCGGGCAGCATCATAATTCCCACGGGCATGGAAATACTTGTCGGCACCTTTGTAATTTGCCTCGCGCATGTCCTTGTATGCTCTGAACATATCCCATGTACCTGAAAAAGGCAGAGAAATGGAGATGATGTTGACTTGAAAGAGTCGCACCAGAAATAGTTCAGTACCACCTCAGTCAGGAGCTGGAAGGCCCAAGGAGCAGTAACAGAGTGAGGCACTGCCCCACATCAGCCTTTGCACAGGGCTGTGCCCACAGAAAGCACCTGTGGGGCTGATCAAGGCCCTCATCCAGCAGCAGAAACCAGGGCATCTCTAACGTGGAGCTGAGGATTTCCCAGCTCTGAGGGCTGCACCACTGACTGCTGGCTCATGCCTGGGGAGGGGTTCCTGAAGGAAGGGCCCATGGTAAGAGCAGCTTACCTCTCGCTGCATCCCGGACAAATTGTCCAGCACGGGTCATTCCTTGGACTATCCTTGGTCTGTCAGCACTCACACACAGAACAACAGAGAGCAACGCGATGCAGACCCAGAGCCTCATGGTTCCTGGCCAAGCCTGACAGGGAGCTGGGAGACAGTGAGAGACATGAGCAGTTCTGGAGCACCACTGAGAACCCACCACACCCCCAGCTGTGCCTGGGCTGCTGCCTCAGTGATGAGGGCTCACCAAGGATCCCCTTCTCCCCCTGCCAGGAGTGGTGCCCTCTGTGCAACCACAAGCTCCAAAAAGCTTGTGCACATGAGCACTAAAGCAGGTGCACATGAGCAGCCTGCATTTTAGCACTCCCTGCTGCTCCTGTCATGAGTACAAAGAAGCCCCACATGCTGAAGCATTAGTCCCGCTCCCAAAATACCAGCTCAAAACACTGCACACAGCTCACAAATTCAGAATGTCACTCACCACTGCAGAACAGCAAAGTCAAAGGAGCTGGAGATAGTCTCGTGTGCTCTCAAAGAGGGTATTTATAAGCAATTCAAACCCCTCAAAAGAGGAAACTGGAAAGGATACCCATGGCTGGGAAATCCCCACTAGCATTTCCAACACAGAAATCATTACTGGAAACCTGTCCTTGTCCTTACTGAAAGTCCATAGCTCCTGTTATGCAATCTTTTAGTGTATATGGTACTTCTTCAGCTGTCCTTGGGACTATTTTCTCCTCATAACAACCAAACTGACAAACTGCCTTAAAGGCTGAAGAGTTCCATGTGCTTGAAGTGTTACTGCTGTCTTAAGGGTGATACTTTTGTTTGGATCTTGGACTGAACAGAGTTCAGAGGGGAAGGTGCCTGACTGTCTGCACATTGGAACACAAGGCCAAGTCTGTGTGTGTGCAAAAGGAACAGTGAGCTGCATTGCCAGAAGGGCTTCAGGAACTGCTAAGTGAAATTCCCATGTGTGCTGGGATTGCCAGATGAATTCCAGAGTTACTGAAATGGAAAATATGAAGTGTTGCTCTTAACTCCATTGCAAAGCAAAGCACATACACCTACATCCCTGCTGATCATGCTGTAAGATAGCACAGACACACAGACAAGAGGCTCTGAATGGTTCATTTTGCCTTGGCTTGCTCTCACAGGCCCCTCTCGAGGGTCTCCAGCCACCCTGCTGTAACAGCAACTCCATGGGGCTCAGGTGGAAAGTTTTGGACACTGCAGTAAACATTTTACTTAAGGGGAAATTCAGATCCATACAGCCACAGTTCTGCTAGATTTTAAATCACCTGTCTGGCCCTATTGGCATGGTTCACTGTTTAAGTAGCCACTGTGCTCTCCCTGCTTAAAGCTTGCTCACTTCCCTCGGTTAACAACTTGACACAACCCTTTCCTCTGAAGAAAACTCCAGGGCTGAGTGCAATTGCACTCGAGAGTGAGTGTGCAGGGTGTCCCCATTGTGTGGCCTTGTACATGATTTGGCAAGCCTAGGAGAGCACTTCAGGTTCCCCTCTGAAGAGTTAAGGGTAGCTGCCCCACTCACAACTCTGTGACTGTAAACAATTTGCTTCTGGAGCTTCAGGGCAGAGGCATGAGTTGAAAGAGGTGCAAAAAAGCTAATAAAGTGTCAACAGGAACTTGGGTGTCACTGGACTTCAGACAAAAAAAAATTAGCTTAGACTTTTTCCATAAACTGGAGCAGCAGGACAGATACTCTAGCATGATGTATCTCAGAATGGAACAATTTGCAACAAGATCTAAACCAGAACCAAATGGACAAGGACATAGATTTTTGTCCCCTGGCATTCCTGAACTGGATACTCCACAGTGTTAAGAGCTCAGCTACTGTAGGGAGTGGAGTGTGTACTTTGCTAGAGCCCTGTTCACACCCTGATGACCCACATCCTTGCAGTACGTGGCAGCTCCAGTGCCTTCTCTGCTGGCTGCAAACAGCCCTGGCCATCACCTTTGGTTTTTAAAACACAAGGAAAATGACTCCTGTAAGTTGCGGTACAGGCATGTGGCACTTTGCCCAGGGACTTAGAACAAAGCATTGCCTTCAAAACTGACCTAAGGAAACCTTTCCCTACAAGAGCTCACACACTCTGGACCACAGGGGATATTTTGAGTCTTACACTGTTTCACATTCTCTCCAAACCAACATTTCTGCAAAACATGAAGGACAATGAGGACAAAAAAATGCATTTCTGCAAAACATAAGGAGAATTGCAAGAAGGCAGGTGCTGGAGGGATTCTTTAGAACATCTCAGAGTGCATGCCCTGGTGTCCAGCAAGGACAGCAGCAGTGACAACAATGCTGGAGCTGAGATAAAGCTGCAGCTCGGGGCTCCAGCAGGGAACAGCCTGAGCCCTGCTTTCCCCTATTCTCTTGTCCTGCACTCCAGGTCATGACCCTTGGCTCACAGAAATGAGCTGCAGCCAACACTGCTGCTTTTGCAATAGAAAGAGGCAAAGCTGCCTCCAAGTGCGGAGGAGGGTTTGAACACAGCACTTCTTCCTGGCCCAGCAAGAAACACTGGCAGCACGTGCACACTGGGGAACACAACACACTGAGGGGGCCTGCAGACCATTTATTGGTTTGCACATTCTGATGCAAGTTAAGATAAAAAGCAACCCCATGCTGGTTGCCCTGTAACTGTAAATATTTATGAATGCAAACTATGTTCCACAAGCATTCCACAATTTTGCAATCTGAGAAAATCAGACTGAGAAAGGGGATGAGGTGAATTCCCAGCTCAGGCACAGTAATATCTGCAGTTATTTCTTAATCTGGGAAAAAACAGTACCTTTTTTTTTTGTTTACGTGTGCAATAATTCATTTCAAGAGTTTTGCCAAGTATTGAATATTACACTGCCAGTGACCTTGGGTTTATAGACGTGGAGAATGACTGGAAACTTGTCTCCTTTCAAGAAGCAGGTTTAAAATGCAGGTATTTACCTGAAGTAAAATTTATTTACCCATAGATTTCTAACTGTGAAATAATGTATACTTTTTTCTTTGGTAAAAAGAAAATAGCACCAGCAGTTTCTATTTAAAGCTGCTCTAGGCTAAGCCCCCTTTATTCATCTCTACTTCTCAAGGGTCTCTCTCACCATCATTCACCCACAAAAACCAAAGCTGAGCTGCAGTCACCTTCCCCATGAGGCTGGCTGAGCTGTCAGTGATGTGTGCTCAGCTGGCTGACAGGAGCCTTGCTCGGTGCAACTGAGGCAGTTTCTGTTTCAGTAATTTCTGAACAGAAGACCCTCTCATTTCAGTCCCTTCACCCTACCCATATGAGATGAAAACAAACTCATTCAGAATAGGAAATATTAATTCTCACCACTTCTTCAGAGAGTACATTCTCACTCTTTATTGACAGCCAAGTTAGTTGAAATTATAAACACAAGCTCACTTTAGACACAAAATCTGAACACACACATCCCATTATGTTATCTGTATGACCCTTCTGACATTTTTTTTAAAAAAGTTCTAACTGGAATTATGATTTACTGTAAAATAAAATTAAAAAAAAAAAGGCCCCAACCCTCAAAGTTAACCAAGTGTACAAAACCCCCACAGAAGTAAGAAAGAGACTGATGTGTACACAAAATACACCAAGCAAATAGAGTGGAACCATACAGAGGTAAGCCAGGCACGTTCTCACAAATCCAGGAATTCCTCTGAGGAAGGCAAGGGGAGCACTCAGCTACACCACACACTGCATGAACCCGAGGTAGGTAACTGTGGCAGCCCCTGAGGCAGCAGCAGCTCATCTGGCAGGGAACAGAACAGGCACCAACACCATCTGGTGGGTGCCTGGCTCCCATTCCAAGCCATACTGTGAGAGCATGGGGTATTCCTGATGGCACAGATCCTTCTATTTCCAATGGCAGTATGTAAACCCCAGAAGCTTTGAAGTTTTCTTTTTTAGAAATAGTTCAGTACTGGCTTTTCCACAAGCAACACTCTGGCTGGAAACCGGACATTCGTTGTTGCCCTGGAATTTGCCTTCCCCGTGTGAAGTAACCAACGCACCACACCCAAGTTTTTCTTGCAGACAAGATGAAACAGTCTGCATACTGTATCTCTCAAAAGGCCAAACATTGTACTCAGTCCTATTTTGATTAAAAGCATTATTTTGCAGCAATACAAGTGCTGCAAGTCTACATCAGATTCCTTATAAAGCAGTATTTTCACATCATTTTATAACAAAATTATCAAATCTTAATTAAATTTAGTTTTAATTAATGCATTACTTTTTATTTTAAATGATATTTGTGAAAACTGAATATTGACCAGATGATGTGGCTTTTTGCTTAAAATGTGAGTCAGATAATGAAGGGGATCAAAACTAGAAGCCTAAAAAGAAACTCGTTCAAAGATGTATTAAATGCAGAAAGAGTGCTAGTACAAAGCATAGTTATGTAAACGAGATATAAAATCCAAGTGATTTTGTGAATCTTCATATTCAACCAGATACATAAAAAGACTTCTTTCTTGACAGCATTCATCTAAAAATACTTATGTAAACCTTCAGCTTTTAAAAATATTATTAAAATAAGTCCTCTCACTTTCCAAAATGTAAGAATTAATTGTGGAATTACCAAAGTTGACCTGGACTTCAAGAAAACCTTTTTACACTGTTTCCCACAGCGTTCTCCTGGAGAAATGGGCTGCTCATGGCTTGGACACGTAGACTGTTCACCAACCAAAAAACTGGCTGGATGGCTGAAAGGAGGCTGTAGCCAGGTGGGAGTGGGTTTCTTTTTCCCAAATAACAAGGGATAGTACAAGAAGAAATGGCCACAAGTTGCTCCAGGACAACTTTTGATTGGATATCAGGAAACATTTATTCACCAAAAGCATTGTCCAGTACTGGAACAGGCTGTCCAGGGAAGGGGTGGAATCACCATCCCTGGAGGCATTGAGAAGCCATGTAGAAGTGTCACTTTGGGACATGGCTCAGTGGTGGATTTGGCAGTGCTAGGCTAATGGTTATAGGGTTGGATCTTCAGGGTCTTTTCCAACTTAAATGACTCTGATTCTAATCCACTGTCCCGAGGTCTGCTGGAGTATCACAACTGATGTCTATGGTCACAGTGCACAAACAGGTATGGGCAATTTAGAAATATTGTGCTTGTAGTTTAACAGCGAGTTCATTTAACAAGTTTGTCTGTTAATCAGCATTTTTAGCCATAAATACTCTACTTAGAAATATTTCCCTCCCATTTTGAGACTTGGCTTGGTTAATGTATTTCAAATAGGCAAGGCCTGTTTATATAATTTAAGAAGGGAAAAACACCAACAGGTACCATAAGAGACACATCTACAGCAAAAGTAAAGGTAAATGTCATTTACAGGAAAGTTAAACAAGTATAGACTTAGATACTTCCCAGGAATGGTTTCTCATGCTTGCAAACAAAGAAACAAAAAAAAAATTATACACCATAATTTAATACTTAGGGACTCATATCCCTGAACACTTAAGTTATAGACTCAGAAAATAAATTCAGCAATTTTCATCTTGGAAATCTATGAGCTTAATTTCAATATAAATACTGGCTTGTTTTGATCTATATTCTACAGTTCAAAAGTCTTCTCCAAAGGAATAAGGAAGAAATTACTTCCAGATCAGATACCTGCCAGATGGAGACTGGCTCAGTATAACTGAACTTTCAGACAGGAGTTGGTTATTTTTAAGGGCCTGTGAAATCTAAGAGGCACTTGAATATACAGTCATTACAGTATAAACTGTTCCCAGAGTTCTCCCAAGCTGCTTTCTATGCTTGCTGAGACCACAAAAACCGGTCACACCTTTCCAACATGGACTGAATCAGCGCTCTGCAAATAAAGCAAAGGGGACAAAAAAAAGTCAAACAGTAAAAAAGCTAACAACAGAAAGAACAACAGAGCTTTGGTTTGCTTTTTAAAGAGAAGTTTGTAAAAAACATTATTTAATTTCAGAAATAACATTCTGACATCACCATTCACACCTCTGAAAGAAAAAGGAGAGATCAGAGTCTGTACAGGTCTTACCAGGACAGATCTCTTTCAGAGAATCTCCTTCACATACACCTTTAATGTATGATTTCCTGTTTCCTCATTTTCAATTTTAAAATGCCTACATTGCAAAATACACAGTTCTTAAATAACAAGAAAAACTTTCAGATGAGTCTAAAACCAAAGGTAAAAATGTGAAGCACTGTATCTTCTTGTAAACCAAAAAGGAAATTTAAAGCATGAAGGAGATCCAAAAAGAATAGTGTGGGTCTCCTGCTGACATCTCTTACCTCTGCCTTTTCTCAGCAATTCTCAGTATCTCACAGACACCAGTAAACCTCTCAGACAATTCTAGTGTCAAGCCACACTCCTGCAAGAGAGGCAAGGCACGATTTGGGCCAATGGCCTTGGCCAGCAACAGAGCAACGTTTTCCACAGTGATGCAGTCTGGGCAGCTGGGGCCTCCATTGCTGACAGCATTCCCATTCTGTGGGCTGTGCTGGTGGGAAGCTGTGCTGTGATTCTGTGCAAGATGCAGAACAAACTTCCATTCTTCTATAGTCTCTGGAATGGAACCTAGATGTAAAATGAGTTTGTTAACATTATTTGGAAAACGAGGATTATTCTAAGACTACTATTTAAACTATATCTGTACTTAAAAGGGAAGCTAGCTATTCTGTTTTACTCTCAAGATTTTAGGAATCTAAGCATTATCCAAGCATTATCAACAAGCAAATTATGCACAGCAATGTACTGCCCAGACTGACTCAGTGTAAAGATTTAGTGGTGAACACACATAGCCTCACAATAGTTCAGTATTCAAGGCTTTGCATTAAGTCAAGAGACAAAGTTTTGTCCACCTTAGGGCCAGAGTGAATCATCTTATAAGTTCTGCCTTATGGTACAATTCTTTGCTCACCCTACCTTTGGTTGTCTGCACATGTAGTGAGGGAGTTTTGTGCTGTGCAGGAAGGTTTCCTACTCTTCTGTCTACAACACCAAGGTTAACTTTTACGCCCAGCTTTTACTAATAAACAAATCAAGATTCTTTAACTTTTAAGCGTTTTCTAGCATAACTGATTTCACAAAGCACAGCATGAAGATACAAGAGTATTACACCCATTTATGTGTTTCAAATATGCTGTACTACACACAGTCAGGGCTACAAAAACACTTCAAAATATCAAAGTTCTATTCAGCTTTGGGCAAACTGCTATATGAGGGCAGTTCTACATTACAGAAGTATGTTTATACAGCTTAAGAACCACTAACCATCTTCTCCATTCAACAGGCTCAAATCATCCAAATGAACAATATTAGTAAAGGCTTCTATTCTTCTATCCAGCTCCAGACAGAGAAAAAGATATCCAGGCCAAAATCTTGAATAAGAGAGTAAAGATTTCTAGGAATCAAATACTCAGTTCAAACCGAAGTCAAGAACAATCACATGCTCATTTAAGTATCAGTAAAGACAAAAGCAACTAAATTTAATGAATGCCAGAAAGAGAGTAGGGACACGAGGAATACCTCCCATTTGGTACATTAAATTGGACATTGAATATTCACCCTCAAAAAAGGAAAGGTTTTTAAAAAACCTCTGTCCAAACAAAAAGCAGATAGGTCATTTACATTTGTATCTTCTCAGAAGAATACCTACTAAGCAAGTATCTAGAATTGCCAAGCTTTTTCCTTACCCATGTGATTTACAGATGTCAGCCATCTTCTCTTTCATAACAAAATCAGCTGGGAGTTTAATCAAGAGCAGAATGAGCTGGCTGTAGCCCCAGGTAAACAAATGCGATCGTGGCCTAGAAGATGAGAAACTCAGTTTTAAAGCATTATTGATTTTCTTCAGAACATCATGGCAGATTTATGAAAAGAGAGGAGGAGAAATGAATGAAACACCATGTGCAGTCTCAGTAGAGCAGTCACTCTGGAAGGCATTGCAAATAAAAGTTATTCAATCCTTTGGTTGTTTCTGCTGAACACTGCAAAATGCTCCAAGGAGTCAGTGATCCAAACTTTCACACAAAATCTAACCCAAAACCAGACCTGTTAAGTCTTTCTGCTGCACTCAGGACCCTGAATGAAAACCACTTTACCTGGGATTTCCTTCCTCATCCACAGTGTTTGCCCTTTGTGGAGCATCATGAGAAACTGCCAAGCACAACCAATCCAACCGCACAGATTCCGGCTGCAGAAGAGACCTAAGGAGAAATGGCCTGGAAAACAAAGCAGACACTAAAAAAAATCCTACCAGTTTTAAATATAGCATAAACGGAGAAGGAGAGATTGTGTGTGGACAAATTAACCTAAAAAAAAAAAAAAGTGGGGTGTGTAAAATTAAATGTGGAAAAGCCCAAAATTGTTTAGGTCTCTATGTCTCTATAAACTGAGGCAACCACAGAAAATCAAGTTTGCAGGTTGAGTTCCCACAGATTTGGTTGGGGTTTTTTTTGGATTTATTGTTTTTGTGGTTTTGGGTGGGGTTCTTTTTTTTTTTTTTCCTGTTTGTAGGTTTTTTTTTGTTTGTTTGTTTTTTTTTGCTTGGAGTTTTTTTAAATGCCATCTAACCCTGGTACACTGAACTGCAGACACAGAAACAAAAAAATCAATTCTATTAGAAGTATTATTTAGGAAATCCCTTTTAAACTAGATACAAACCTAACAAAAACTCCAGTCTAGGGCTAGCTACAACTGGCAGAATTACTTGGAACCTAATGCTTAAGAAAACCAAGCAGACAGATACAGAAACACAAAAATATGTCCCCAAAAGCCAAAACAAAAAGAATCTCCACACAGCTACACAATTAAGAGAGCAGACAGATGAAAACATTCCCCTCACCTTTTATCCTCTGGCTTTGATTTCACCAAACTATCTAAATATGCTAAAAAGTGAGCCGGATCATTCCTGCAAAGCTGTTTAATATCAGAAGGCAAAATAGAGGGGTGGAACTTGATCAATGGCCGAAGAGCTGTTTCCCCAAATTTTTCATAAAGCCTGGAGAAACAGAGAATAAAAACTATTTTAAGTACCAAACAGCAAAATGTTATTTTCAAGATGTTCTGCAAGTTCAAGATAGTACTGAAAGGTGATAGAGTCCAGGAATCTTGGTGACATGGCAAGTGAAGCAATTCCTGCCAGGAAGTTCAGAAGATTGGGAGTACAAACCTTTGAGCATGTGCCAGCAACAGTGGGCTGTCATCCCATGGCCCCAGGTCATGCAGCAGCTTCAGTATTTTCAACATATCTTCACTTTCCATTGCTAAAGCCACTGGACTGTGACAAGTTATTTCTGAAATAAATCAGTGCACAAGTTACAAGATTTGGGCAAGTTTTTTCCTTAACGTGTCCTGCCCCTCCTTTCATCCTTCTGCTGAACAACAGCTATCACTGCTTTCATGGGAAGTTCAACACCCACCTCAATCCTGATGAAATGCAGGTATTAATCTCCAGGCACAAGCGCAGTCCAACTAAGGACAAACTGGGAATGCATACACTACTTTCACTTCTAGGGCTCTCAGAATCTAAACAGTTAAGAGATTCTCAGAAACACAAACACAAAACACCAACCCTCAAAGCAACATTCTGTTGTTTAACTGCTCTCTGCTGGAGCAGAATCAATGCTAGGTCTTTAATTCACTCTTAAAAGAAATACATAAGGCAGAAGCTGAGTGCAGAGAACAGAAAAGTTTGGTTTTCCAATATCATCATGAAGCTTTGGTTCAATAAAACTGAAGAGGCATCAAAAAGACCAGAAATTATTTCTGTGGAACAGGGAAGTGTGAAGTGATCATAAGCCACTCATCTACACAGAACCATCTACTCCATTCAGTTTTGTTTCACATTAACCACATTCCTTTACAGGCCAAATCTTCCAGTGCAAATGCTGAAGTCCTTCCTCTCCCTTCTGCCTTGTTTCTACAGACTTGTGATTCTAATTATGATGCTTTTGCTCTTAGCTCAGAGGCTGGGATCACTACAGTGTTCCATTAACAAGGTCTATGCAACTAATAGGTTCAAAGTTGCAAAGTGGGAGGAGAACAATCTCTCTCCAAGGAGCCAACAATTGTTTTTTTTAAGAAATCCCTCCTACATTTGACTTGGAGTCAGTAGTTGGGTTTTTTTGTGATTTTGAGTGCATCAAACAGAATTTAGGCTACTTCACACTGTCTACATTTATCTCAGCACATTTTGAGCTCCCCAGGATTTCTTTCAGAATAAATTTTTATTTGTGATTTTGATTTTTTTAAACTATGCCTGTACTTAAGACAAAAGAATAACACTAGAAGAGCTTTTAGTGAGTTTTGCTTGGTTTTAAAATGAGGTATCAAATCATTCATCAAATGAGATCCTTTCAGGTTATGTTAATAGACATTTAGAGCATCACTCTTACATGCATGTAAAATGAATGAAAAGAAAATTTAAAAAACCCAATAATTTTTTTTCTGTCAAAGGCCTACATATCTATACAGTAGAAAGTTTCTCTGCTTACATAGTTTCTGCTGTTGCAGCCCTGAGATCTCTCAGACGGTCCTCCTCAGGAAGCTGGCAGTTCTGGGGTTCTAACCTAGAAAAGCACATTCATTTCAGTCTTATCTGAAGTATTAACTTCAGTAATTTGAGTGAGGATTTCCTGAAAAATTTCCTCAATATTAATTCCTTTATTAAATACAAAGCTATCACTTGTAAGAAGGAACAGCTCAACAGAAAATATGGATAAACTGGGCATGAAGAGCAATAGATAATACTATTTTTGTGGCTTTCTATTATTGCTTCTACTCCAGCTACAGTAGATTTCTGCATGTACTGAACAAAAAACCAGTACCACGGCACTGTATGAAAGTTAGTCCAAAGTGGTAAATAAGCACTGGAATATGAAATTACTTAGCTGTGTGTTCATTGCATCATCAGCTCTAAGAAAGGAGTTGGGAGAACCACTGAAACCCACCATAGCAATGAAGGCAGCTGGAAAAACATAATGCCAAGTTTCTCCTTCTGCTTGAAAGAGTTTCTTCCTTAGGTTGCTATCCTCATGACATCCAGCAAATACAACTGCTTAGAAGATGTGATTTTGCACTCACTCTTTTTCTTCCTGGGGAGATGCTACTGGATTAAGAGTTAGCTCTGGCAGCTGCTCATCATCCTTTGCTTCATGCTTCCCTCTAGATTCCGGACTTATATGAAGTGTGCCAATCTTTTCCGTGGTTTTGCGTACAAAGCTGGAAACACTAGGAATCACAAGTTCAAACATTTAAAATCAGAAGTTCAGAAGCAAACAAACCAGGCACTCTCTTCATTCAAACCATCATTTCAGAGACTTTATAATCTGAAGAACTCTTGAGAAAAGGATGAGAGCAGTGATGACCAACAGGAAAAAAACTTACTAAAAAGCTGCTCAAAATTCATACTCCAGCCATGTTTTCATCACAGAACAGAAACCTGAAGTATTTAACACTTCTGCTGGAAAAGCAGGATCACATACCAACATTAGCCAGAGATTTTTGACATGTATTTGATTTGCATGCAAATAAATGCAGATGGGCTACACTGCATTTTAAAGCTTTTAAACATAAAGCATTTTTAGGAAATTATGTCACTCTTGATGGTAAGAAACCACTTGACAATGCTTCAAATTAATTCTTCAGATTACAAAGCTCACCTACAACATCCTTTTCACTCAGCAGTCCCTATTCCTTCAGGTATTTTACTGAAGAGAAAGCTCAATGAACACACCAGAAATCAATTATTTATACCACTGCCATGAAGAGAACTATGTCAACAAGATTTGGACAGAAAAATAAGCTTGCTGCAGAAGGCAGAAAGGATTCAAATCTAGCAAAACAATTGGATTCGAATGTATAGAAAGATTAAAGCTAAACTTTTTAAAATTAACTGAAATTTTATGGTACTTTATTTAATGATTAATTGCATGCAGTCAATACTTGAAAATACAGCTTTCATTATTAGCAGAAACACTTATTACTAATAAGGTCCTCAAAGCTGCTTACAGTTTAGAAAGAACTCAAAACATTGCATGTACTTCTGATGTCTATTCTGAGATCCTCACACTGCTGACAGGAGCCACAATTCTTTGTTGCAGGACATGAATTACATACTGAAGTGAACAAGGGAAGGCTGGGCAATTTTTCAGACCATTGCCAGGCCAGAGACATTTTAGCTAAGTAATTAACATATAGCACTTTCATAAAATTAGGTTATATATTTAACACTATCACCTTTGTATTTGTACACCCACCCCCTCATCCTCCTTTTTTTTTTTTTTTAAGAGTTTTAAAATACCAATTTATACATATGTTATTTATACATTAAATGGATACAGATCTAATTGCAGCAGGTATAAGATACATTATTTCCTAAGTGTTTGGGAAACCAATTAGATTCACTGAAAAGTTCATGTGGGGCTAGGACAGACTACTTTACAAGTGTGTTTCAGCAGTATCTATCTGCTTTGAATGTTTTAATGCTTGTCCCTATGCAACATAAGAAGCCTTCCCCCTAAGATACAGGAAGGCAAAATCCCAAAACAATATTCAGTAAATCTTCCTTTAATACAAACCACAACCAGAGTTTACAGGGTAATAGTAAGCATTCCTAGACATTTAATAATTATGAACTGTTTAAATCTGAGGCTGAAGTCTTGGCTCCACTGAAATTACCAGCAGCTCTTTGTATCTTCAGTAGAGCCAAGATGAAGATTTAAACTGCCTGGCAAACCTGACTGCATCTCTGGTTCTCCAGGTGTTACATGTTTGCAGAACAGAGTATGAACTAAACCACACAATGCTACAAATCCAGGGGACAGAAGAGGGCAAGATGTAGTGGATGAGTGAACCTGCTGCACGTTTTACCTTTCTTTGACAGCTTGGAGAGAGACGAGAGGAGATGGGGAACGGAATGACAAAGGGATACTGAATGGGAGAAATGTCTCATTCCGGTCAGCCTCAACCACCACAGATGCATGAGATACGTTCTCTGACAAATGGAATTGAAATAAAAAGTCATGAAACAGTGGTCTGGCAAAAAAATGGAACAGTGAAATGAACTGCAAGTCACTAATTCATTAATGAATAACCTGCTCACCATACTTTCCTTTTTAATACTCAAGAATCATGGAGCCAGGTTTCAAGGGCTGTTTTACTACTGACTTTGAACCTAGTTAAGTCTTCTTTATTAATAGTGTTTTTGCTTTACAGCAAGAAAAATAGTGATCAAAAACAGTATGAAAACTATCTTCTAAAATTAGACTTACAGATCATTTAGAGGACAAAAATCTTGATTTAATCCACTGAGTTATTTATACATCTAGGAAAATTAAGTATTGTGGCATATATCAATCCACAACCAATTGTAAAGTCAGCCATGACCATGATTCCAAAAATCTAAATCACATGTGAACAGAGAGACACATAAGCCATCATTAGGATATAAATCACCCTCTTATTTGAAAGGACTTAAAAATATAAGTGAGTCCACAGCTCTCTGGCTTTTGGTAAGAATCAGAGGAAATAGAGACTCACTTACTACTTCCTTTTCTCTCCCATATCCCTAACAGTATCTACAATGTGTTTTGCTGAATAATTTCCTGTTACAAGCACACACTGTATCTTTAAGTGATGTCAACAAGAAAAAAGGGATCTTTTTAAGCCAGGATAACACAGCATTTTGCAACAGTCAGCAGTAACCACAGCATTGAGAGGAAAAGATGCCGCCCTGTTACAGAAAATCTACCATCAGAATTCCTCAACAGTGCCTAAAGGTCACAACTGACTTTACAATTGGCTGTAAATAAGGCTGCTTTTGTTCATTATGCAGACTAGAAACCTAAAAACTCATTACATCTTATGTCATTGCGAGCAGGGGAACACCAAGTCCATTTCTTCCAAATACCAAATCAAGTACTCGTGCTTCAAGAAGCATCCAGAACTTCTCTACTTCAAAATAATCAGCAAATTTGTCATCTCTTGTGGAACACACAGAACCTGTCTATCTTCTGACATTAACTCACCTGAATTTTGACTTTTAATGTTGGGAATGATGCACTTCAGAGTTTCCTCACTTGTTTTACGGTGATGTAGGCAGAGAGGCACATGTACACCTAAGCATATCTTACTCAGCAGGACAACACTACTGACAAGTAGGGGACTAATTACCAATTTCTGCACTCTCCCTCCCCAGTATGGTTTTCTCCAAAGCATACCAAATTCTCTCCATCCTCAACTGGCATCTACTCCTTGCAAAAGCTAAAAAATAGCCTTTTTATAGGAAAGCCTCTCTATCATACTTAGAACTAAGGCAGCTCCTCATCATGCCAGGTTTCTGCATCCCTTCCCAATCCCAACCAGAGCTGAGAACAAGACCCATTACAGTCTCACTCCAGTTTAAGTCCAGTGACAGACATTTGTCAGAAAATAAAAAAGCTTCCTGCATGGGCTAAATGTTAGTTATCAGCTCTTCTAGCACCCCTACACTAATGTTTACATGTGTAAGAGATGATCCCCTGTGCAAAGGAAACCCTGTGAGAAAGTTAAGGACACTTATCAGAATCCTTCTGTTTTCCCTGAAGAAATGTAAGCCAGAATCCAGACTAAGAAATCATTTTCTGGAACAAATGTTACAAAAGGATACTGGCAGCAAACAAATCTTGTTTGGAGCTCAATTGATACTGGCATAGACAACTGAAAGAATCTTAGCTCTAATGTTAGCACATATGGAGAGGGGGAAGTGGAGTGAAGCCCATGCTTGGTAAAGCCCTCCAGACCTTTTGTTTTGTTTCACTGGGTTTTGTTTGCTTTTAAGCCTGGATTCTGTGGAGCCAGCTTTTCAACCCAATGTTTCAGGAAGGATTTTGACTGGAAGGTGGGGTGACTCTTTCAATTGATCAAATTACATGTATTAATAATTAATAACCTGAAAGTGGAAAGTAAGAGGCCAGAGCCAACGCAGTCAAATTCTTGTAGAATGAACAAACGTATTCAACAAACATTTTCATTAAGAATCATTACCAAGTTCTAGTTGTTCATCTTCATGGTGTGCAGGAAATTCTTTAAGTCTCTCATCTTCTGAGAATGTTTGACTGTGGAGGGAACATGAGTCTTCATCTGACTGACTGCCCCTTCGACTGATAACACGGTAGATTCCAGAGTCTAAGACACTGAAGCTTTCCTGTCAGACCAAGGAGGGGAGTTAGACATCATGTGAGTTGCTCATCCTTGTTCAACATTCTGCAATGAACTCAACCAACTGTACCCACACAAATAACCTCAGAGCATTTCATAATTCACTGCCTGGAGAACTCCTATTTAACAGAGTACTTCTACCATATCCAGAATGGAAAAGGACACAGATGCCAGCAAGTGTGCAGTTCAGTTATTTTAAAAAGATGTGCATGCTGCAATTGCTTTTAGGAAAGCAGCCTATGGAACAACTGGTGTACCCAGTGCAAGGCAAAACCCACCTCACCTTTAGTCTTGCAGTCAAGACTCTCACATGACCCCTCTCTAGCTGCATACCCAATAATCTGTCTTCCAATCTGGTCAGCCATATCCAGCTAGCACAATTACAGACCCCGCCCCTCCCCAAAACTATTTTGTTTCAGGACCAATACACGTTTTTTTGCTCATGGTCAGTCTACATGGTTTACTTTTACAGTGGCTAATGAAGAAAAACTTGTCTACCTCATCAATATGGTATTTACATTACTTAGCTTTTTAAACTTTCCTTTTAAACACTGTTAAAGTGAAAGCAGGAGCTGATATTGTATGAACTATGAAATATTTCCCCTTTCTTGAAAAGCAGCTGTATATTTATTAGAAATCTGCTTTGTTTTTTTAGAGCTTTCTCCTTAAGGTTCTTAAAGTGCAACAATTTTCTAAATAGGGCTAAGATATCTCTGAGCACTCAGACATTCCTTTCATCATATAAAACTAGAGTTATAACCAAGACTGTCTTTACCAAAGCACATTAAAACATTAAACAGAAAAAGCCATCTTTATATCAATCTCTGTCCACATCTCAGCCATTAGCCATAAAATAATATGGGAAAGAGGCAGAGGTCTGAGCTTACAGAATGCAAGTAGTGGTGATTCACACCTCTTCACCCCACCTAGTTTTAGAATGCAGCATTATGAGCTGTAGTAGACAGGGTAGAAATGAAAGCCTCATCTTCCAAGTGAACAACTAGGTGACTTCAAGCCATAAAGATAAAACCTGTAGATAACATTTTTTACACTACCAATACACATACATGAGAGGAAATACTGCTCCTTCTACTGCTGCATGCAGAATCTAAAGGTTCCAACTTTGCAATCAGTTCTTCCAGTTGCACAATGAGGTCTTGCTGGGTTGAAGCATCCAGCTGAGACTTCAAGTGCTTCAGCTTGTCTAGAGGCAAATTTTTTCTTGCCTAAAAGCACCCAGTGAAACAGAAACATTATTTCTAATTCACATGTGAAAACAAAAGATATCATATATGCAAGATGATTTTCATCCTTAAAGTATAATGTTTAAATAACTTTAAAAACTCCAACAAAATGAATCTCAGTAACCATGAAACTTAGTGGAAGGGGGGACAGGAAAGACAGTGAAGTTGTATAGCACATTTATGAAGAAGTATTTACTTACTCTGCAAGAAACAATTGAATTCTGGAAGAGACAAGAGACCCTGGCAGCGAGGGTCCAGAATCCTCTTCTCATCAGACGCTCTACGCAGCGGTCAACCAGCAGAAGGGAGAGGTGCACAACTTTGCCATTTGTATGCAGGCAGAACAACTCGCTCTTGTGAACTGCAATATCTTGAATATCTGCAAAACCACACACGGAGCAATACCTGAAGGACTGAAGTCACTAATCAACATGCCTTTCTGTCCCTGAAAGAAGGTGAAAGCATATTCCCACCTGACTGCAAATGAGTGAAAAGCACAAGAGGCATGGGGAAAAGAAACACTGTGGAGTGCTGACCTAGCATCTAATCACCATAAAACAGTGTCAAAACTTTCCAGAGTTGCATTTCTAGAAAACATTAAAAAAATACACTAAATTACAAAAAATGAATATTTTCCTTCTTTGAAACAGAAGGAAAATATTCACTGGTAAAAAAACAACCTTGGTGTTCCAGACATTTTCAAATACAACACATATGCTGTATGCAAACACTCCACAACAAAGGTACTGCAAACTTAACACCAGAATGTAGGACTCTGCTTATAACCGAACACACCACTGTTTATGAGGCTTCACTCATTTGCCAAATAAATGTATTCCCTGTATGCAATTTAGACGGGTTTTAGGGGAAAAAAACCCCAGGTTTTACATTTTCAGCAGTCAGATTATCCTTCATAGGACACTGACAATGAGCCTGAGTAAGGACACTGCAGGTTAATCACCTGTATTTTAACTACTGTATTTTATGAGTCACTCTACACCATGTTTTGTTTCTGCAGAAGCACGTTTTCAGATCTATGGGAGGAGGGCCTGGCTGGAAGAGGCACGGAGATGGTTAATATTCAGATAACAAGTTTTTTATAAATATTCTGCAATCCAGCTGCAGAAATTGAGCTTGAATAGCTCCCATGTTAGGCAAGGACTTCAGGAATGTCCAGTGTAACAGACAATGTTACAAAGCAACATATAAGAATCTTGAGTTTACCTTTAACTTCACTCCAGAGTAACACTTGAAGGCTTTGGGGAAGAAAAATATAAATGCCTCTTTCTGTCCAGGTCACCACACAGTGCTCACTGCAATTATAGCACATGTTAATGAAGCAACAGTCAATTGTGGTAAAAGAGGTAAAATTTTTTAAAAATTATAAAATATGCAGGGATCACATTGGCTTAAGCATAGCAAGTGAGATGTGAGACAGGTTTAGCATGATACTTGGGAAATTCTTATGCAAAAACCTGAAGTTGCTAATATAAGTTGGGAGAACATTTAATTTTTTAAGCCTACTTTATCAACAGGAAGCTATGCTGTCAATACTCACGTCAAATAAAGCAGCTTGGGGAAAGATAAAGATTGTGGTGAGCAGCTGGAACCAGTATAATGAGGATCCTGCCTGCAAAATAAAATTATTATCAAGTAACAAGCTACATAACTACAATAACATTACTTTCTAAGATTCTTAATGCTGTAAATACATGGCTGGCTTAAATAAATATAGTCTCATGACAGCAGCATTCATGGTGCTCACAGACATAGCTGCAGAATCAAGATTTTGCCATTTTTGATTACTGGCTACACCTCTTAGAGGAGACTGTATTAAGATGACAACTAGGATTAACATTTGACTGAAGGAGTTGATTTAGTCTTTTCAGCCTTAAGGACATCCCAAACAAGCTTAACAGTCATAACACTCATATTTCTACCTGAGAGTAACAACAGGAAGAGGTGGTGACGAGAGCAGCTGCTTGAACTGATGTGTGCTTTGCACTTCCCCATCAAAGTTCACCTCCCACATCCTCGAGCCAGGTCGAGCACAGTATATTAATGGCTGCTGATTCCCACTGTTTTTTCCAACAGGGAAGAAACATGCTCCAAATTCTCCATCTCTCTCTTTATTACCAATCTTCCAGAACTTCTCTCTAGAGAGGAAAAAAAATATACTTGTTAAGTAAGCCAGCATTAGTAAAAGCCCTAATTAATTTTATGGTTTTCTTGAACAATAAAAAATACTTAATCCCAGCTGCTGAATTGGTTTTTGTGCTTAAAAAATCTGTAACGAATATTACAAAGCCTGCCCAAAGTTTATACAAGACAGGGTACAGAAATATTCATTAGTTGAAATGAATGCTCAGATCAAAGGGGTTTTTTTCCAGCAGAACCAGTTGTTCAACCTAGTGATGGGAAGGTGGGAACATTCCCAGAAATCATTTCAAATCACATGAAAAATAAGACAGTGATTATGAATAGTCAGCATCAATTTATGGAAGGGAAATCATGTTAACAGCCCTCTACAACAGAATGACTGGCTGGGTAGTTGAGGGGAGAGCAGCAGATGTTTATCTTGATTTCAGTAAAACATTTGACACTACCCCTCCCAACATCTTCAGAAACAGACTGAGGGAGCATGGGCTAGTTAAAGAGACATTGATGTCATTTCAGAAAGTGCGTGTGACTCTGAAGTCCAGTATTTCAGAAATAAAATAGAACTTGCCTCTCTGTATCACATAAATAAGTGCGGGTAAGTGAAGATATGAGCAGTCTTCCATCCAAATAATCAAGCTGAACCACCCGAGAATCTACAGTGGTTATAATCTGGACAGGAAACATCACAAAAGTAGCAGCAGCCTACAATAAAAAAAAGAAAAAAAAAAAGAGAAAAACACACTGGTGGTCTTCAGTTCAAAGTAAAACTGTTTCATTATGTTAAAATATCAAAATTCAGAAAAGATTCATGTATGTGATGAATACACAGCATAAGACAGAGCAGTGCCTTTCTTCTCTGTCTTTACAAAGCAACAAAGCAAGGCTACAATGCTCAGAAGCACAGGAGGAGTCTAAATCCTCTTTTTCCCAAAACCACTGCTGAAGCCTAAAGAAAAAAAAAAAAAGTCATATCCCTGTAGCATCCTGATACTTCTTTATAAAAGGTTTTTTTCTGAAACATTAAGAGAGGGTTTCATTCCTGCTATTCTAAGATTTGTGCTTTTTTCCAATTCTCCCCACAGATACATTGAGCTAGCAGTTTTATGGAAACAGACCAGAGGGATTAATTGATACGAAAAACAGCTTCTGCTGGAATTAGATTGTTCACAAACTCACCTTCTCTGTTACCCTGCCACAAATTATCCACATACTATCTATCCTACCAGTGTCTCAGTTTGCATGGGTGGATGAATAGCCTTAGATAGATTTATGGATAAGGAAACTACTGGGAACTGCATTCGAATTTGCTGTCAGACAGTCACCATTTTTGCCAGGCTTAGAGTTGCTTTCCCATCTTAGGGATATTACAAAGTGCATTATCTGAGAAATCCAAAAGTCCTGTTCCTTTAACAGGCATGAACAGACACAGATTCCACAGGCCCTGCCCCTTTCTCCTCCCTCTCTTCCCACAGCTGACTTTTCCCCCTATATTTAAATGTAATAATGGTCTTGCTACTTATAAGTCAATTTTCTGTCAAAATCTTCCATGAGGGCTAGAAAGCACCTGGACGAACACAACTATTTCCAGGTTCTGCTCCTTTATAGTGATTAAAAAGAAAGGACCCCAGTAGAAGTAAAAGCTAAAGAACACTCAAGGGCTAGAAATCAGGCTACTGTCACTAACAGGTGTGTCCTCTGCACAAAATATAAAGCATGTAGGCTCCATGACCATCTACCATTTATTTTATCCAATCCAGACATTTAAGAATGAGAGCATCCAGACAAAGCCAAGCAAAATCAGTCTGCTGGGACTGTTCTTTCTCTGACCAGGGACTGCTCTTTCACTGACAAACAGCTGAATTGAGGCTAAAACAAACAGTTGAACCTGTAGCTGGAGTCTAAGGAACATAATAAGCTCAGAAACACCAAGACCCTTAACTTTGATACTTGTAAATTCCAAGAAGTGGAGATTAACCAGTTTTTAATTCTGAATATTTGAAAGCAATTTCAAATTGCATTACTGAAATAGATACAGAAATAGAATAAGGATGGGGTGAGTTCATGGGTCAGGATTTCTATGGTTGTCTCAAGAGACTGGTTCTTCATCCCAATAGTTAAAGCTACCAGAACTTCATTAGCTAGCAAGTCCTGCTCTGTTCCACTTTGCCAAAATAAACAAAAGAGATTCCACACATCACCCCCTGTGAATTAAGCTCAAAGTATGCAACACTTTACCTTCCCTTGTTTAGATGTGTTAATCTTGATGGCTGATACTTTTCCCACATGATCTCCTACAAAAACTCGAAGGGCAGCTGTATCCCAGCACAGAGCTGTGACTTTCCTGCCCTTATGCTCAGATGAAACATAAATCCGTTCTGGCTTCCCACGACGTTCCTGATTCAGCTCCCAGACTACTACAAGGCCTTGGCTACAAGTTAAAAAGAGAATACAGGTTGAAAGTAAGTCTTCTAAAGTTTTATCAGTTAATAAGGATGCATTTTCCCAAGAAAGAGGAGACCCAAGCAAAGCAGCACACCTCAGAGCTGGTTCTGTTTGAGGCTGCATGCTTTCAACAAGTGTCACACTTAATTCCAGAGAAGAATAAGTGTCCTTCGTTCCACTACAATGTATAAGCAGTTTTGTAAGGCTACTCTCACAGTTATTACACTTGCCAGTGAGGATGTGGAAAACCATTTAAATGGATTTTAATAAATATAAGTGGAATTAACTATCAATCTCACACTACCATGTTAATGAAAATGCTTCTTTTCATGCTGAAAGGTCTCAGAAAGACATTTATCATCATAATTTCACATGCATGAGCTCTGCCATAGATATTCTGTTACAGAAATAACACTTAACCTAAAATGATTATTCTAGAAAAAAAGTTAAGCAAACTGTCTGTACAGAGAGTTATCCTGTAGTGCCCTCTTCCAGTTAACCTGGTAAGTTAACTCTGAGTTCTCAGTAGCTGTCCACATCCAAAACTTGAAGCTTCTTAAAAATATTAATCCAGTGCTCAGGTATGTGAGTAGATCACTCACCTGGTGGCAACAGCAACATAGTCTTCATCATGCAAACAACAGGCCACCCGGGAAATGGCACCTTCCTGAAAGCAAGCACAGGAGTAAGATCAGGTGAGACTTGTTCCTGTACTGCCACCTCCACTGTGCAGCCTCCATCTTCAACATATAAACCAGATTCATGTCAACAGATGCTACCACCTGTGATGTGGTTGGTTTTTGCTGTTTGCCTGGGTTTTCTTTGCAAACACTGAGTTTACTCCAAGATGCAGCTGACAACAACACAACATCAAGAGCAAGGACTGCAGTGCATTCTCTGATTTGGGAAGCACAGAAATCACTCTTCTGTCCTCACACCTTTGGAAGCTGTTTTGACAGAATTAAGTGAGGTGCTCCCAGCCTTAAAAAACTGGCTGCATCCATGCTACGCTGGAAGCAGCAGTGACTCCTAGGAAATAGCACCTGGCTGTACAAGTAACAATCCTTGTTTCACAATCTCTTCCAGCAACAGTAAGTCAGCCTAACTTTTCTTCACTTATCCAGTTATGTCACAGCTTGAACACTCACACACTTGGAGTTATCCACTTGTGAGTTGCTCTGGTTTCATATTCAAAATTTTCTTCCAATCCTTACATATTCAGGTGACTTTGTTGTTGCTGTTAAAAAGTAAGAATTTGAAAAACAAACGTCTGACACTCTGAAGTAATATTTTTCACACCTCATGAATTCTAATATGCCACATACTCTGGGGATACCCTCCAGAACCACAACCTATTTTAAACACAGCAGTGCAAAACTTCACCTTCTTTGGACAACCCAGTAAGCTGAAGGCACCTATTGACTCTTAAAATACATGAACTTGAAATAATGTTTCTTTCCAGGCCCCATTTTTGGAAATTTTCATTTAAAATTTTTATCCTTACCTTGTGAGTGAGAAAGAGCCTTTGCTTCCAACCATCCTTCTGGATAAGGTTCAGTCCTCCTCCTGAGCTGCCTAGAGCCAGCCATCTCTTTGATACATCTATACACGTGCACTGAAGGAATAAAAATCACAATGCAAAACCTGGTAAGTTCTGATCACAGCATCTTTTTCCTGCATTATTATGGTGGGTTTTTTAAAGGTTTCATTATTTTCCAGCTGTGTGTATCACTCCTGAACCACTGGCAGCACTTTGCAATTGGAGCAAACAGTGAAGGCGTAAAGGTTTCATTATTTTCCAGCTGTGTATATCACTCCTGAACCACTGGCAGTGAGGATTATTAAACAGCACTTTGCAATTGGAGCAAACAAGTGAAGCCATGTCAGGCTGTGTCACGTACCCACAGCTGCACTAAGGAAACACACATAGAGGAACAGGGCCCATTATCTTCACTCTTTCTTCCCAAAGTACTCCCCCCACTAAGACAGCATGCACACACCCCAAAAAGAGTTAGATTAATCCTATGGCTTGATCAAATAATTAGCCAAATGAGGCCATTACTTCAATTTAAAAAAAAAAAAATTAAAATAAAAAAAGCCATACACCACAAACTCACCTTGAGACGACTGGAATCCAACCTGAGTGCAGAAAGCAACGGATCCAAACACTCCAGCTCTGCCAAGACATGGTTGTAAGAGTCTGGAATTACTGGCACAGAGGCCATGGACGCACACGACTAGTGCTGCTCACTCATGGGTGCGTTATGGCTTCAGCTTTTAGCTGTATCTGCCAAAAATAAAGTTCTCAATTAGTTCACTTTTTAGCATTTGAGCTGGTGTTCTGTGCTTAAAGAAACACCAAGTGTTTTCCTACTCAAAAGCCATCAGGTTTCAGCTCACCAAAAAGAGGCCTAAAGGCTGGAAAATAAGACTCCTACTCCATTTATGAGAAGTTTTTGTTCAAGTTCGTTTCTGAAAACTTAACCTATCAGATAACCCACCTGGAAATATTTAAACTGTAGTTATATTTACATGTATCTGTGAAACAAGTTAACGTGTACCTACAGAAAACAACCTGTTTTCTGGAAAAATTTACTTTTCCCCATAGCATGCACCCTTGATTTGAAACTAACTTTCTCAAGGAAAACATTTAGCACTGGCATTTTATAACTACATCATATTCTCCCCCAAAAGTAAATTTAAGGAGTGCTATTCTCAAGTTATACTAAATTTAGAATTAGCTGCATTTGTGCATTTTGATACAATTATAAGCTATCCTCTCGTCTTTTCCCGCATTCAAGAGATAACACAGAATGAAAACTAGGAATTAAATAACCACTAAAATCACAACTTCATGTTTTTCCTAAGCAGCACATACTTTAAAATAACTTCTTATTGAGTTTAAACCTGTACATTGCTTAACAAAACGCCAAACCTGTTGCACTGCACAGGCAAGTCCCGGAATTGCTAAGTAACCTTGAGTATTATTAGCGGTCCCATAAATTAAGGAACTCCCTCCCAGAAAAGCCGTCATGGGGGAAATTTACATTTCCTCTAAAGGAAAGCGAGCGCTCACTCTCACCAGGCACTAGGAAAAGGGAAGAGGCACATTTAGCCAACGAAACTAAAAGTTATTTCTTCTAAATTCTCAAAACGTCTTACAAACGTTAATGGCCACTTCAGCCCTGCCCGCTCTCTGCCACATCCCGCCTGTGTGGCCCTGAGCCGCGACACCGCGGCATTTGTCTCCCGTACCCGGCGTACGGCGAAGGATCGCAAAGGACAGAGGAACCCCGCAAGCCCCTTCGGAAACCTCGGGGAGGGGACGAGAGCCGAGCCCCGGCGGGGCAAGGAAGCACCGCTCGCTCCTTCTCCCCGCCGCCGCCACCGCCGCCTCACCGCGCTCCGCGCTCTCCCGGTGCCGCTCCGCGCTCTCCCGCCGCCACTCCCTCCCGGTGCCGCTCCCGGTACCCGGTAGCCCCTTCGGAAACCTCGGGGAGGGGACGAGAGCCGAGCCCCGGCGGGGCAAGGAAGCACCGCTCGCTCCTTCTCCCCGCCGCCGCCACCGCCGCCTCACCGCGCTCCGCGCTCTCCCGGTGCCGCTCCGCGCTCTCCCGCCGCCACTCCCTCCCGGCGCCGCTCCCTCACGCCGCTCGGCACTCTCCGGTGCCGCTCCCGGTACCCGGCGCCGCTCCCTCACGCCGCTCGGCGCTCTCCGGTGCCGCTCACGCCGCCGCCTCCAAACAGCGCGCCCACGTGACCCGCGGGAGGGCGGGGCGGGAGCGCGCGCCCGCTCCGCTCCGCATCACGCGCCGCCCGCGCGGGAGGAGGAGGAGGGGGAGGAGGAGGAAGCGGCGTCACGCGCGCGCACCCGCCCGCCGGCCACGTGACGCCGTGACGCGCGCGGCGCCCCCTCCCTCTCGGCGCGCGGGCCGGGGCCGAGGGGAGGCCCCTCCCCCGCAGCGAGGCGGCGCCGCCGACCCGGGAGCGGAGCAGGACGGGCCGCCTGGGCCCATGGCGGGCGACGAGCGCGGCCCGCGCGGACGGGTGACGGCGGGAAACGGGCCGGGCCGGGCGCGGCGGGGATGGGGGCGGGGGGGCGGCGGCGGTACCGTTTTACTGCCGCGTAACTGCCCCCTCCGCCCGCCGCCGTCATGGCGACGGGGGAGCGGCCGCCACGTGACCGGGGCGGGGGCCGGGAGGGGCGCGGGCGCCACGTGACCGTCGGGGACGCGCGGCTTCGGAGCCGCTCCCCTGTCACGTGGTGCGGGCCCCACCCCCGGCGCCCCGCGGCCCGTTCCGGTCACGTGCCCGCCCCGCCCGCCCCATGGCCCCGGCGGCGGCCGCGGCCCGACCCCCGTAGCGCCGCCCGCACTCGGAGCAGCTCCCGGCGCAGCCCGCACGGTAAGAACCGCCGGCGCGGGGCGCGGGGGAACGGCGGCGCGGGGCAGGCCGCGGGGCCCGATCCGCCTCACGGCCGCGCTGCCCCGACGATCCGTCCCCGGGGGCGGCGGGACCGCGTCGCGTTGGTGCCGCGGCGGCCTTTGGCCTTCCGCGCTTCCTTCCTGCCCGGCGGGCGTGTGACGGTGGCCGGGCCGGAGCTGCGGTGAGGGAAGGGACGAAGGGGGCGGCGGCACCGCCGATCTGCGCTCCCCGGGGGGTGGCGGGGAGACGGCAGCGCTGCGCCGGCGGCACCGCTGCCGGGGGCACCGGGCTTCGCCCCGGCGCGGGCGGCAGACAAAGAGGTGCCGGGGCAGCGCCTTCCCCGCCGGGACCGTGCGGGTGTCCTCGGGCCCGTCTCGTGGCAGGGTGACATCCCTCCCGGAGCGTGGGTGATGCGGATCGGGGGAAGGCCGGGCTGGCCCCGCAGGACCGTGCATCCCCCGCGACGTGCCCGGGACGAGCGGCACTGCTGCCGCTTCTCCATCCCGCTGACAGATCGCTGCCACCCCGCGGGGCGCTGCTCGGCCCGCTCCCGGAGCTGGCAGCGTCCCTGTGCCGCTGCGGGTCAGACTGGGCCATTGGCACAGATATTCCATGATTCTGCTGTTGCCTGCGGGGAGCGGAAGCCCAGCAGCAGAAAGGCCTGCATTGATCTGTCAGAGCTTGCCTGCCAGCCCGTGCCCACCCTGGCCAAGTCAGGAATATTAAAGCCTGCAAACATTTCCTTTATTTCTGCTCAGAGTTCGACATAACCATATGGAAAGAGACTGGAGTGAAGTGCTGGTAATGGAGAATGTTCAGAACAGGTGTTGTAAAAAACAGAAATGAGAGGTACTGTATCTTAAGATAAGACTGGTTAGGAAGATTCCCTACAATGGAGGAAAGATAGCTGTTGGAATTTGATGATATTTCCAGAAGCTGTTTGCTCCCGCAGAGCTGGGAGGGGAGGGCTTGTAGGTGGGTAAGCACACAGAGCAATTCTTTTGGACTATGCCAACACTGAAGCAGGCTGATAGACCTTGCCTATTGTAAACTGCAGCCGAAATTGACATCCCCAAGACAGGCCTGATGACAAGTTGTACCTCATTGTTAGGGCTTCAGGTTGATCCAAGTGCTTTTAAAACTGTTGATCAAGCTCTGTTGCTAGGGATTTTAAAACCAATTGTCTGACCTTCCTATTCTGCAAGATACTTGAACCAGCCGCTGAAGAACACTAATGCTGTAGCAGGTTAAAATTATCACTTAAAGCCACAAAATAGCAGCATTTCTCTGTGTGCATGTGGCAGTTCTTGCCCTGCACAGCAGCAGTGTCATCATCCATAGTACTGATTCCTGGGAGATTCAGATGTTAAATGTAGAGGTTATGCGATTTGGGCAGGCACAAGTACATCATTGATGGCTCTCTGCTGCATAGTAAGTCTTACATGCCCAAAAAAAAAAAAAAAAAAGCTGAGCTGTGTGCTGTGTGTGCCTTGCTTAGCAAGGATGTAGCCTTCCCTGTAGGAGACAGGGAATGAAATCTTGAAGTAAGATTCCTATTTTAGAATTTTTCCCGTACTTCTTGTAACACGAAGCCATTTTGTTTCCATTAGTGACAGACTGTAACCTTCCTAAATCCCTATTATTAATAGGTTTTTTTATTCTTTCTGAGGTACTGTTCAAAAGACAGCTCAGGGTTTTCTCCATTTTGGGTAATGCTTACTGTGCTTGTGAGTTGTATCATCCCACTGCCACTGTAAATTACTGCAGGAAAAAGGAAGTACAGCAGTGACAGAAAGAACAGCATGAGCCATGTGCTCACCCTCCCAGAAGGTGGAATGAGCCACTTGCGGGATAATTGTGCTCTCACTGCAGGGTACTAGAAGGGATCTAAAGGAGAAGTTGGTAGCTGCTGATTCTTTGCTTCTGTAGTTGAAAGACTGGGTGTAGGTAGGTGAAATGGTGTGGCAGAAAAGCAGAGCAGCTGGCATCAGAATGAGCCTGACTGTGGAAATGCTTTCCTTTTAATCTTGCTGTTCTGTACAGGTTGAATTCCTTTGTGTTCTGTGGCTTTGCCTCCATTGCATTGGATAATAATGACCTTAAAGGACTATAAAGTAACAACGGGAGAAAAATATCAAATCCCTAGTCTTGCATGGTGAGGTTTCCAGTTTCTGAGAGTCTGTGGCCAGCTGCCTTTTTCCAGTAAGGATAAGGTGCCTGTGAGACTGCAGACCCGCAACAGGAAACTACATAAAATGGTTGTGTGAATAGCACTGAATGGGAATAATGCTGCTGGGAGACTGTAATGGATTATGCTAGGGAACAGTCCTGAAATCATGCCATGCAGTTTTCTTTGAGGAAGAAGTATTACCAAGGATGCTCTGAATGTGGCACAGCGTGTTCTAGTGACTGCTGCAGTGGTGCTGATGTGAAACCCCACATTCAGCTCAGCATGACTGAACTCTTTAGCAAAGCCTTGGATGGCTGGAATGGTGAAGGAGCACAGTGTAAGTGCAGAGCCCTTTTGCCATTTCATCTTTCCATCTAGTGTGTTACTTAACTCATTGCACAGGAGCTTGTAAGACTTCTGAAGAGAATGCTGTGCTACTGTCCAAATTGTCAGAATAAAATGTCTTATCTTGCTGCTGGTTGGTGTTTTGTTATTTTGTTAGGTTTTTTTAAGAAAAAAAAAGAAGTATGTGAATTTAAATGCTTAGAACTACCATTTTTTGATACCTACTAGTAGTGCGATAGCAGATACAGGTTACAATCTGAACTTCGGCATGCATCCCAGCAAATATTACAAGCATTCTGAAGCACATGCAACATCCACGTTAGCATTGGAAAAACATTATTTTGCATATCAGTAGTAAAGTTTGTGATACACAAAATACAGCAACTGGACATGCTAAGAATTTTCAGTAAAGATGTACATTTTTGATAAGTGTACCAACAGTAAGTTTGACAGAGTGCAATACTCACCATATCCTTTATGTCTTGAAAAATTTACGGCTGTAGGGTGAACCTGGAGAGAGGCATGATAGTTACTGCTGGGGAGAACAATGCAGCAAGTATCCAAAGTCTTGTTGGTTTGAGACTGCTGACAGAATTATCATTGTGCTGTAGTACATGTAACATTAGTTCCTCAGACTTTGGAGGAGAGGGACTGGCCAGCTGCAGTCAAGTGTACAAAACATTGTTCAAGCCTTGGGCAAAACCCACCACAATAAGAACACCTGAGTCTTACTGGGCCACCTTATCTTTAGCACAATGAACTGAAAATCCATGATTTTTCACATACCTTGTATCCTCCTCTTTTCTGAAATGACTTAGCATCTGCCATTCCCACTTGAAGAAGGGAATTGCTGCCAGTGCCAGGGAAGATTTGGAATTTGTCATTGCTTAGCTTCAGTATTCTTCTGAACTAGACAAACCAGTAAAAGGAAAATTTAGTTACCAGTTTAAATGTAAGATATGTGGGTCTTTTAGTGGAGCAAAAGCAGTATCAGCAATATCATGAGATTAATTTTTTAGGTAGGTAGGAGTATTTTGTTTAAATAAATTTGCTGATTGTACTGAGAGAGGGGAGCACATTTATCTGAAATACTCCCAAAATGATATAGGCATGAACAAGTAAACGTGGGCCACAATACTTTAATATAGATAGGAGTAGTGAAAGAGTTACAGCACAGCTAATCAGCTCAACTCTATGTTTTTAACAGCTCATTGTAGCCACAATGGCCACTTCATCTGAAGAAGTGTTGCTGATAGTGAAGAAGGTGCGTCAGAAGAAGCAGGATGGGGCCCTGTACCTGATGGCTGAGCGCATTGCCTGGGCGCCCGAGGGCAAGGACCGCTTCACCGTCAGCCACATGTATGCAGACATCAAATGTGAGTGAGCCCGCAGCACTTCTGCCACGGGTGCTAAATCACACGAAGCTCACCTGCCGTGGAATGCTAGGTGTTGCTGCCTCAGGAAGGTTGCATGGGTCTGGAGCTCTGGCCAGGCTACTCTGTAGCAGCAGAGATCAGGACTGTGGTAAAGTATCACCAGCTTAAGGATGCTAGGACACAACTTCTGTAGTCTCCAGATGTCTAACTTAGATCTGCTGCATTTACTATTAACTTTGATAAACTTCTGCAATAAATTGAACAGAAAAATAATCTATGCCATATGCTTGTAGAGGGAAGGGTGGGAGGAGGATCAAGGAAGCATATAGGATTTTCAGTCTAACACAGAAACTATCTGGCATGTCATCTGTTAACAGTATCTAAAGCTGTTTCGATTTTCATATAAAATTAACTCAGTTTTATTTTCTTCCAACAGACCATAGCCTTAGAAGTGTCAGCTTCTGTAGTTTGGCCTAGCTGGTATCATTCTGAATTTGCTGTTGCAACAGCAGAGTACTTGCAAGTCAAAACTAAACAGTAGATGTCTATAGCATGCTGCCTTTCTGGCTCCAATTAGTGCTCATATTTCATGTGCTGTAATGCCAAAGAAGGAATAAAAAGTGAGTTGTGTGTGTCACTTGGTAATGGTTTAGTGATTATTGCTGTTTAAAGTGACATACAAGCACTGCAGCATGATCGAAAGTGTGTGATGAATCAGAACTAAGATGATATTTTCTTAAATATGGAAGTGATAAGTTTAAAAGCCCTGTTCACCTATAATAATCAACTTTGTGAAGGTTTTATTCAGCTATTAACTTACACTTAAGCACCTTGTATTTTAAATATGTACATATATAGGCACTGAAGTATTTTTAACTTAGATGAAAGATGTGCTTTTTGTCATCTGAAATAAAAAAAGTTGGGATGTTTTTGTAAATTTGCAATAGAGAAGGTGATTTAGTGTTGATATATGGTTCCTGTCTCCCACTTGCTTTAGTGAAAGGGCTGATATTAAAAGTTAGATTTGCAGTGCTTCACTAAAGTCACTATAGCACAGCAGTCCATAATATAGGTGTCCCTCTGGTTCCCTCTGGTTATGAGGATGGAAGCAGGAATTAGATTCTTCTTATGAGTCATGAGGGTGTAGTAGTACCTTGGAGGCATTGGTGATTAACTTGGGGAGCACTAGTGGCTAACTGCACTTAGCTCACCACTGGAAACTGGGATCCAGATGTGCTCCTACCCACCCTACGTCTGCTTTCCTGCCAGCTGGAAAAACAAAAGGGGGTGCCTTTCAGTGGATCACTTCCTTGGTTCAGCTTGCTGCACAAACACTAGCAATCAAACAAGTAATGCAGCAGGAAGAAGTGGAAAGGGGGAATGAGGTCACCTTTCAGCAGCAGCCTGGATTGCTTCCAGGTTAAAGTGTCCAGGTGATGACAGCCTCATTTGTAGCCGTTTTCTAATGGATGCTGTGGGGAATGCAAAGATGAATCAGGACTCCTGAGCAGGAGCTGAAGGATATTAAGCAACAGGCTGCTACTGTCTGTGTCTTGTATTTTAGAGTGAACAAGGTGCAGGGTTGAAACTAATTCAAGGGGAAGACTGACTGTTCCATTTTCACAGCTGCAATTCACACGCAGGATAATGGTATTTAATTGGATGATGAGAATAACTGCTTATAAGCAAATACTCTAGGGAAGACAGTTTCTTGTATAAGCTTACTGTCTGTCTCTCTGCAATCTAGGCCAGAAAATCAGTCCAGAAGGTAAAGCTAAAATTCAGCTGCAGCTGGTATTGCATGCAGGGGACACAACCAACTTCCACTTCTCCAATGAAAGCACAGCAGTGAAGGAGCGAGATGCGGTCAAGGATCTTCTTCAACAGCTCTTGCCCAAGTTCAAAAGGAAAGCTAATAAAGAGCTTGAGGAGAAGAACAGGTAAAGGGATAGCAGCATAAAAATCTGTTCATTTTCTTTTCTTCTGTTAGCTAACTATTGTGTATTTCTGTTAACAGTTGTTATTATTTCAACATCATGAGTGATACAGCATTTCTTTCCCTAGTAAAAATCTCCCTGCTTTCAATTTCAAGGTAGTTCCTTGAGACTTGCATAACTGTCAGATGTTGAGACTACACTTGTGTGCTTAGTGACACGTTCTTGAGGTGTAAAGGCAGCCAGTCTGGCTGCCACCCGTCTTTCTTATCCATAGCTATGAGAGGAGAGCACCCAACTGGCAGCCTGTCTCTTTACTCTTTTTAAATATATGTGTATTAGTTAGAAAAGCTGCTTGAAAGATTTTTTTTCCTTTTACAGAAATTTTGTGGAGCCTGGTGGGTTTTTTTTTCCTCCCCATAAAGCCTCATTTGCCCCTCAAATCTTTCCCGATGTTTTATAGACTACTAAATTGTTAGGTATTTTCATGCATCTCACTTGAGAGGCTGCAGTTTGTTATTTGGCATACAGGATGTTTATTCTAAGAAATTGTTTGAGAAGATGTTGAGGATCTAAGTCCTTTTCCCATATGGGCTCTTGAGATACATTTCCGTTCCTTTAAAATGTTTGTGTTAATCCAATCCCTGTGGCCACAGACTCTCTTCTCTGCATCTGCCCTGACAAGTTTCACTTCATTTTAGTTCTGCTGTGAATCCTGTGTCTATGGCTTCCATTTCCAAAGGCTCTTCTAGCTCTGAACACAGATTTTTCAAAACGTGAGAGCGTTGCCTCAAGAGACAGACTGGATGTTAACAAGGAGATTTCCCAGCAGAAGGGCAAGAGCCCTTGTGCTGGAGCTGTGACACAATCAGGATTAACTGGTTCCAGTACTGCAGCAACCACTAGGGTCTGCAGCAGTGCAGCCTGCATTGGCACTGTTCCCGTACTTGTTTCTTTATGCTATGTGCCTTTTTTCTGACAGTATTGGTGCCGAGAACACAGGCAGTCTTAGCTCTGAATCTTTGCCTCCTTAAATGGAGTTTACAGCATCACACCATGAAGTATCAGGAGCTTTTCTAGTTACAGAAAAGCCAGAATTCCTGCACCTACTCAGCCATAGTTTATTCTCTTAGAAGCCCAAGTCTGGTGATGGGGCTTCATTAGCTTAATTGCAACAGATAAGGCAGAAAAGATCCAGCCTGTTGTGGGAGGGTACTACATCCAGAGTCCCCATGGCACTTCCTTCAGTTTTTGATATGTGGGAGTTGAGTACATACCAAAATTCCAAGCTTTAATGAAATAACAAGAATAACAGACTGCTTTCAGCTGCACTAATTTGTAAGAATTGCCACTACTCCATACTTGCGACAGTAAGAAAAACTGGAGAAACCCTGCTGGTTACAACATAATAATCCTGTCACAAAGCTTTCACTTCCACCTCATCCTACTTTGTCCTTAGAGCAGCTAAATAAAGGCTTTCATTCTGTCCAGATTGCAGTTTATCCATGTTCATCCCTAGACCATGTATCCATAAGACTGGGTTTTTTTCACTGTTTGCAATTGATCAAGACTCTAAGGTACGTGCTAAAGGCTGGTGAGGTAATTGGCAGAACATGAACACACATGCATGCTTCCCTGAAAATAGCCCAGTGGGTTTCCAGTATCTTACACAGCTGTAAAAACAGCTGCTTAAGCATGAGTGAAGATTCAGGTGCAAAGTCTTTGCATTTTGGGTAGTGATACCTGATATGTGGATGATAACTTTTGTAAACATTGCTCCCTGGTGGAAGTAGTGACACGGAATGTGTCTCACACTTGTGCTATGTCTGATTAAGGGATGAAGATCCTACTGCTACCACAGAAACATAAATGAACAACCATTGGGGTAATGTGTTTTAAGGGATCTTATCCCATACATATTTTGTGATCTATACTCTTGCATTAGAATAGAGATCTGTAGCTACTGAATTTTAAGATCTTAAACCAAGAATTGGACAGTGCTGAAATCTCTTTTTTTTTTATCCCTCATCATACTTCTGTTATGGAACAGCAAGAATATTCTTTGTGCTTTTACAGTTCAGGAGATTCCACTTCTGGTCTGCAAAGACACAAAAGCACCACAGAATATTTTAGGACAAGACATGAATCCCACATTAACTTTTTCTTAGGCATTACTGTTTTCTAACTTTCGGTGTTAACATCCATTTCTTAAGTCTTTTCAGACAAGCAGTGCTATTGACATTGGTTGTTTACACAGTCTTGTTAAGAAATGCACAGCATTTTGAAAGAAAAGTTGGTTTCTGTTCCTTTTGTGAACTTGTATTAGTTGTGGAAATACTAGTGATTTATTCTGCAGTGTTTCAATTCTATTCAATACATTCTTTTACCAGAATGCTGCAAGAAGATCCCGTTTTGTTTCAGCTCTATAAAGACCTCGTTGTGAGCCAAGTAATCAGTGCTGAAGAATTCTGGGCCAACCGTTTAAGCCTGAATGCAGGGGATAATTCTGCAGCACCTAACAAGCAGGATGTCGGCATCTCTGCAGCATTCCTGGTACGTTGAACTTTTAACTTACAGGATTTTAGAGCAAACAAATTGGTGAGAGTTCTGCTCATGCACTTTATTACCATGTACATGAATGTTGTACTTTCCTAGTTCCTCAACATCTCTCTGCTATTCCAAGTGTAAAGGAGGGAAAAAAAAAGGTTTCCTGCTAATCTGGAACGTCAACATTTTGTCAGTTTAAGATGCCCAGTTTGAACTTTAAATTGCCGATAGGCAGATGGTGTTTGTACTGCTGCTCTGCCTTCTGTAAAATAGGAGTGATGTGAATATATGGTCACTAGATTAAAATGTATGAGCTCAATAAATTAAAGAGTGTATCTGTGACAGCACTGACATGCATAAATGAACCTTTCCACATAAGGGTTTTATTCCCTCATCAGTTTTTTAAACCAGTACATGCTTTCAGCTACTTGAAGAACAACTTGTGTATCTGGAAGCTCATTTTCTCTCTCTTTTTCTCTAACTTTCAGTTATTTTACCCATTTGTAGAACCTGTGCTTCAGTAAATTCAGTGCAATCTAAAAGTAATCTAGGTACAACATCAGATTGCTCACACAGAGACATGTTTCTGCTTCTGCTACAAAATTCACAAATGGGACTCTAGATGGAATCCCACTTCCACCTTTGTAATGACTGTGCACACAGTGGATTTGGGAGGGAAAGAGGAGGTAGGAATTGTTTTAATTTGGCTGCTATACAACCATTTGGGTTCCCCCCGGCCCCTTTGGAAATACCTGAATCAGTTGCCAAACAAATTTGATTGCTCTGATTTCCTGTCTCCCATTATTCTTACATCTTAATGTTAAAAAAAAAAGAGACCACAGTGAAAAGTAAATCCACCAAGCCTTCAAAACTGAAGTGTTCTTAAACCAACTGGTTATGTTTGTGTTCTCTGCATTTGTGAAAAAGGTATCTTACATATTTGTGTGTCCTAATTCAAGTTAAATGTGACTGGCTCTGCTCAGAATGCATGTTAGCCTAGGAAGAAGATGGTACAAAAGCCAGACTTGAGGTACACAGGAAAAGGAGGAAAAGGCAGCAGCCTGTGCAATCATGTACTTTTCCTGTTCCTGAAAACTGGACAGAGCACTTGCCTCCTCCAGAGCTTCCTAAAGAGATCACTGAGATCTAAATTCAAAGTTCTGACTAAGGCTAATCCTCAAGCTTTAAATTCAGTGTTACTTACCAGTTATACGAAGATGTTTTTAGTGTACAACTATATATACTTATACTATAAGGGAATAAGTCAAAAATCCTTTTTTGTCACTTCTCAGTAGCCACTGATCATTCACTAGGTGAATTGTTGAGTGAACAATAAAACATGAGGCATATACAGTATGCTTATTTTTACTTTGACACAAGGATAAGCATAAATTAATTAAGCATACCTTGTTTTCACCAATGAAGTGCGCTTTGCTTTCTAAAGCCTGCAGTCTGCTTGTTAAATCATCCCTTAAATGGCAAGTATAATAAAGTAATTCATGTTTGCTTGTTCATTCCACATTCTAAAATACCTACGTACAATCAAATACATTATGGATTATTAGAGGAAGAAGATTATTTTACCTGCAGCAGGCCTTGCTTGCAAGATGCCAGTTCTTTTCCTTCTCCAGTTAGAGAAAGCATCCAGACATGACTATTTTTTCCCCTGTGTGCTTTTCTCAGGCTGATGTACGGCCTCAGACAGACGGCTGCAATGGGCTGAGGTACAACTTGACTTCGGATATTATTGAATCCATATTTCGGACATACCCTGCAGGTAAGAGCAGTGTTTTACATAGCAAACACATCCACTTAAGATTGGTCTTTTTGCTATCTTACTGTAGAAAAACTAAAATGTTCATCTGAGATTTTATTAAATGAAAACGTTTTAACTTGTGTTGACTTTTTGTTTATTGAATTGTGAGTGAATGTTTCATTTCCATGACACTCTCCTACTCAGTGTTCCAGTTAATTGTTATTTTTCATTAAATTACCTTTGGGAGGAAAAATAACCTGTTTCCATCATTTCCCATCCACTGTAATGAACACTGGCACTGATTCATTTTGGCCCCTAGTGTGGGGGTAATTCAGGAGTGTTCAGGCCACTGTTACCTGTACTTTTCAAAGTTTTATAGGCACAAATGAGTGCCTGTTTACTCATGCTTAACTACTGCAGTCCCTTCCATTTAATGGGAGTGAATGGAGGCAGCCTGAAAGCAAGGAAGCCATCAAGGAAATGGTGATATAAAATACCATGTTAACATTTGTGAAACAGTTTGTAATTGTTCTGGGTTTTGTTCACAGTAAAAATGAAATATGCAGAGAATGTTCCACATAACATGACTGAGAGGGAATTCTGGACACGATTTTTTCAGTCTCATTATTTTCATCGGGACAGGCTCAATACAGGCTCAAAAGACCTCTTTGCAGAATGTGCCAAACTGGATGAGAAAGGTAAGCTGGTTGTCTCTGAAAACTACAGATGGTCATGGCAAGTTAGCTACAGCTTTGCCATTCTGAGCATGTTTCATAGTGAGAGCATTTCTTAGAACGAATTAGCCTTTGGAAAGTGGCAGCACTAGAAGCAAGCTTTACTACAAATTCCATAGCATGCCATCCTGGTAGATTGACAATGTGCCATCACTTACTATGGAATAATTCTGTGTATGCAATAGGTTTTGTTTTGTGGTATGTGCACAATTTACAACAGGTACAGCTTTTGTTATGGGTGGGGTTTTAGTAAATGAGATTCCTATTTAGTCCAGATTTTCCAGAGGAAAAAAAAAATCATCCTTGTTCTCTTGTCAGTCTTTTTAATCTGAAATTCTAAAATATTATCTGACTCAAGTTTTTTATGAACTTTTGAATAGGTTTGTGATGATACAGAAATGTGGAGAGCTGGGATCACTTACCACCATTCCATAATATGTATTGAAAGCCTTCTATTAGGAATGCAAAACCCTTCACAAGTCAAAGCTCTCACCAGATATAAAGTGTTGTACTAACCAGGCAGGGCAGCAGAACAGTGCCAAAATTAGAATAAATGCAATTTTGGCTTCCCAGTTCCCACTACTATAACTGCATCTCAATTTTTTTTTTTTTTAATCAGTGTTCAGTGATGTGTAGAAGTTGGTGAAAACTGGGCTAATTAGCAGGAAGATGTTCTGGAGTAACTTCCCACATTTATTGCTTATTTTAAATGGAACTTTAAAAAGGGTTTAAAGTTTTTGTCCCAGTGTTATTTGGGCCTGTGCAGAACCTCTGTCTTCTTTTAAAGATTAAATATAACCTAATGATCCCATAGTTGTGCTCTTTGTGTAGATACAATTTTTCATGATTTTTTAAAATTTGTTTCACACAGGGTTAAAAGCAATGGTGTCTCAAGGAGTGAAAAACCCTCTGATAGATTTAACAGCTTTGGAAGATAAAACATTAGATGAAGTAAGTATTTGGGGAAACAAAACAGAAAACAAAATAGAAATCCAAAAGAAAACCATACCTCTTCCTTAATGAAATTTAAGTGGATCTTTCTTTTAAAACCAGTACAGATGCTAATTCTAAAACAAATCCCTGACTAGGCAGTTGCAATGGTTGGGTACTCAACAATTGCTACTGTTGTGTGTGTGAAGGGAAATGGAGACTGTGCTCATGGACCTGTGTGGTCACATCTGCCTTAGTGTGCAGGGTGTAAATACAGGACTTCCCTTTAAAGAATGACTGTTTCATTTGGCTTTTTAGTCTAAAGTGAACTCTTTCATTTTTTCCTACATTTTAAAGTCTGTGACAATGTACAGAAGAGTAGCACAAACCAGGAGAAAGTCTTTGATTTGTTCTTACATTGAACTCTGCTACTTCATTCGGTCTAACTGAAGGACACTTTATACAGTGTTCTTTGTTTAGCTTCAAATACCTTTTTTGCTAAAATTACAACTAACTTGAATTATTACCTGCCTCCAAAAACAAGTTAAAACAATTTATATCAATGATGTACCATGATGTGAAGTAACTCAGAGATGTGCTTTTCTGCAATTGATGTAACTGAAACTGTTCAGTTGTAGTTAATAATGATGCTGCATTTTTAAGGTTTTTTGTGGTATTTTTTTTTTTTTCTGTGGGAGTTGTCCAAAGCTAGCAGCCTGAAACTGGACCATGAATTTAGGATAAGTGTGTTTGAAGTGCTCTGCAAACTGCCCTGATTTGCTTTTGAGGCTGATTGACAGCAAGCACGAAACTGCCCATGGGGTAAAGTGACAACTGGCAAGTGGGGAACTCTGCCAGCATTTTAAGGCTTGAAGTTTTTTGAATTTTCTAGTGGTATCACATCCTCCTGACAGGTATATTTTAGCCTGTAGGCTGCTGGTGTCCCACTAGATGTTAAAAAGCAGTCAGTAAAACAATTGCTGTCTTCCTTGCCATCAATGCCTGCTTTGCACAGGTGGTCCTTAATTTTTTTTTAAGCTAGTTCTGTTTTTACTTATATAATGGTCCATAAAATTACCTGTATAAGACTTATTACCTTCTCTCTGACACCTCTAAATTGCCAAGTGCTAGCAGAATAAAATAATCACTGGAGATTTTTCAAAGTACGTAAGGAGATGGTGGGGCAAAAGTAGGAAAACGATTCTCTGGATGATGGTGATGCAGAGGAGGTGGCTTCCTGACTCAAGGGAAAACAGAATTGTCCTGCTGCTCTGGGGGCCAAGAGGGAATTAATGTTGTTTTCTTTGTAGGGCTATGGTGTTGCTTCTGTGGCCTCTACATCAAATGCTTCAAAGTCTGCTAGAGAAAGCAGCAATGCTGCCATCATAAAACGCTTTAATCATCATAGTGCCATGGTCCTTGCAGCTGGCCTCAGGAAACAGTAAGTTTCAGTGTTGTGTAATAGATTTTTGCAGTAAATTTTAAGGAACTTCCAAAAAAAAAGCACATCTTCACTTATTCATACAACCTTTTCTTTTAATTTTTTATGAATGAATTATTTTCCTCTAAAAATGAAAATAGCTTTAGGTTTCATTTTACTTTATAGAAGTTTTTCAGAGCTGTTTGAAATTGTGACTGCTGTTTTTAACTGAGTTATTATATAAAGCAGATTAAAAAGAAAAGTATGGGTATGCCTTAGATGTCTAGCCCTGCTGAAGGCAGCAGAAGTAGTGGAGGTGAGGTCTGGTGCAGGCAGTTCCTATTTCCTGCCTTCCAGGAGCAGGTCTGCTGGGGCTTCCTGCAGTGTGGCATAGGTGGCTCAGATGAAAGACTCCTCAGGTGCAGTACCCTGACCAAAACCACCTGTCAGGTCATCTGTTCTACGACTGCTTTATGGACAACCAGCAAGGATTAATACTCTACCCAAATCCTACAGACCTTAACTGTGAGAGGTCATACTTAATACTTGCTTCTGTTTAGCTGGGCTCCCTCACAGTGTTCTTCTGTTTTGCACAAATTGAACCCTGCACCTTAAGCAATCTCTTCTGGGCAAAGTGTGTTTCTGTTTCTCAGTTCAGAAAGGCACAACAGGATAGGTCTCCTGGAACAGTTAGTTGTGCTGCAGGGCTCCCAGAGCTCTGCTAATACCTGGTTGCATAACTGTATATACAACGTGTCTCTAGTTTAGCCATGATTTTGCTGTGTCCCACATGCACTGTTGGCATGCTGCTATTTCTGAAGAGAGGGACCAGAACCTTTCCCTGCTGCTGAATTTCCCCTGTGACAAACAGGGTTAATGTGAGGAGTTGGTTCCTTCTGTCTACACCAACTGCTAGAAATTAATTCATAAGGGGAGAAAAGTATGTGAACATGCGTATGAAGTTTTTGAAACAGATGTATTTACTTTGTCTCTAGCTTGTATCTTAAGTTTCCTGTGAGGTGAATTCTTCTTAATGCTGTTTCTCTATTTTAAGAGAAGCACAAAATGACCATTACAGTGAGACCAGCAGTACGGATGGAAACTCCAGGGATTCAGATTTCTTTCAGCCACCACTGAAAAAGGTATAAAGTTAGCTGATGTGGTTCTAACTGAATGGAACTGGAAGCTCTGTCTCTCAAAAAATTGCTGAAAGTTCCTTACTTGGTTTATGACACATCTGAAGTAAAACTTTTTTAGCCTTGTTTAGAAGTACATAGAATAACAACCTGACAGCCTGTAAGAAGCCTTGTTACCTGTGTTAGTAAACACAAATAAGTCACATATTGAAGAATTGTGCTGTTTATCTCTTCAGTAGTGCCCAATGAAAGTAAAAAAAAATTCTAAGATACTTCAGATTAGACTCAGAAATCTGGTTCTTTCCATTTACTTCAGTCCTATTTTTGGCCCTCTTCCTCTTGTTTTTCTTTCAAATGCCTGAAAACTTCTAGAGAACATCCACCAGAAAAGGATATTGGTGTTCAAGCCCCAAGATTAACCTGTCAAGTGTGTTGCTTGTGGAGGGGATGATGAAACTGACACATGACAGCCTTCATCTTAGTCAGAAGCTGGAGTGAGGTTGAACTGAGTGTAGTGACACCTGGTGCAATGAAATACAGGGCAACAGCCTGGTCTAGACTAACCAGAGCAGCTCACAGAGTGGAAGAGAGTACTGTAATTGCTATAAAACGGAATTGAATACTCTTCCTGGAGCTGACAGCCTAAACAGATAGCATCAGAGAATCAAAACTTGGTTGTGTTGGGAGAAAACCTTGTAGAATACATGTGTTGGTAAATGTTGGGGTAGTCTTTGACTTTCCTCAAAAGCTGCAAGTTTTGCTGAGTAGAAAATTATATAGCAAGACTAGAAGTGTGATGAAAAGGAGAGTGAAAGAGTAGCAGGAGAATGGAGACTTCAGAAATAGTTTTCTAGTTGTACAAAGCCTGATATCACTGTGCTGTTAGCTCTCACTGCTAATACTCCAGAGCTCTGCTGTCACCAGATAGCTTGGGGTAATTACTGTGGTTTTAGTCTTAGACGCCTGTGCACCAGCTGTTAAATCATTAGTATTTCTGCTAATTGGGAACACATTTTGGAAGTGGCAGGGACTGCCTAATTTTAGCAGAATCTAGAGAAAAAGCAAAGGTGCCAAGTCCTCCAAATGGCCCATCCTGAACAACACTGGGCATCACTCCCTCTGGCGGGTAGGCACGAGTCATTCCATGGGTTTTCTTTTAGGTTTTAGTAACCTTTCAGCTCAAACTTGATGCACCAGAAGAAAGCACTGGATGTATGGACTTGCGCCTTCATTAGTAACATGTATCATTATTTGGTAATTTTAGGTAAAACTGCAGGAGGCCATTGAATACGAAGATTTATCAAAGAATAATAGCATTAAAACTATTGCACTAAACTTAAAGAAGTCTGATAGGTAAGTTAAAATAATGCACAGCTATTTCAGCAAAGCCAGTTTATCAGGGCCTTTATCACAGCCCACACAAGACCAGCTGATTTAGTCCCTACTGTGCCACACTCAGGTGTGTTACAACTGAGTTTAGAAACCTAATATGAGCTTTTGCATGAACCAGTTTCCCCTTAAATTTGTAGTTTTATTTCTCATAGTGGTTGGGGTAAGAAAGGACATCTGGAGATCATCTAGTCCAACACCCCTGCCAAATTCCATCTTACTTTTCAGAGGGTTAAGTCTCTCTAAGCCATCCTGGATGACCCTGACATGAAATTTCTGTGAAAGCCTAACAGAGCTCTGTTCACAGTTCAGCACATCATTGCAGCTTTCAGTGGAAAAATGTGTTACATATGAAAATATATGGAATTACAAGAAAAATCCAATCTCAGGCAAAAAAAGTGGAGTTGGGATAGTTTGGACTGCTCTCTGGCTAACACTTTTCCCTTCCCTTTTCTCACCTCACAGGTATTACCATGGTCCAACTCCAATTCAATCACAGCAATATGCAACCAGTCAGGATATAATTAATTCATTTCATAGTATTAGACAAGAAATGGAAGCATATGTACCCAAACTAACTCAGGTATGGAAGTATATTTTAAAAATGCCCCTCTTGATCTTAGCTTAGCATCTTGCTTTCTATAGTCTCATGTCTACTGAAGTTTCAATTTTTCATGGTAAACTTGAATTATCTCCAATTTCCATTAACTGATTTATTTTACAGGTTTAGGTGATATGTTTTGATCTGTTACGTTTAAAATCTACACTATAGGAAACTGAGTCATTGCTCAGTTATGTTCTTCTGTTCCTGCTTTCTTTTGAGGAAACGGTGAAGGTGTAAGGTGGTAAAGCAGGACAGTCATGCACAGGCCAGTGTATTCATCCACCCTGAGAAGCTTAGGAGGTTACAGTGAGCAGGTTTTTAATTGAACTGGTCTTTTGCTCCTAAATGCACTTAGGCTGTCAGTGTGCTGTGAGCTGCAGAGAAGCTCTGCTGGCACCTGGAGGGCAGCAGAGCCCTGTGGGAAATCTCCCCAGGCAGCATCTGAACTTATCTGTTTTAAACCTAGTTTGGCCCTAAGTAACGCGGCCACAATTCTGCTACACTTCTGCATTGTAATACTCTGCCTTATTTCAGAGTAAGTGCACAGCCTGTTCAAGGTCTAGGCGGAGAAAAGATTATAATTAATTGGAGAGTTTTCACTGCAAACAAGCTATAGCACATAATTCTGGAAAAGAGCAGAACCTGAACTTCCATGTATGTGTTCTACTAATCTTATTTTTAAAATAATGTATAAGAAAAAGTGACCTGAAATATTTGTTCCCTTTCTCTCCAGGTTCTTTCAAGTGGTGATGCTGCCAGCACTATTGCAGTCCTGTCACCTGGAGGAGCACTTATGCAGGGTGGAACCCAGCAAGCCATAAACCGTAAGGATTTGGGATGTCTAATGCTTCAATCATATCCTGATGCATTGCACAGCACTAGCTGGCTTGCTGTTTCATCTCTCCCTCAAAATATGTTACAGTGATAAAGGAAAGTATGGAAATGTGTAGCAGGAGTAGTACTGTGTTACAGCAACAAAAGAAAAGCACCAGCTCCACCATGGGGGTGGTAATGGCTACACCAGTGCTGAGGCAAGTGAACAAGACAATATTTTACACAAGTAGTGAAGGAAACACCTGAGAGAGACCAAATTGTCTCACAGATGTGGGGTTTTACTTGTTCAGCATTGTTTTTTTTTTCCCTGGATTGTAGAATACAACATATTCTGTGAAAACTCTTAAAGAAGCAAAGCCTAGATAATCATCTGAAACTAGGCTTTTTGAAGCCTGCATTTAAGGTTCACAGCTTGCTGTGAAAAAAAGACAACTTCCTTGTAGGCTGCAAGGGCAAATCAGACAGCCTCTCCTTCTCACACCTCCATTCAACCACCCCTTTTTCCCTATTGTTATATTGCTGCCTGTTTCAGTTCCTGTCTCTTTAGTCTCACAGCAGATGAATCCCTGTTCTCAGGATTTATTACAGTTTTCCAGTTTATCTTGTGTTGCTTGGTCTGAAAAGCAGCAGAAAATAATTCAGACAGCTGAAAAACCAAGTATGAGTTCTTTATGGTACTGAAATAAAAGCAATCAGCAAGCAGTGGTGATGCTTTCTTACCCATCCTGATTGACATATTGGGTGCTACACTTCACTTCTTTGAGCCTGACCACCACTTCTTTTTTTAACAGCCTCATCCTAAAATTTGATATTCACTGTTCAGTTCACTGTGCTCATCCTCAGTGACTACTTGTACTTTTTGTTTGGGGTTTTAGAGCTGTGGCTCTTTCCTTGTTCTTGAACCCTGTCACCCTTTATTCTTTAAGAATGCCTGGGACACAGTTCTTTTTTCCTGTCTGGATTTTTCATCTTCCACATGCTGTAACCATACTGCCAACATAAGACAGAGGGAGAAATTTGAAGTATCCACCACAGAGTTCTTAACACTGTGCTGTTAGGACAACCCAGCAGCAGCACTGCCACACTGTTAGAACAATACAAATATGTTGCTTCTAATCCTGGATTAGGTTTGGTGTCCATTCTTTGCCTGACATGGATCTTCCTAAATAATACATAAGCTTCCAAGTATAGAGCCATAAATAGCAGCTGACCTGATCTAACAGCTGCTGATAGTCTTGATCTAATTGCTGTGAGGCACCTCAGTATCCCCTGCCAGCCAGTCACTGTGTGACTGTAGTGGAAGTGCACATCACTGAGCTCCTTCGTTAGCCCTAGTTCTCATTTTTATAGGATTGTTTGAGTGATGTAAAGGACCCCTTTTTCCTGTTGCAGAGATGGTGCCAAATGACATTCAGTCTGAACTAAAACACTTGTATGTGGCAGTAGGGGAACTGCTACGACACTTCTGGTCCTGCTTTCCTGTTAACACGCCATTCCTAGAAGAAAAGGTAAGGCAGAGCTTCCTCTTATGGCCCCTGGTTATGATGTGGTTTGAATGACCATGGTTTATAATGGCTGTCATTACTGAAGTGTAGAACTAATACACATGCCTCAAATTTGTACAGTACTTACTCATCCCTAGAACTGAAAGTCACCAAGTAACATGAAACCTTATTTTCCTCAGCAGTTCTGCTGGTACTACTACTTAAAATCATCCTTGTCCCTGCCTACCTGTTAGCTCCCTTCAGGAGCAGTAGCTGTTAGCCAGTTTCAAACAGAATGGGCAGCTCAGTTGCAGCTGCAGGGGTCTCATTCCACTTTAAAATACAAAAACTAAAGCCTCCCTTCCCCAGCTCCAAGAAATAACCTCCACAGTGACAGCACAACCAAGTTCCCCTTATTCTATCCACTGCAAAAATCACTGTCATAGCTTCAGAACACACATTGCTTTTGAGAACTAAGTTGCCTTCAAGGACAGATGTTTTGTCTACAGCCAGGTCTATGATTGTAACTATTTTTGTATTACTTTGACCTCACATGGATAACAAAGATTAAAATTTACATTCAGATACATTTGCATGTCTGCTGCAAAATGTGGACTGAAAACCCAGTCTTTGCTTGAAACAGAAAGTATTTTGTGAATATCTTGTATCTCTTTATAGTGTTTATTAAGGAGGTAATCACAGTGGCACACTGCACTTATCTCAAAAATACAGAGAAGTGTTAGAGACTGATATTGGAATAACTTTCCTTCCTCAAACTACACAAAGTTGAAGTAGCCCCCAGAATTAGTTATAAGGTGTTTTGTTGGAGAACAGTTTGTTAAAGGAAATGAAACTTCTGTCTTTCTGTAATTCTTCAGTATTGTAATATTGGTTTCTGTCTCTCTCAGGTTGTGAAAATGAGGAGCAACTTGGAAAGATTTCAGGTTACAAAACTCTGCCCATTCCAAGAAAAGATTCGGAGACAATATTTAAGCACAAACGTAAGGGGAATGTACTGTTTAATTATGTGGGTGCACATTAATAATTTCATTCTTAACTATGAGAGAATGATAGCTTTGTTCCTTCTTATCCTAGGGCACTTTAATTTTTTTGTTGACTGGGAAATGGGCAGAGGGAAATGGGGTGCACAGTTAAGCTGTCGTCTCTCCCTGTCCAATTTGCTGAGGGATGCCAGCAACCGACAAGAACTGTAACCTGAAATTACAGGAGTGATAGAACAGAAAGGGGAAGTCACATTTCATTTTTCACTTCCACCATGAAGCAGAACTTGAACAACTTCAGAACTCTTCCCCCCATGTCAGATTTGAAGCAGTCACAGACTAAATACCAGAACAGAGAGCACAATGAGGTGTCACTTCCCCCTTACCTTTCAGCTCAGCAGCTCTCTGCACTGCTCCCTCTATGGATATTTTGCAAGAGAGCCTCAAAGTTCTTTCTCTGATTTTAGCAAGATTACTGGTAGTGAATAAAAGGAAGAATGCACCTGAAAGGAAGGGGAGGGGATCTGTTTTCCAGCAGCTGGGACACTGTTTTCTCCCTTTTCCTGTTTCAGTTGGTAAGTCATATAGAAGAGATGCTGCAGACAGCCTACAATAAGTTCCACACGTGGCAGTCCCGGCGCATGCTGAAGAAGACGTGAGGGCACATCCTGTACAGTCTGAGAGCAAAGCCTGCAATAGGGTAGGACTACAGCCTAGGTATGTGCAGATCTTAGAGTTGTTGCAGGAAGACCTGCAAGCTGTGGACTTCTGGAAACGATGCTAACTGAACTTGCACATTTTTGAAAAAGAACTGAGATTAAACTTGAAAACTGGGGAGAAAAACAAGGAAGAACCAAAACGGAAGAGCTGAGGCGCAAATATATTTAAAAGACACTGTTTACTGCAGTTACTCAGGAACTGCTTTTGATTTGCATAAAAAGCTGCTTTCAGAAATAAAAAATTTAAAGAGGGTGTATTAATAAAATTTGTTTTTCTGTCTAATTTTTTTGAAGAAGTGTATGGCACAGGGTAGATCTCAAAAGTTTTTCTTCACTGGATTCTGACATTTTCTTGAATTCTGTTTGTACTTCCTGCAACAGTTTAACAATGATGTTTTAAAACATAGCTGAGACTGTTTTTGCTTCAAACATCTGGGAGAGTGTAGCTGTCAGAAGACAAGCTCCTGCCATATATTTCCCCACCAATTGGAAGCAAGAGACATTGCACTGAAAGCTGTTCATGGTCTGGGGTCCCTAAAGGTACACAGGGGCAAGCTTTTGCCTGAAGTCTTCAATTTTTATGCAAAAAATTTTCAGCCATCAGTTTTGCATGTTTCCTTTTGAGTGCAAGTGTGTGCTACTGCAATCTTTTTTTTTTTAATGGTGGCATTTGTTCTGAGGAGAGAATGCATTTTTAAAAATGAAGTTAAATAAAGTTTCTTACAAAAGAAGTCATTTATTTTCACTTCTTAGGCATTTTTTATTTCTTCTCCTAAATCTGTTTTCCTTCACCCTTCCCTTTTGACTATTATACTGTTTTTGGCGAATTGATAATCATTGCAAAGAGAAAAATGTGTTATTTACAGTGTCCATAGGTATTGGGAATCTGTGCCATACTTTGTTCTAAATAGAATCAGTTCACAGTTTCAGACCAACTTGTCTTGTATTAAATGTGATTTAAATGCAAAGTAACCCACTTTTCTAGAATATATGCAGTTTAATGACAACCTTGTATTTTTTTGTCACTTTGACTGGACAACAGCCCAATATGGGCTGCTGAACTTTTTTTTTTACTTCAGATTAAATGTGACTGTTAAAGATGCATCTACTACAAAGACAAATCAGACTGACAATATGTATTCAAAGCAAGCACAGCAATGTTTAGTACAGCAGAAGAAATTCCCCAAACCTGCATGACGGCTTAATACTACATTTTGGTATGATGCTAAAACATGGTAGAATGATGTTGGGTGGATAATTATTGAAAATTCCTACAGCAGAAAAGATGTGTTGGTGTAGCCAAGTGGGTGCTTGTTCTGTGCTGCTGCTCTGTTTATGCAAGAGGGTTTTTTTCTTTAACTGGTGCATGGAAGTCAGCAGCTTCTTTGACCCCTTTCTTTCAGATTTCTGTATTATGCTATAATATTTTGGTAAAAGCTGTGTTTCAGTTAAGCATCACTGTCTGCACCAAAGTCCTGTTCAGAACTGAGTGCATATTGTTCAGCCTCCTTCCCTGTGTGCTGCTGCAGATCCGTGCATGATCCCTGCTCTGCGCCATCCGGGTGGTTCTGCTACAGGAAATGACTGGGCTCAACCACAGATGCCCATTGGTCTTGACAGGGTGAAAATGTCACTGGGAATAAACAGATGTACTACAGCATTTGGGGGATGAGGTGCACATCTTGTCAAGAGTTACCTCTTGTGAGAGCTAAACTTGCTCTAAAATTTAGGCTTAGGGTGTGGCTTTATGAAGCCGAATCCCCTTCTAAGTGCAGGCAGCTCCCAGCAAAAAAAAGGGTAGTTTTGTTCTCCCCCAATCCGAAGCATTTGGTCTAGCAATTCTGGGGCCAAATTCCAGCTGTTCCTTGAAAGCTAGCACACCTTTCATCATATCAGAGGGCTAGGGTCAAGAATACAGGTGTGATTTACATTCTAACTGTGCCTGAAGCTATGGACAACACATTTAAATATTAGACTGCACTGAGACTTCATTTAAATCCTAGGAGAATTTTGAATATGGAACTAATTCACCTTTAATTGGAATGTATTTAATGTTCCTGAAAAGATTGGGCAAAATTGTTAACATGGTGAAAAAGTGTCAGTGCATCACAAGAACATTTTACTCCAAGGACTGATGTTTATAACCATTTTGGGGATGGTATTGCAATAGCTTTAAGTTATTACAATGATATCAGGCTATCAAAATGTACCTTAATGACCAGAACTAGGGGGAGAAGGACTGATACTAAATTCAACAGTTTTGCCTAGACTGTACAGGCAAGGCTGCTATGCACTTCATATGGCTTTTTCAGGTATTGTGGCAATAAGGCACAGGCCCCTCCTCAAGTAAAGGGAGGTAAATGAAATATTCTTTCTACATTGTGTTCCCCTTTTCTGTAGCATGGTCCAAAACACAGATTCATTCCTTAAATTTTGAAACTGAATCATCATGCATTATATTACTATTGGAATCTTTATACTGACTTGTATTTTTAATGAGAATTCATAAAACTTGTATCATTGGCATTGATCTAAGATTTGTAGAATAAACCCTACTGAATTCTGAAGTGAAGTCTTCTCTAATGCTTAGGCTGTGTTTTCTGATTGAATTAAATCCCTAACAGGCTCTGTTGAGGTCTAAATTGAGAGAACTGTGTGTAACTCAATTAGCTGTCCAGTGGTGCTGATAGGTCAGCAGCAAAAGGGTTACAGTATAATTATTGTCAAATTGTTTCATTTTCAGGACTTGAAAACTTCAGCTGCTGCACAAGGACTCTACACCATTACTAGTGCTACTGTCCCTCTGTTCCCTACCATACAAAGCCACTTTAAGTCTCCAGGGATTAGTACCCTGCTTGTTCCATATATTGATGCAGCAGCTGTTGGTTCAGGAGAGCTGCACAGGAGCTTGGTCAGTCAGTCTAATCCGGGGTTTGCCAGTAATGGAGAAAGGATAATGCAGATACCAGCCCATGCATTTCAGCAGATGAAGATATTCAGATGCACCACAAAAAAGGCTGGGCTAATTCTCTCACAAAAGCTCTCCCCAGCCAGGGACAGGAGGTGACAGCCTTCCACTGCAGCCACCCTACAAGCAGCTTCTTACATGCTCAGAGGGTAGCTCTCAAGGCTGTCATCTGCAGCTTCCTAACGTGGCAAAGATCTCACCAAGGCCCTGTTGTGCCTTCCCAGATGGATGAGTTTCTCCACCACTCTGCTTAAGATGCTTCTTTTAAAGCTACAACTATTTTCCCTTACTTTTGTTCTAAGTACATCCTTACACCTTCTAGGAGGTGATATCAGCTAGAAAGGTTTCCTTATCCTTACCCATACTCCTATGAAACAGCTGCTTTATCCAGAAAATCACTTGAATAAACAGAGAAGGTAACAATGAGAAAGCTTAAGATCCAGTTTTCCATTATCCATCCTGTTTCCCTTTCTTAATGGAAGAGCCTGTCCAAGCACCCCAGTGGCTTAGGAGCCTTTGTTCAAAGAGTTTCAGTGTGAGCCATGATATTCTCTACTTGTTTCCGTGCTCTCTGTTGCCCTGCAGCAAAGCACTGGAACTCAGTGCAAATGGGACACAGCAAATTTTTGAATAGCAGTCAGACATCACTGGTGGTCTAACACTGATCCTCAATACACCCAGTGACATGTATTCCTACGGCAGAGCTCAAATGCCTGGGGAGCCACGAAATTACCTAACCCAATCTCATACATGCTTTTCAGGCTACTGCATTTCCTCTCAGCACATCATCTCCCCAAAAGATAACCAAACCCTTGTCTGTCTGCTGACAGCAAGGGAGTTGGTTACCATCCTAGATGGAAAGTGCTCTGTGGGGGCTCTTTTGGAGTGGAAGGGACCAGACCAGAGGTGCAAGATGCAGCCAGCACAGCTGACCTGGCTGAAGGAATCAGAGGCCACAGACCAGAGCCAGCCATGCCCTGGGCACTCCTGTGCCCAGCCCTGGGCAGTGAGCACCCCACAGACCCCTGGTACCCTCAGTGAGGGAGCGCTGTACACTTGCACCTTGCTCCTCCCAGCCCACACTGTGCCAGTTCTCCTTTGTGCTGCTCTCCAGGCAGCTTTGGGCTCGCAGCCGGGTGGCAGAGTGCCACCACAGTGATGGGAAAAGTGCCTTCAGGAATGCAGCTGGGGCTCCTAGCTGCCATTTGCACATGCTCTCAGCTGCTGTGTTTTCCCCCACGAACATTTCCATCCCCTCCAAAACCTGACAACCCTCTGGTCTTCCTCTCCGCATAAAAGTCCACATACCCTTCATTGTGGAAAAGCCAAACTACTGCAGTAGTTCAGGTGTCAGTATATCCCCAAGGAAAAAAAATGTCCTGGACTAAAACCCTGTCCTCCATGCATGCTAAGATCCTGTTGCTTTATTATCTCACAGCCCTCACAAACCAAAAGCTAAGTCTGAGTCTGCTGAAGGCAGCTTTCCCCCAAATACTCACAAACCTGGACACAGTTTTGTTCTCTAGAGCATCACCTTCCACACAGCCCCATTCCATCCCCTTCCACTTTAAGTCCGCTCACAGGCACATGCTGACAAACCATCACTTTATTAGAATTCCTGCACCCAGCAGAAGCAGCCTCAAGCACTGCTGACATCCCCACTTCCCTGCACCACCCTCCTCAAGCGAGCTCCTGCCCTGTGTGCTCACCCACAGCCCATCACCTCTTTGGCACAATGCTGTCTCCACATTTGGACACCATAGCCAAGCACCTCACAGCCCGGGAATCCCAGATCCCTTTTGTGTAACCTCCCCAGGACTTGGCTGCCAACACAATCTGTGTGCATCCCACAGCTCTGCACTTCATCCCCTAAACCTTGTCTGCAGCATCTCAACAGGACCCCGACTGCAAGTTCCAGAGAAAAGCAGGAAGCATTGGAGCACACCCAAGCTAAAGCTTCTGCTAAAAAGATAAGACACAAGAACTTTGGGAATCGGCCAGAAGTGACCAGACTTTCTGGGGCAGAGGCTGCCTCTCTCCGGGTGCTGCACAAGGGAGTGTTGGCCTCAGGAGGGACTTCCAGCCTGTTACATGAACCACAGCAGCATGTTGGCATCCTCCCTGACCTCACCTGCAGTCTCTCCACCTGCAGCTGATGGGCTGATCCAGATAAAACAGCATTGACAGGAACTTTGACATACAGAACGTCTCATGATCGGGATTGATGACTCCAATTCAACAGCCCCACGACAGCCACTTCCCTGTAAGAACACATTTCTACCTTTGCCCAGCTGCAGAGAGTATGTTAAGGAAATAAATGCAGAGTTGTAAAGCCACGTGGTCCCTAAGTGACAATCCCAGAGCCTGGGCACGGCTCCCTCTGCTCCGGTCATGAGCTGATCACGAAGGGAACCAGCAGCAGTGAGGGACTCGAGCAAGGCTGGCATCAACGCTCTGCCAGGTGTGACTCAGCAGGACAAAGACTGCTGGGCCACAAGCAGGCAGCAGGGATCTCTGCTGGTAAGCACCAGCCACCCTGTTCTGCAAAACCAGGCCACATGAAGCACATCACTGTGCAAAATGCTTCAGCGTGGCATGGCACCAGGGGAGACATCCCTGTGCAGAGACGTTATGTCACCAGAACCAGAAGGTTTCCTTTCACCCTGCGGCCCTGCAGAGCTCAGGAAATTGCACACTCACAATCCTTCTGCCTCCCTCACCCTTCAGGCAAAGCTCCCAAACTGGTTTGTGCTCTTTTACAGCAGGCAGTGGAATGTTTCTTTAGGGACCTCACTCTTGGATGAGGATCCTGGGTGCTGCAGCAATGGAACAGCCTTTCTCCATGGCTTGCCACTCCCCGGGGCACAGCTCCTCACCTTGCCTTAACAAAAGCAAACACACACAACAGTCCAAAGACAAACACAGGGGTTACCATTAGGTTTTGTGATTACCATTCTCAGGTGATAACCACTACTTTACGCTGAGCAAGCACCAACACTCCACTGTGGTAAAGCAGAACCAGTGTCAGAGCTGTGACCCAGTCCTTAAGTGAGTCCTATTCAGCTAAAGTATTCAGGATCTCTAACCAGGGATTTAAGATTAATTTTTCCCCAGGGAGGCAGGAAATCCCTCCTCATCATACTCCCTTCCCAGGAGTATGCCACCATTTCTAGACTTCACATCACAAGACTGGCAGCCCTCTTAGTTCTAAAAAAGGGGATGATCCCAGATCTCTGCCAGGCCCAGGCATTCCCATCTGGAAAGCAGAGATTGCCAGCAGTTTCATCGGTGCTGATCACTCTGATGAGACTGATGAGGGCAGCTTTGCACCTCGCTCCCCAGCCATACCACTGACAAGCTGACTCTGTGCCACACACCTTCATATCAAAGCACATGAGGGGGCAGAGAAGAAACCAACCCCCAAAAAGCAGTGTTCATTCCCTTACCAGCCCCAAATTCAGTGGTGCTAGCCATTGCCAGCCCCTGCTCAGATAAGTATCGTGTCCCCTGCGTGGGGACATCTCACTCTCAGGGAAATGCCCTGCTTTGTATCCTCTCTGCTCCCCTCCTCACCCATGGCACACGGGTGGCAGAGCCTGCCCTTGATCCCTAACCCCCCACACCTGCAGCCTGGTTTCTGAGGCCACAGACATGTTCTGAACACCTCCCTGAGAGCTCCCTGTCATGCCCAAGCTGGATGAGAGCTGGGACAAAGCACTGCCAACTCCAGACTCCATATCTGGAGACACAGAAGAAAAAGCAAGTGTTCCTGTCACCTGAGATGCAAGCAGAGGTGCCCTAAAGGCACAGCCCAGTCTCCATGGGGGAGACTGTTTCAGTACCCTTGGAGAGCAGCCAGAAGAAATCTCTCAGTGTGGAGAGCTGCTTCTGGGGAAGTTACACCCCCCACCACATCCTAGTGCAAATCAGCCCCTGTGGCCTGCAGCTGTGCCCTGTACCCACACAGAGAATGCCACAGGCCTGTGGAGCTCTGTCCTACATTCAGAAATAGCAGATTCCTAGGGAGACAGCAGGGAAGGCTGAGCGACCCTGACCTGGCACCCAGTCCCTGCCTGGGTACAGCCAGAGCTGTCACAGACACTCACAAACACAGCCCCCACTCCTGGGGGTGTGTGTGCACTGGGACACAGAAAAGCACCTTCTGCAGCCTCTTATCACTTTGGATTTGGCTCAGTGCTCTGCTCCAGACACAGCTGGCATCAGGCAGCCAGAACCAGGTACCTGCCAGCAGGCATGAGGGCTCTACCTTGTCCTTTTGCTCCAAGACATCTTTGTCCACAGAAGGGTTCAACGTGTCAGTGTCAACAGCTGTAAACTGTGCCCAGGAGACCCTGTGCTGGAAGAAATACCAGATAGAGAAGCTGCACTTTTCAATCCAGTGGCTGGTTTTCTGCCAGCTTGGTTCAGTCCATGGCTAATCTGCATCTCCTGGGAAAGGAGCAGTATCACGATTCATGTCTAGAACGACCCAATGCTTTTTCCACCACAGGAAAACCCACAGACACGAGTGAGAAAAAGCTCAGAAAGACGAGCAGAAAGCAGTTTTGTTTCTGCCCTAGTCAGACTCCTATTTAATCCTACAGGGCACAGCACAGCCCTGCCCAGCACCCCTCCATTCGAACGCTGACATTTCGTTCCCTGTGAGAACGCCTCTCCCTTGCAGCCCTGACTCACAGCCGTGGCTTCCCTTTATGCAACACAGCTCCATTTCCTGCGCAGCCGGCGATGCCCGGTGCCAGCAGGAGCCACGGGTGCCAGGCTACAGCCAGCCTGCGAGGGAGGCACCCCTCCTGCCCCGGCACCTGCGCTGCTGCCTCAGCTCATTGCATTATTTCAGTATTACTGCCCCCACGCATCACCCATACCTCCTTTTAAGTGATAAATATCGAGCTCTCCACAATCAGAATCTGATGCTATAATTAGACAGCCCTACAGCACACATTGCTGTGTTACACAACACAGCTCAGAGCTCCTGGGTACGGGCTACATTTGCATTTTAGTCACATCACAGACAAACTCTTAAAGGAAAATCTCCCGAGTGGCTGTGGTCACTGAGCTTTGGTTCAGATGACAAGGCAATCTGAGAGCAGATTTCCCTGGTCTAAAACTAAACCAGAGGTGAACTCCAGTCAGCAGCGGGTGTCAGTCCACAGGACAAGACTGGAATTTGCCAGAAGTAAAACCTCCAGCACACATACAAAGAGGATGTCAGGTCCTCACTATCAACTGTTTGCTCAATATCCAGCCCCCTTTATGGCACACAGGTTGTTAATACAGACACAGCTGCTTGCAGTTCCATGCAAGGCACTGCTGCTTGACCAACAAATAGCTTTGATTCACTTAAAGGTTAATCTCAAAAGCCAGGCTCCAAACTCCAAGGCTTCACAGCTCTATCACATTTCTGTTTTCTCTTCCCCGCAGCAGCAGGGCAAGTTCCTGCCCAAACTTTTTCCTACAGCTGCACCAGGAAGCACTGGTCTAGCTGCACTAACTCATACTAATAAATCAGATAAGTAATTCATGTTACTCACTTTCAGCTGACTGACACGGTGATAGCTCTGTCACTTTTAAAGGGCTGGGTGAGCTGCCCTGCTGCAGCAGTGTGTGCCTTGCAGGAGCACCGCACATCCTGGTGCAGCATGAGCCATACGGCATCTCCAGAGAGCAGTGCTGTGAACCAGAGCCCCAGGCTCTGTCTGCAGCTTCCCCACCTACCTGGTACAATTTATAAGCAAGTATTTGTGCATCTAACTCCCACTGGATGCAGTGATTAAAATTCTTCCTGGAACTTTAAAAATCTAACCCTGGGCCATCCCTGCTGACACTGCCTGGCAGGAGGGGAGATGGGCAGCACAGGGCCCAAACCTTGGCAGCTGCACACACAGCCTGTACAGCTGCTTTGGAGTCTGCATCTGCCAAACAACTGCATGAGGGAAACAACTGCTCAGGAACAACATTTAGGATTTGTCATTTCCCAAGGTCACCATCAGCTGTTAAGAATGTTTATGTAATCAAAAAGTCAGTAGCAGTGGTGAAAGCCCTTCAGCTGACCCTAGTCAGCATCGAACTTTTCTTTAGAAAAGACCATTACCTAATTCAACCTAGAAGACCATTCTCCCAAACCCGAGTTTCCTGCATCATCTGCAAGATGTGATCTAAATAATTCAAAATTTCACTAGATCTAGGTCACAGACGGAGGTTTGTTTTTCAGCAAGATGTCCCAGAGGAATTGGTTTTTTTGTTTAAATTGTTCCTGACTTCCAACACCATACGTAAGGACACTCAGAAGCAGACTGAGTGGATGAGAAGTAGAAAGGATACTGACAAGGGCTAACTTCAGCTCATGCAACCTGGGCTTTTCTAACTCTAAGGGAAGATAAAACCATGGATTGCATCAGAGTCGTGTCTGTGGCTGCTGAGGGTCCACAGGTTAATTGCAAGAGATGTGCAAACATTCTCAGGTCAAACAAGCTTGTCTGCTGTGTGCAAGGATCCACACACACATCTCCAAGGGTCTCCAAATGACAGTGGTTGAAAACCCATTTAAGGAGAAGAGAAACCAATTTCAGCTCTTCCCGAGGAAGAATCCACGGAATGACTTCTCTTGGCTGACTGTGGAAAGAGCCCTGGCGGAAGTGCCACAACTACATGAACAAAAAGCATCACCCAGGCCCGCCCTCGGGCTCTTTTTAGTGCACACAGTTTACAGAAGGATTGCAAAGGCAAATCTTCAACCCTGAAGTATTTTTTCCATCTGTGGAAACACTACATCAAGCAGTCCAGAGTCCAGTGGTTGACCTTACTTTTGGGTATGTTGGTTTTTTCCTCCCCATTACTCGCACGTAGTAATAGCAAGTTACATAAAGTCAGGAAATGGGACCAGCACAAAGTTCAAACTAATTTTCATATTAAAGGCCTTGCACAACTATTTTTACTGCAGGCCTTTAATGACATCTTTAGTCCAGCTACAAGGTTGAGATTACAGGCATTTTCAGGTAACTTGGGCAGGCTATCAATACTTTCTGGGAAACATGTTTTATTTTTTATATTTCTTTGTCAGAAGAAGATAGCAGTGATTATACTCATTTCAGAGAAACTAGATGTTATATCCTCCCTCAAAAGGGCAGAAATCATAGCAAAATAAACTTGTTTCCACTTGACACAAAGAGTTTCTCAAATCTGCTTTATCACAGGCAAGCTTTATAAGTACAATTACAAATACTAGAAATGTAACAAAGTATTTAATACATTAGCCAATATTAAGCATCTACCAACTTGATCACACACCCACATTCCAGATTTTATATGAAATAAAGAGCTTATCACGCTGCTTGAGGTTTCCAGACAGATTAATTCAATCTGGGGACAATAAACTTCAGAGAAACTGTGCCAGAGCTTAAAAAGGCTGTATTTAAAGGAAGTACTGTCCAGACATGAAGTTTCCCATTTCCAAGAACTTGATCTCTGCAGGATACATGAAACTGCGCATAAGAACTGACATGTTAATATATGTTACATTTTAAAATCCTAACATTTTATTCCACACTCTCCAAATTCCATATCATGTGTTCAGCAGAACAGCATGGCAATGATTTAAATTAAAATAATTCTATTTTTATTAGCTAAGGAGCTCCAGCCCGATGGATCTTGTGAAGAACTCTGTGGATCAAATTCATCTCCTGCTATTGTATCCATGTTCCTAAAGATTTATATCTATTTTTTTAGTGCCCTGACTTTAATAGATGTTTTGCACCAGTATTTTCTGCAAAATCAGACCTTCAATGCATTAGATACCTAGAGTTTTAAGTGGTTAAAAACTTCACTGTTTGGAAACAGAAATTAGTATAGCCACAGCCCCTATCAAAATCATCATCAGCAAGATAATGATTTCTTCATCTCTAAACTTCCTATTTCTTTCTCTCCTAAAACCAGATCATACGAGCAGAGCTTTGAACTTTAGAGAGTTGATTTTTCTTTTTGTTAAACCTATTTCACAACCTCCACTACTTGCACAGCTCTCTTAAGCAATTACCCTGTGATTTGATTGGTGTGCACACCACGAACTATGTATTTGTAATACACTGCTCCCTGGGACGTGCAGCCATATCCATGGGCTGCAGCAGAAACCAAACAATGGGGCCACTGTTCCAGCCCTGCCTCCTGGCTCACCCTATCCGTGCAGGTTTTTTCCTCTCTGCTTCCTTTCAGTGCCACCAGGGCTGAGCCACTGCTGCAGCTTCTCCTACAGCTCCGCTTTGCAGAGTCCTGGGACTTGGTAAACAAACAGTTCCTCACGTATAAAAAAGACTATTGGAAACAAATTCAGGTTTTAGAAGACAGAAAGGCAATTAGAAGCACACCAGATGGTAAACTCTGATTTTTTTAAGGAAGTCGTGTAATTCTGGGAGCCTAGTGGGGGAGGCAGGGGAGAAAAGGAGATTTAGGTATATATTTGTGCAACTGACAGCATTTTACCTGACAGTATCAAAGAGGAGTAGAAAAAGCCTAGAACATTTAAGAGATGTGCCCTTGGGATCATGCTGTAGTTCAGCCAGTTCCAGCACAGCCTCCTGGTGCTCGGGTGAGCCTGCAGGCTGCCACGCCTCGCCCATCCTCCTCCTGCCTGCACAGCTCCCGGAGCCGGCCAGCCCCGCCGCTCTGGCAATGCCAACCATCTGCTCCATCTGCTCCAGCAGCCCTCCCACGCTCAGGCTGCCCAGGCAGGCTCCTGCCCGCTGCCGATCCATCCAAAGCCGCTCACGGTGGATCGGCACTTTCCCCTCGCTGCTCCTGCGGGCCGGGGCGGTGAGACCTGCAGCACCGCGCCCCAGCTTCCCCAAAGAGCTGGGAAAAGGATGCACAGAGGATGCCCAAGCACAGCAAAGCCACCAGAGCTGGCTGCTCCCGCAGCAATGTGCACCAGCCCACGGCCGCTGAGGCACCAACACGAGCCCAGCACAGCTTCCAGCGGCACTGCGCCACGGCAACACGGCTGCTGGGAGCCCCACACGGCTTGGAGGCTCCGGTGTCCCTGCCACAGCTCAGGGCTGCTCTGCCTTCCCTTCAGCACAACCCTCTGCTGCCAAGGAACGGTTTCTGGAGATTAATTTCCTGCCTGTCTTCATTCTTCAGGGTCTGTGGCCACCCAGTTGGCGCTGCTCTGTGCTGGGGAACATGTGGGATTATGAGAACATGTTACAGCTCCAGGATTTACTGGTTTATATCTGCTAATGTTTATGATTTGGGAAGAACACCTTGGAGCACTCACCTGGTTTAGAGCTACAGAAATGTTTCTGATACATGCTGTGAACAAGGAGAGATGCTAAAATCCTCCTCTAATAATCCATGTCTCTCAAAGAAACAGTGCACCGTGATCCAAGCAAATATGCCAGCACACAAAACTGAGGAAAAAATAACACTACGAAAAGTCAGTGTCCATAAAGGAGACACAGGAGTCCTGCAACTTCATCCCAAGGAAGGGATAACTCCACTGGGGCACATTTCCATGGGGTTTCTCTCACAAGGTTTTGGAGGACACAGCCTCCTTTTATCCTAAACTCCCAGCTGCCTGTTGCCCTCTTCCTTTCCCCACTGGCTGAGGCATTAGGAAGGCACGGCCTTCCCAAACTGCCTACCACATATCCCACCCTGAACCTGTCACTTTCCTTCAAAAACTCAGGCTCGTGCAGACTCATTTGTCTATTTCAGGAGTCTGTGTAACAAAGGCTTCAAGTTGGTAGAGACAATAAAACTCATTTCAAAGACATTAACACCCATACCCTCACCAATTGAACTGTTTGTAAAGACATTAGCACACGTTTTCTTATCAAAATTGAATTAGGCAATGTTTGTGTGCCTTGGCACTTCCTGGCACAAGTGAAATGCAGGCATGGTCTGACACCCAGTTGATCCTGAGCCAGGACCAGAGGGTTACACAAAAACTCCCTGAAGCTTTGTCATTTGGTCTAGAAAGGCTTGGCTTTGAGCTTTTGGATAAATTCACCTCAAGACAGAATGCACATACAGACCTGCAGCTCTACCTCCTTCTGAATTATCTGCTACAATCCCAAAAATCACTCAAGTCACTGTATGTAATTCTTCCATCAAGATTTACCTGGTTCTCCTAAGGCTAATCAGACCCAGGCTTCAGAATGAGCAATTTTGTGTATTCCTGGAACAGTTTCAGCTGCAAGCTTTGGGTTTTGACACTGGTCACAGAAGAGCTTTGGATTACAGTCTCCCAGTCAGGAGAGCAGATAAGAGCATTTCTGAGACACAAACCCATATAGAGAATCACTCTCATCATAGCACACTCACAGCTAAACTCCAGGACTCCCAGACCAAGAGGAAACTTAGATTCACTAAGAGAGAGGTCAGAAGTGCCCACTGTGTCTGTGCTGGCTCCCAGCTTATCATAGCTGCTTTTTACTTTGGTGGGTCCATCTGTGCTATTTTCTTGTGGCTTGCAGCCACATGCCCCAGAGGATGAGTGCAGCCAGAATGAGAGGCTGTGTTACAGCCCAGAAGCATGCAGCACACTCTGCCTCCCCAGGATTAACCACCTGCACTTCAGGCTAAGGGCAGGCAGCCCGAGTTCCCCAGGAACATCAGCTACTCCCCCCAGGGACATCAGCTTCTCCCTCCCAGGGGCTCTCAGCCGAAACGGGCAGTGGGTGGGTGCTGGGGAAGGGAGCTGTTGGCCACAGAGACCACCAGTGCCTCCAGGTTGAACATGGGCAGACAGGTTCCCCTTTGCTGTCCTTCGGCACATGGCCTGGGGGTGAGACCATGCATGTCAGCAAGTGTGACAGGGCACAGAGACATGCCACAGCCTGAAGGCATCCTGCTGGGAGCTTGGGAACCCTGTCAGAGTGAGGCTTCCATTTCTGAAGCATTCTCTACCCACTCTTGCTTCCTGCATGCCCTTCTACTCCTTCCCTTCCCTTCCTCCATTTGTAGCAGCACTGCATTCTGCATGGTCCCCAGGAGAAATAGGGCAAACATAACCTGATTAACCAGGCGGATTTGGGCAGGAAGGGGCGGGGGAGGAGATTAATACACAGAGCACGACAGAGCCTTTCCCTCTCACATTAGCCCTTGCCTATTCAATAATTAATGTGCTCTGCAGTGACTCTGACTTTGGGATTTGCTATAAAAGCTTCTCGTAAACTCTGTCTCAGCATTCAGACATCAGACCAAAGAGAATACTCGGCCTGACAAGCTGAAATTTCTTCCAGGCTCAAGGGTCAGGCAGAAGCTTAAAACCACTTGGATGTGAGCCTATGGCTCCATTTTAAAACATAAGGATCCCTCTTGCTGCTGTTCACCCATGGAAGAAACTGAATCCAACCTTTATTGGCCACTCTGTCTCTGAAACATGATTTAGAAGTTAATGCAGGCTTTCTCCATCTCATGTATGAAAAATCCAAGGCTGCCCGTGCCCCATGAACATAGGAACATATTACACAGGCTCTGGCTGCCCTCCAAGCCTATTCTGATGTTCTATCTTCTTTCCATCCATTCTTTTTTGCTTTCCTTAAGGCATATAGATGTTTCAGGATGGAAAAGTAAAGCTACCCACATGGAGAAAAGATGCCTTCCCTGACCTTCCAAGGAGCTATTTTTGGCTGCTCTTATATGCCTAAGAACTCTAAGAGGTGTCATGCACCAAACTAACTGCTCCTCAGTAACTTCTGCCTAGGAGATATGAAACATTGCAGATTTTTTTCTTTTAATCTTAATTTTCTTCATAACCTAACATACTACTGTCTTCAAATCTCCAGATGTTGTTTGTCAAGGAGCACATTTTAAAATGAACTGCAAGTCTAAGATATTACCCCAAGAATGCATGCTCAACATTACATCTAAACATACAAATAGAACACTAAAGACATATCCTTAACCCATAATTTTCCAAAATTTATTGAGTACCACAGCCTTTAACTGACTTCACATTTCAAATCCAAACCTGGAGAAGAACAAGCTCCAAAAGTTTCAGATTGAAACAGATTTCTTTTCAAAATATGTACCCCCACAGAGTTTAAAATTTGAAAATGCAGAATGCTGGGTTAGCAGCCACACGGACGCACAGAATGATACTCCACAAAGAAAGCAACAGTCCTGGCTCCATCTGTCAGAGCACATGAATACACCCCATCACACCCCAGCAGTCAGAAACCTGGCCTCTGGTCTGTCCAGTGTCTCTCAAATTCTAATGCTGATATTTTTGCAAGCTGGCACTGCCCAGACTGCAAACATTTCAGTCCAGAGGCCGAGAGGGAAGCGATGGGCGAGCTCCACTGCCCCAGCAGCTGCCCAAGGCTCCTCATGAGGCAGGGAGGTAATGCTGACCCAGGGGACTGCACAGCTCTGCTGCCACTCCAGACACTGTTTGCCCTCACAGAGAGAGCAAAAGATACAGCATGCAGGTATCTTTTCCTTCTGACCACAGCATTAAATATCACACAAACACACAGGATGCATAAAGCAGAAATGCTGTACAACTAGCAAAAAGGATGTGGAGAATATATGGGGAGAGAACTGTCCAGGAGACCCAGCCTCCAGAAATCCAGCCCTGTGCACACACACACAAGAGAACACAAGGTACTGTCTCCCAGCATCTCACATTTTCATCACATGGCACCTTTTAAAGGGCTCCTGAACTGAGATACTGCCTCCTAAGACCAGGACTGCATAAGGTTTAGGGATAAAACTAATTTTACATACAGCCATGAGAAAAACAACACAGGGTTGAGGTGGTCAGTGAGAAGTGCTTGTACCTTGCACTCAAGACACAGGCATACTGCTCCTCTTACTATAAGGCCCAACTTAGAGAACCACAAGGCTCTGTAAGTACCAGGATTTCCCCCGCAGGAGATAAAAGTCATGCTGTCTCTCTTCCTCCCTTTGGTAATATTTTCCTCCTTAAACAAGACTCACCACAGTTTGCAAAACAATGAGGTTGAGTTTGCTAAACATTTGTGCAATTTCATCCAAATACAGGCACAGAGGGAACACAAGTCAGAAATGCCACACTTAGCATAGCATTGTGAAAACTATTCATTGGCAGTCCACAGGCAAGCAGCAATCTTCCGTTTTCTATTTAAAACTTGAATATAAATAAAACCCCTGAATTAATCGATGGAGATAAGAGTTGGTATTTGTGTAATATTCTTGGAAAACACAGCATGCCAAGTCAAGAGCCATATTTGGCAATTATTCTGCTTTACCACTTTCACTCCCCTGGTTCATTCTGCCACTTTGGCTGATGAGCTCTTTCTGCTGTGTGCCTTTACAGTGCCTGTGCTGCAAAGCTGTGCTCCCAACAGAGATGTTCAGCTTGGTGCCTGCTTGAAGTGTATTAATGATCTCACTACAGCTGCATAATCAAGCTAGGTCAAAAGACCATTGCCCTCTAGCAATTGAGGCTGCACCTCTCTCTCCCCAACTTCATTGTTCCTTGGAATCACTGCCACAGTTCAGACCTTTGGTACTGCATCATGGTACGACATACCATGTTTCAATTAAGAAACACGGGCACTTAAAATTAAAAAGGCGTGGAAGGAAATTTGGACTACAAAGCAACTCTTTCCTGGAAAGGATAAGAAATCACTCTTCCCTTCCTGACAAGCCACACTTTGAACATACATATGACAAGAGAGCTCTGCTGGCAGCACACAGGATATAAATGGCATTTACAACTCTGCCTGGTAACCTCTCAGGACAGCACCCTTGTGTCACAGTCATGTCTTTTGCCAAGGGCTCTGTATCCACCTACAGAGCTGCAAACAGCCACCACCACCAACCCAAATACTTAAAAGAATACCTTGTGCAGAAACAGTGAAGCTATTTTTCCCCTCTGAGAAGAGCAGAAGAGTTGAGGTCTGCAACACAAGCCAACATCGCCCCTCAGGCCTGCTACCCTTGGGCTCAGCCAGCCCAGCTGCAGCTCTTTAAGGAGCCTCAGGGGTGGCCTAAATGTGAAAATGAAATCACCTGGTTGCCTATCTCCATTCTATTGCTGCATCTGTTGAACTGCAAGTTAAACTTCATCTTCCTCCTCCAAAGGAGGGATAATAATTTATTATATAGACATCTGTAGGTCCCTCTGTGTGTCTGTAATGTTGAGAAGTACTCTCAGCTTCCTGCAGTGGTTGGTATGGCCAGCAATTTCTTCCCCATAGGATGCTGACTTTCCAGCAATGTAACTTGGAATTCTGATTTACAGAAATGAAAGTTTGGACACAGTGATTTTTGGCTGGGAGAGAATGTATAATCTGCTATCACACAGAGCATCAACCAGATATATAAGGTCTGAAATGCTGGAAAAGTGTCTCCATCCAAAAGGGAGGCAGTATTGTGTAGTTAAGTGCATGTCACTTATCAGAGCATCCCATTTATTGCAGTTCTGAAGTAAATGAGTAAGATTCCAGAGTTGCATCAAGGGAATGGGTTTGGCTTGGAATCCAGCACTGTGACTCATGCTTTCATGAATAAATTCATTTCCTTAGAGAAACAAGACAAAATCACATGTTCTACTTAGTCAGCTTCCTAGAGTGTTGATTTAGGAAGGCATTGGAAAAAAAAATACAGTTTTGTCTAGCTTTATATTGAATGCATAATCCACTGCAGCTGTACTTGCAAACATAACCAACCTCTTAAGGGGAAGAGAAAAACTGGTGTAACTTGGAAGTTCTGGGTATTGAAAGATGCCAGCTAGAAAGTAGTTTGCAATCAAACCAGACAACTGACAAAAAAAACCATTGTGGAAGTCTGGGTGTTCCAGAAATTGACTCTTACTTACACAGCTCTCCATATTTATTCCCCTCCTGCACATTTAAAAATAGGTTGCAGAGACACAGACCCGTAAACACCAGGAAATGAGAATTGCATCAGCTTGCCCCTCCCCTTCCCACAATGACAGTGCAAAGAAAACGGGCATGAAGCAGCAAAAGCCCTGGATCTCTGTAACACCAGCATCCTTAGATGTGCATGGAAGCAGCCAAGGAGAGGCACCCAGAGGTGTATGGATTGTGGCTAATCAGTTCTGTGCAGAGATACTTGTTAGTGCAAGCCAGGATGAAACTTATATTTCAGCTTTTAGTTTTCTTAGGAGATCAATTCAAACAGTTTGATGTGGCTATACTGACCAAACAGGAGCAACACAAAATGTGGATTTTTATGGAGTATGAACCAGCTCCCTGTATCTTACCCTCGTAAGTATTTCAAAAGAATAATGCAAGAAATCTGGCTGTTAAAACTTTTGGTGTCAAGTTCCACTTTGGTGTCTGGTTCAGGAAAATACCATCAATCAATTTCATGCTGCTTTATAAAGCTGAAATGTTTCATAATTAACAAATCTCTGCAGTACCACCATCAGGTTGGTAGATAAAACACATTTTACAAAGGAGAAATGAAGCCATTAAAGCTGGAGGAAATTGTTCAGGTCTCAGAATAAATCAAAGGGAAAGACAGGACTGGAACATGATGTAGCTATGGGTAGTGCCAGGTTCCCTCACACACTGACACCATGTGAAAGCAGAGCCCTTGATGATGTCAGAGCAAAGGCAGGACTGATCGTAAATGGAATAGACTCTGGGATTTTTAAGGGCAAATTAAACCTCATGTCTCAGGTAGAAATGCCACTGACCTTTGCAGGGCTGGTCAGCATCCCCAGGAGCTTTGGGTTGCTGATAACCTCCCAGCTGAGCTGTAGGTCACTCAGCAAACCTGCAGGTCCTGGTTTGGTGTCCCTGTTCACCCCTGCAGCACCATCAGATTTGACTCAGTCTGTCCTGAGCCAGGACCTGGGCAAATAGAGAGAGCAGAAATTAAATGTCACCATGTAAAACGTCTCGTATACTAGCAAAATGGAGAGAAATTTATTAACATTTTGTGTTTTACTGAAAATAGCAAAATGTATACATTGAACTCACCTTGTATAACTGTATCTAGACTTTATTTTTGTGACAATGGTCTGATAGTATCTCATAGTTTGAAGGCAAATATGTTGTGTAATAAGAATGTGACTTTTGTTTCCATCTGTTATCGCTCAGATCCTCATCAAATGCCACCTGAGGCCAGTGGAAAGGCTCTGCTTCTAAGTCCTAAAATAAAAATATTAATGTTTCTACCTTCAGCAACTTCTATTGCTTTATTATTCATGTTTAATCTGTGAAAACTAATATGAAAAGGAGGGCAAGCAAGCTGAGGAAGGGTCAAGCTTCCCTGGAGAGACTGTCACATTTCTGGCATTCCCATCACTCTATCAACACCACCTCCTGCTACCACAATAAAAGGCAGCAGTGGAGAAAGAACAGGAAGAATAAAACTTCTTATGTACACATATAAGTCAACCCATCCCTACAATCAATCACTTACAGGAAATCAAAACAGACCTGGCCTCCATCTTCCAAGTGCAAGAAAAATGCCTGTAATTTGCTCACCCCGTTCTGTTTGTGCAGTCTGAGCCTTCTCTCATTGAAGCTCTCTGAGGCAGAAAATCAGTGTCAATCATGCCAGATGACTGCTTTCCTCCTGAGCATCTACTGCTGATAATAAGATCACAAAGGCCACATAAAAGGGAAAATTTGGCCATCTCAGCTGCCTTCTCAGTTCTGTAACTGAGATAAGTTAAAAGGTGAATGAGCACTGGCATATTAAAAGCTAACTCTATTTATTAATTACAAAAAGGGTTCTAATCTGCTTATCATCATCACTGAGGACACACTGGGACCAGGATGGTCTTGAAACATCCCAGCTGGTTTTCTCTGGCCTGCTCTACTAAAAGTAGGACCCCTGGTATCTGAATAGGCACCAGAGAGATAAGGACAAACCTGATGCCTTCTAGATAACAGCAATTCTTTCTTGGTTCTGTTCTCAGTAACAAGCAACACAAACACAAGTGAAGGCATGTTACTGGAATTTACACCCTGAAAACCACATCCAAGTTCATTTTGTCTGAGCCACAGGCTAAGAAGATTCTTAAAATACCAATTGTCTTCTCTTAGGAGCTTTGGTCTCACTGTGAGTAGTAAAATACCACTTGCTGTACATTAGTTACTCATTTTAAAATGCTTATTATTCCATTCAGCCAGTATTGTCATAGAAGCTTCCTAATCTTGCATTTAAACTCATTAGAAGTAAAAGTTTTTATAGGCAAAAATATTTCTTATTGGTCTTAATTCCTGTCAAATGTTAATTTTCTGTCCTGCCAGATGTCTGTAACTCAAACCTGGATGAGATGTTCAGTCCCATTCATATAGAGCCACTATAAATACAGATTCCTGGGATGCAAAATTAAACTTCCTGATCCATCCTTGAGGCTTCTGACAGAACAAGATGCTCAGTGAACCCAGAATAATGCAGAATGACAGAACTATGTTTCCTTTTCACCCTGCATTCATGTGGCTTTGGGCAAGCTCAGCATCTACCCACACTTCCCTTCATTAGTGACCAGTCTTCTCTGGCATGGCACATCCCACAGGCATTGCTCCTTCCTCCAGCAGCACCAAGGAACAAAGGTATATTTAACCTCCCTTGCTGGAAGCGCTGGTCTTTATAATAAGCAGAATTTTGTATTTTTCTGTCTTGTTTCATGCAAATCTACGCAAATTCTATGTTTCAAGATGTTTTCTCCCCAGTATTTTTTGTTTCTGTTATTTTGCCAATGGTCTGTCAGATAAATGGTGAGGCTTTGGGTTACCATTGCTGTCAGATCACCCCAGCAGAAGGGAATTGTCACTGGGATGGTGTGTGACCAGGCATGTCACAGCAAGATAAGGACTTCTAAAGGAACTCAAGCACATCCTAGGAACTGAGGACAGATATGGCCAAAAATCAGTTAGAGTCAGAATCCCAAAAGCAAAGCAAAATCAAAGATTGTAAAGGTACCACAACTACAATAAATGAAAAAAAAAAGAAAAAAAAAGTAAGAAAAAAGATTACTGTAAAAACAAGAATGAGAAAAACATCTACTCACACAAGATTAAACTAATACTGACCTGATTTTTAGTAAGGATGAACATGATAATCAATGAGGTAAAGACAGGATATCTGAGAGAAGAAGGAGAAAGCAGAAATGGGTAAAAGATAATAAATGAAGACAACTCACAGAAGGTGAGCAAAACTCACTGAGTTTGTTGTTTTCCAGCTGGAGGAGCCAGGCATTCTCAATCCCAGAGCCCTGATGTGCAGAAATCCAAAAGATTTTAAGTAAATTTGCCTACTTGAGGGCATTACCAGAGGACCAGAGAACGGCAAATTCTAAGAAGTAAGCCATGGTGGAAGCAGTTTGGGTCTGTGATTTTGATGTCTGTGCAGTTCTTCAGAAAAACTTGCAAGGAAAATCTAACTAAAAACATCTTAGTCAATAAATAACAAAGGGATAAAAGGCAGCGTGGATTTACTAAAATGCAGTTTTGTAGGATGACCCACAAAATAGTGCAGTATAAAATTGAAACTTCAGGCATTCAGGAAATAAACTTTTAAAAAATTGGTTTTGCTTTTTATTGGGAGTCTGAGCAAGAAGTAAGTGAGTGGGAGAAGGATTTGGCTTTACTAACCAAGCGCAGGGTGACAGGAAACTGACAGCACGGTGTGACTGAACCTGACCAGTGTGAGTCCAGTCATGGAATTTCCACTAGCTTCAGGAAAACATTAGTCTTGTGTTTGAGGCATCGCTGTGCAGACACTCCATGCAGCAGCCCCTTTCAGGAAAATAAGCATTTAAAAAGCATTTAAATTGAGAAAGTGCCACAGAACACACATCCCAATGACCAAGGATCCGCTTGTATGACTGTGCAGGGCTCAAAAGGTTTGGTTTATATAACCTAACACAACAAATGAGTGGGAATTGGATACGTAACTACAGGGAAAGGGGAGGTAAACAAAAACCCACAAACATCTATTGATTTGGATGGAAATTAGAAGCTGGTTTTCAGCCACCCGAGAAGAGGCCCCATCCGGAACCATCGCCATAAAGCCCAGAGGAGGCCGGGGCTGAGGGCTGCCCGGGCGGGAAACAAAGGCAGGAATGCCTTGAATTCCCACAAACCCTGCAGAGCCGGAGTGTCAGATTTCACTCATCGCGGCTAACAGCGGAGAGATCTCTCCGGACGAGGGCCCTCACACGAGCCCTGAGGCCACGCATAGCTCAGCTCCTCAGCCCCGCCCCAGCTCCCTGCGCTCGCCTCCCTCCGCTCCGTCTCCTTCCCGCCGCTCCTTCCCCCTCCTCCCTCTCCGTCTCTCCACCCCGACGTGTCGGCGGGCACGTCCCCACGGCCGCAGCCCGCCCGCCGCACGTCAGCCGCCCGGGCCCTATTTAAGGCCGCGGCCGCCACCTCCCCCGCCCGCCGTTACAGCCTGAGGACGCTCGGTAGGTGCGATCGCCGCGGCGGGCGGGATGGCTGCGGGAACCGGGGCTGCAGGAACAGGGGGATGTGAGAAGGGGGATTGCAGGCGGTGCTGGTCCCGCAGGCGGTGCTGGTCCCGCAAACCTCCGGGGGCACGCGGTGGAGCGGGCGGCGACAAATGGACAAAGTCCGCTCCTGCTCCGCTGAGTCCCCCCGGCCGTGGTGGAATCTGCGCAGCCCTGGGCTCGGGTCCAGCCGGCGTGATTTCCACTCACAACCCCCCCATCGTCCCCTCTCTCCATGCCCTTGAGCCTCCGTGGATTAACTTCCTTCCCGTAATCGGTGCGTGCGGCCCCAGGGAGTGATCCTGCAAAGAGACTTGAGGATGGGCTTAGGGCTGCGTTTCAAATACAGCATCGGTGGACCACCTACCACTCCCCTAACTTGTTTCTTTGAGGGGTATGGCACTCTTAAAAGGAAAAAAAAATTAAGTGTAACAGACGTGCTTGAGTGGGTGGCTCTGATCAGCCTTGAAGTGCTTATAGTGCAGAGGGAGGACTTGGCACGTGGAGAGTGCAGTGCATGGCCGCGCTTCAGGAGGCTTCTGCACAGCAAGACTGACGTAGCTTGGTTGATTTTTCCTAAATATGGGCCTTGCTGGCTTCCTGGCCCTCCCCTCAGCCCCGAAATTTGCAGTCCTTACCTGCTGCTCTGCTTGGCTTCTCATGCTCTGAACGAGTCGCTGCCTGTTCAGAGTCATGAGGTGTCTGTACTTGCATCCGTCTGTGCAGCTGCTCCTGCCCTGGGCTCTTCAGGCTGCTGCCAGTGCAGCTCCCAGTGCAGCACCATTTCCTGGGAAAGCGTGGTGGTGGCTTCCACGAGGAGATGGCGATGAATGCACAATCCTTTGTCATCGTTTTGCCATTTCGGCACCCCCTTGGCTCTCAGAACCCAACTAACCAGGATGCTCTGCAGCTAAAATGCGAGGGTGGGAGAGGCAGTAACACCAGACTCCAGCCATCTTAATTCAAAACTCTGCAGTTTCACTTCAAAACAAATTCATGAAGTTGACGTGGAGGCTCATGCTGTGCTAAAAAAGGGTTTGCCTAAGTGTTGCACAGCTTGAGCTCTGGAAAGGCTTCAGGGCACAGAATACCAGTTTTTCAGGGTGAGAGAACAGAGCCTGCCAGACTGTGCTTAGAAGTACTAAAATGGCTTCCTGTACCCAAGTGTAATATGGATGGTCATTTAGAACATTCTACTGCTGCTGCTGGAGTGCCACCAGCTATGTAATAAAATCAATGGCTCTCAGGCTGTATTTGAAGCAAAGCTAGGGTGAGCTTGAACAGAGGATTGTCACCAGTAATTCAGTTTTGCAATCATTTTTTGGCATACAGACAGTATTGCCAGACATTTTATTCATGTGTTTTGTATCCATTTTCTTATCATCCCGGAATAAACTCTGTCTTGCTGGATACAATTATTCTGGTGTCAATAAAAGCTCCAAAGCCTGGAGAAATGATCTGTTTTCTTTCCTTTTCAGCACTGCACCATGTCTCTCAAGGATCAGCTCATCCACACTGTCCACAAACAGGAGAGCCATGCCGAAAATAAGATCAGCGTGGTTGGCGTGGGTGCAGTGGGAATGGCCTGTGCCATCAGCATCCTCATGAAGGTGAGTGTCAGGCTTGGGAGGAAGCAGCAGAAGAACCTGAGACCTAAAAGAGTGGCAAAAAAAAAATTAGTCACCCTTATTAGATGAACTTTGGGTTATACAATCCTTTTTTGGGGCCTGACATGAAGCAACAGTCTTCAAGCTATTGACAGAGAAAAAATAGCTGCAGCTCTTGTAAATGAAATTTGCCTCAAGATCAGGCAGAATGTCCTTTATGTATGATTTTAACAGCTGCATTTACCTTTGTGGGACTTGCAGACTCCCTTCTAAGTAGGAATTCTCTTAACACTTCACTTCTTCACAAAGAGTGTGAACTGAGGATTTATTTTGTCTTGAGCAATCAAATGGAATAATTCTTTGCAGTATGGTCTGGAAAAAATGGGTCCATGACACTCTGCATGACTTGTCTTCTGCCTTCAGTTATACTGAAAATGCTGTGGTTAACATCAGGCTTGCTTTTCTTGACTGTCATATAGGTTGCATATGAATCACTATTAAATTATTCTTTGTTATTGTCCTGCTTAATTGTACTACTATTTCATGCAGAATGTGGTTATGAAAAGTATAAAGAGAACTCAATGAAGTGGATATCCCAGGGGACTAACTGAAGGACTTTGGGAAGAGCTCAAGTGTTAGAGATGAGCAAAATTGTTTTAAGTAGCTTTTAAAATAATTGCAACTTCACAGTTTGAAAACAGGATCTTTGCTGAAAGAGGCAGCAAACTCACCATTGCTCTTGGTGTCTTGTAGGACTTGGCTGATGAACTCGCCCTTGTTGATGTCGTGGAGGACAAGCTCAGAGGAGAGATGCTGGATCTCCAGCATGGCAGCCTCTTCCTTAAAACTCCAAAGATTGTCTCTGGCAAAGGCAAGTAGCTGGCTCTCATGTGCTCATTATTTCTAAATGGAGGTAGCCACTTCAGGTCTCACACTGGACAGCCAAGTCTAGCACTTAGCCTGTCGCCCTAATTGTTGGAGGGGAGCGCTCATGGATATAGTACTCAGCTGACATTTTAAAATATACCTTCTTCTGGCCAGTCCAGCTAGATATTTTCTTCCAGGGTTCACTACTCAGTACAGAAAGATGGATTTCTTAAGCACTTGTGCACCTTAGAGAACTTTATTTCACGGCCAATTAACCCCTGAACTCATTACTGCTTAATTCTGATAAGTTTTAGTGGCAGCCTTGAGTAGGGCAAAGGCTTAACCAGCTCATACCTTAATTGCAGCTCCTACAGGTAGTAGGTTATGAGGGCAGAGCCTTTTTCCTCTTCTACACAGCACTTACCCTGAATGCTATCCCAGCAGCTATCCCTAGTCCCATTTGTGGCTGAGAAGCAAGGAGTATCATTGCCTGCAGCTGGGTGTTACAATAGAAACACGCCTTAATGTTGTTACAATGTCGTGGCAAGAGCCACTTATCTTGAAATGAAATTCTATTTTCTAAAGAGGCAAAGTCTAGGATAACTAGGAATTACCAGGAAATTGCTACACCCTCCCAACTCGAGAATTTGAGATCCCAGTACAGAAAGGAAGTGAGAACTCCTGTTCTGAACCACGTGTGGTAGAGGTCATGTTTGACACAGCCTTTTTGTCTGCAGATTACAGTGTGACTGCACACTCCAAGCTGGTCATTGTCACTGCTGGTGCCCGGCAGCAAGAAGGAGAGAGCCGTCTTAACTTGGTCCAGCGCAACGTGAATATCTTCAAATTCATCATTCCCAACGTCGTTAAATACAGTCCTGACTGCAAGCTGCTTATTGTCTCAAACCCAGGTTTGTCTTGTGTTGCCATAAGAGGATTTGGCTTAGAGAATAGTCTTTCTTCAGTAACGTGGCATTAGTGCACAAGCTTTTAGAACATACTTGTGCTGGGGAAGAGAAGGCTCCAGGGAGACCCTGGAGAACTTTCCAGTACCTAAAGGGGTCTAAAAGAGAGGTGGATTTTTTACAAGGGCATCATGTTGTGATAGGACATGGAACAACTGCTTTAACTGAAAGAAGTAGATCAAGGTTAGTTATAAGGAAGAAATTATTTTAAAGGTAGTGAGACACTGCAGCAGGTGGCCCAGGGAAGTTCTGGATGCCCCATTCCTGGAAATGGTCATGGCCATGTTGGATGGAGCTTTGAGCAACCTGGTCTAGTGGAAGGCGTCTCTGTCCATAGCAGCGGGTTGGAATGAAATGATCCTTAAAGTTCCCTTCAACCCAAACCATTCTACGGTATCTGTATAGCAAAAAATGTCATCTTGCCTATCTGTATAGCAAAAAATGTCATCTTCCCTTTCCAGGCTCTGCAGTTTGGTCTTCTGAGAAATACTCTGAGGTTTTCAGACTGAATGATCTTGAGCACACTAGGGTCACTGATTATTGCATGCATAGCATAAAGGCAAAGCTGAGAGACCGTTCAAAATAGTCATTATGTTCTATAAAACAGTCATTATGTTAGCCCACTGCAGTGTCTGGCCACGGGCACTGCTTTATTCTCTGTTCCATGCAACTAGCACGCAGGTAAAATGCTTACAGATAAATGCAAGGTACCATCTTCATTATCAGTCTGCTCATGAGTGGCATTTGTTATGCCCCTGTTCTCCTTACAGTGGATATTTTGACCTATGTGGCCTGGAAGATCAGTGGCTTCCCCAAAAACCGTGTTATTGGGAGCGGCTGCAATCTGGACTCTGCCCGTTTCCGGCACCTCATGGGAGAAAGGCTGGGCATCCACCCGCTGAGCTGCCACGGATGGATCGTGGGAGAGCACGGAGACTCCAGTGGTAAGGGAGAAATCAGGCTGGCTGTTACACAGCACTCCCTGATGCTTTGTCTGCCAGGCACCCCTAGAAAAGCTACAGCAAAACATTACGGCAAAACCTTTGCACCGCAGCACCTTAAAAATGCAAGTTCTGATTTAAGTAATTTGCTGCACAGAGTAACCCTAGATGATCTATATTTGACCTGAATGACTGTGCTTGGAAAAGGTCATTACTGTAACCTGAGCTGGCTAAACATTTCTAGGCTAGATTGTTCACGTAACTCCCAAAAAAACCCAAAGTGAAGCAGCAGGAGGATAAAGTTCTTGCAAGGGCCTCTCAAAGATCTGCACTAGACCTACTGGCAGCCACTCAGCTGCCATTCCTGGCATCTCTCAATCACTGTATATAGGAATTGCAGAGGCAAGTCTGGAGGACAGGAGAAAGCACTTTTTCCTTATTTAACCTGTACTTTTCCAACCAGCACCAGAGCAGTGCTGTCTGCTTCCTGACACCCACCAGAATGCCCCTGGAATAAATTCTTACTTGGGAAAACTTTGCAAAATTACTGTCATTTTAGTTCATGTTGCCCAGGTATTTCACATTAACAAAGGTGTATTCAAACCTTTTGACACCATGTATAAATGTTGATGTGCTCCTAGGTTCTCAGGCTGCAATTTAGGCTGGCCTTATAGGTCATACTATATTTAAGATCATAAGTAAATCGTAAGTGATGTGTTGCAGATTAATCCAGTTAGATCTCATGTTAACTATTACTTGGAGAAGGACAGATAATTGTGAGATAATTAACCTGTGTGCAACTCTCAGTGCCTGTCTGGAGTGGAGTGAATGTTGCTGGCGTCTCTCTGAAGGCTCTTCATCCAGACTTGGGAACTGACGCAGACAAGGAACACTGGAAGGACGTCCATAAGCAGGTCGTGGACAGGTAAATACTGGCTTGGCTACACAAGAACAAATCATGAAGAGCTGAAAAATCTCTGTTCTGCAGTACCCAGATCTAGAGTACCTCAGTAGCCCCAAATGTTAGGATGCAAACATAATGGAACACGAAAAAATATTTTAACGAGTAATGTAGTTAAGTTTTCATGATTAGTAAACTTAAAATTAGGGAAGAGCTTAAACTTCTAGGCTTCCAGTATAATTGTGGGGGGATTAGTGTAAAATGCAAATACAATTATTCACTGCTGAATTCATTTTGGTCCTGCCAGAAAATCAGTCAAGCTTCTGATGCCTCCAGATTGATCCAGAGACCTCCAAAAGCCTTTCTGACAAACTCAAAGCAGTTCAGTTGATGGCACTTGTTCTTTAATGAGTGTCTGTGTCTCTGCAGTGCCTATGAGGTGATCAAACTGAAGGGGTACACGTCCTGGGCTATTGGCCTTTCTGTGGGAGACCTAGCTGAAAGTATTATGAAGAATTTGAGGAGAGTGCACCCCATCTCTACCATTGTTAAGGTGAGCAGCCTCTTTTCCCTAATGTTTGTCCTACTGAGAATTAAGTATGTCTGGAATTCTGAAAAACAGCAATTGCTTTTTAGTTTAATTTCAATTAAATTTGGTTTCCTGATAGGATAGTCTATGAAATATACAGAGATACATAAATTCCAGCCTAACAATCCTTCTGTACCTTTCAGGGCTTGCATGGAATAAAAGAAGACGTCTTCCTAAGTGTTCCTTGTGTACTGGGCAGTAATGGCATCACTGATGTAGTAAAGATGATCCTAAAACCTGAGGAAGAGGACAAATTAAGGAAGAGTGCAGACACACTGTGGGCAATCCAGAAGGAACTACAGTTTTAAACCTGCCCAAGCAGTTTTTGGGTCTTAGCAGTTTAACGGGTTTAGTGGTTTGTCTTACGTTGCACTCTCCAACTAAGTCAAATCTTTCAATGTATTATCTCAACTAGGACACACAAAAAGCTCAAATCTGAACAATGGAGTTTCCTGAAGACAGCATTAGGAAACTAATCTAGGGTTTTCCCTGTTCACAGACACCCCTGTTCTTAGCCAGAGCTAGATTACCTAGTCAGTCTTGTTCAGTGAAGTGGTATGACAAATCCAGCATTCAAAGCAGCACTGCCTAAAAAAACCCTTTGCCTTTTCCTCATCTTGTTTCATGTTGGTTCAAGGAATAAGGAGTAATTGCTACACAATATGAAACCAAAGACATTTCTTGAAGTTAAAGGATTGTCAAGCCAATTGACCAACCTTCTCTGCCAGCTGAATCGCTTAAATATTTCACTGTTGATAGGTCCAAGTGTATTTTCCTAACACTGCTTTGGAATTTTTGTGGGTATTTTTTTCTTAGAGAACCTTATTTTTGTGTACTGTATCAGTCTAGTTGTAAGTTCTGTCTCCAGAGCATGTTTAAAAAATGTTAAGGTTTCTATGTGCAACAAGACAGTGACTGTCCAACTGTAGTACCAACTACAACACCAAATAAACCACAAACTGTTACTTCTGTCTCCTTGTTTTTCTTCATAGGGCTTTGTCACTACTTCCTACTTCCACCCACCCAAATCAATTCTATTCTTCAAGTCACACTAACTCAAACATCACCTGTGTAATCATGTTATGTGTACAGCTGTGCTGGAGGCTTCAGGCAGTTCTATATTTATGCAAGTCTCACCCAGTTTTTTAAAATGAACTTGAACCTCTTCAGAGCCAGCAGGAACATGAAAAGCCTTAAGGCAAAGGCTCAGCCTTAAGCTATGCTGGTTATGGTGCTGAGACCAAGAACCTTTTGAGTTTTCAGTTTTCGCTGGTCATAATAAATGTGATTTCCTCCAGTGTGGCACAACATCTTCCATATCTCACAAGTAAAGTGAAAGCATGGTTAAGCTGACACTGCATATTTGAAAAGAAGGCATGTCATACACAGTTCTGTAGAGGAAGAAAATATGCAACGAGTTTTATTCAGCGTTAAGTCCACCAGCACAAAGATTACAGGAGATAGAAAGTGCATTAATAAAAGCTAGTTTTTACCAAAAAGAAAATATATTATTGATTCAAAATATCTTACACTTGGATGATGTAATAACTTACTCTGGGCACCTACTGATTAAGAGAAAGATCAAGAGAATGGCTGCTTCACAAGGAAACCTAATTTCCCAACTAGTCTGGGAATTCAGTAGAGATCACTGAGTCCAGCAGTCTTCCTTGCTTTCTGCATCAATGCCCTCAGCTGGAACTGCTTGCGAGACAGGAGACGTACATGCTGCAGAAACAAAAACAACAGCTGGCTATCATAAAGGTCTGGTAAAAACTGAATAATGCCATACAAATGTACTCTGTGACCCAAATGGGATGTCAGTTTTTTGGAAACACTAAATTCATTATTCTACTAAATGGCATTTTCTTGGTTTAAAATGACTGGCAGGTGGCTACCAAATGCAATCACTACAGTCTATTTGTTTCTATTTTTAATTATTAACTAAGTCATTGATTTATAGTATTAATAATTAATTATTAACTCCACACATATTCTTATCAAAGTAGTAATAGAAACTCCATAAGGTGAAATCAGACTAATGCACTTCCCATGGGGCAGAGAATGGTTCTTCTAACAGCAGATAAACACAACTAGCAAGGGCTACACAAGAAGAAAACAACATGACTTTGACTTTGTATCTATAATGCTTTCAAAATTGGTCTTTAAATTCTGACATCACTTTCTAAAACTTATGCTTGAATGTATAAATATTCCTGTTTCTACAGGATCCTCTTCTGTGAAGAGATCATGAACATGAGTAAGCCAAACCAAAGAGTCCAAAGTAAACACATTTAAAATGCACATGTTAAAAATATCCCAAGAAACCTACCTTTAAAAAGACATCTAAATCTATCACTCCACGTCTCAGTGCTTCCCCAAGGTAGAAGATGGTGTCTTCAATTGCATTTTCCTCTGCATATAAGTTCAGGATCTGCTTGTAAAGCGGTGCTGTAGGAATTATAACTTCATCTATGTCATTATTTTCTGACTGACTTTCCATTTTCTCTAAGGCAGAACTGAGCTCCTCATCCTTCTTTTTGAGAAGTTCAATGTTCTTGTCAACTTCAGCCTAAAAACAATTAAGATGTTTGTTTATCTTCTTGTGATACAATTGCCTAGATGAAAGATTTTTAGACATACCAGTTCATTCTGTACTTCTTTGCTTATCTTTACTATGATTTTTACAGAAGAAAGAGCTACCAATCTGTAGATTTCAGATTCTTTTAAAGAAGTAACATCTGCTTCAGATAATCCATTACCCATTTATAACTGTAGAGAAGGCATGCCAACATTGCAAATATTTCTGAGTTGCCACATTAGGAAAAATAACCATTTAAACTAGCTAAAGACAGCAAAAGGAAAGCCAAAGTAATTATTTTCTTCAGAATGCAGTACTCCCCAGTTCTCAAGTCCAATTAATAACTTCTAATAATTTTTTAAACCACATCTGAACACTGAGCTTGTTTCAGAAACTGTTCATCAATCCCAAAATCTTACTCCTGAGCAGCAGTGCAAGGAGCAGACGGACTAAGCAGAAGATGCCTTAATGAAAAACTGCAGGAATTTCTGAGCATACTGTGAGTAGGAGAGACTACTGGGAAAGGAGAAGTTATACAAGGAGGCTGTGACCAAAATCAGTGTTTTCTACACTAAGACACTGAAATGTTCTCCAGTACTGCTGTTGCACATCATTATCAAGAAACAGATGCAAATATGAAATAATCTCACACCACTAACATCTTTCACAGGAAGAATGGGGGAATATAACACTGTTCCTCTACTACTGAGCAATGACATTTGTAAGACACATGCAGGACACTGCATCTCATGGTCACTGCTATTTCTGACTTGCTTCAGTCTGAGCACAAGCTGGGAGCTGCAAAAGAGAGAAAGCACAATGCGCTGGAAGATTTATTATTTCTATCATGCTTAATGATTAATTAATTCCAAGCTTCTGTTCACTGCTAGGAATACTCAGGTGGGGAGCAGAGGCTCCTCTCAGCTTACCACTTCCTGATCCAGGCGAGTCACCATCTCTTCCAGTTTCTGGTGCCCCTTCTTCAGGTCCTCCTCTGTGCGTTTCAAGGCGTTGAGCTCGGCCTGTGCGCGATCCATCTCCTCCTTCATCCGCCACCTCAGCTTGTCACTGACGGCCGAGATGAGGGAAGCGCGGATGGTGTCCTCGCTGATGGTGCCATCTCTGCTGGGTCCTGCAGAGGCACGTTTCATAAGCTTCAGATTAATGCTGGGCTGCACTACAAAGCCAGCTGGAATAGCAAGTGGCCAAGCTGCTCTATGTACTTCAGCAGTGTGAGACACTAAAATAAGCCGCTCTCCATAATAATTTCCAGAAGCAGCAAAGAGACCACAGTGAGATGACATCCACTAGGATGGACACAAGTAAATTTAAGAGTATGCATCCATTCATCCACTTCACTATTCCCATATCCACACTCCTTTTTCATTTTAAAAATGAGGTGGCCATTTCCTCTGAAGTCCATAAATGTTAGTAGTCCAAGAACAAGAGTTACAGGCAGGATGTATTCAACCACAATTAATGTAAAAGTTGGCTTGAGACAATGCATTTACCTACTACAGGTATTAGTTTGGAGTTTGTTGGTTTGGGTTTTTTTTGTTTGGGTTTTTTTTTTTTTTTTAATTGCCTAGCCTGGTAAGGAAAGTTTTAAACTAGGAAAGACAAAGGGAGAGTTATAGACACCACCCATGCAGCTCGAGTGGGGATACTCCCCAGAAGGGCATGCAGCCCAGGTTCTCATGGGGAACCACCCTGACACCTGCTGGAGGGACAACACAGCCAGGAACACACAATCCAGGAGACTCCTGGAAAGCACTGACAATAACTTTCTGATACAGATGCAGCCAATGAGGAAGGATGTGCTGCTGGACCTTGTAGAACTAACAAGGAACGTCTGGTTGGAGATGTGAAGGTTGAGGCAGCCTTGGCTACGCTGCCCATGAGATCATGGAGTTCTGCATCCCACAAGTAGAAAGCAGGGCAATGAATAAGATTGCAACCCTGGGCTTCATGAGAGCTAACTGGCCTCTTCACAGACCTTCTTGGAAGAATTCCATGGGAATTTACCACAGAGGGAAGAGGGGTCCAAGAGAGCAGGTGAATATTCAAGGATCACTTCCTCCAGGCTCAAGAACAGTACATCCCTATGGGCAAGTGAGCAGAAGGGGCAGGAGACCTGAATAAGCTTTTGAAAATCAGCCTTTCAAGGATAATTTCAAGAGTCTGTCACTAACACACTTTTAAATAGAAAGGCAACAACTACTTTGTGTCTGTCACAAGAAGTGCAATATTTCTCCAGATCATGAAACCCAGAGGGCTCTAGCAAATGTGAAGTGGCTACTGGTGATATTTATCACAAACCACTTCAATTATTCTGTGGGAATAACCGGAGGGTCAGTTTCCCCAGGCTTGTGCCTCACACCTTCTAGATCAGTGAAATTTCAACAACACTGGATTGTAACAACACAGCAAGAATTACAGCAGCTTTTGTGCCTAAACTTTACAACTGCTATGAATGAAAAGCAGACGGATTTGAAGCTCTATAACTGCAAAGAAAATAAGCAAGAAGAATTTTTACCAGAGTATCTTTTTATCCAGAGACACAGCTATCAAAACCCTGAAGCTGTTACAGCATTATGCACATCACACTTTCCAGTGCCCTAGATTTCAAAAAACAACAAAATGAAAAAAAAATACTCACCACTGCTCACGTGATTCTTGTACAATTGAATACTTTTTTTTAGTTCTGCTATCAAATAAGACTGCATAAAATTGTATCTCTTCCCTATGTTTTTTACTCTGTTCCTGTCCACAAAACCTACACCAAGCCACAAGGGTGGAAAAAATAAAGCTATGCAAATGAATGACAGGGACTACAGGAAAGAAGCACATCATGCTTACTAATACACCAAAGCCTTCTAAAATACAGAAAACATAAATTTTGATCATTACTAATGTGAGCACTTTGCATACATCTAAGTTGCACCAGAATATATGTCCTTTTTTAAAAAAATAAGCAAATTACAAAAAAAAGAAAATAAAGAGATTGAATTATTAAACAACTGGTGCAAAGACAGCCTTGAGAAAATATGCATGTCCCAATGTTTTATCTGATTTACAGTTCTGGCTTAAAAATTTCACCCTATTGCTAGTCAACAAGATAATTTGCAAAATCTGATTAACTTTTAGAGCCAGCAACAGAAGTTGTCAAATAGCACCATATAATACACAAACCCAGCAATCCATCATTGCTGCTTCTTATGAAAAGGACAGAAGAACAAGAGCACTTTCTACACTGAGAAGTAAATCTCAAACCAAGTCAGTGAAACTATCTAGGATAGAGTTTATTCTCTGTATAGGACTTCCTGATTAAGGCACACAATTGCTCCCAATCAAAAAGGTCTGATTTCCCTTCAAAAAACAGCATTAGCATGATTTTAGTTACTGTTTACTTTACATAATGAATTATACTCTAACACAAAGTCGGAATCAGCCAGAACCAGTAAAACCTACATTTACTTTCTTTTCCCCTGACATCCCTCACTCTGGGAGTTTTTATGCAAGGCTCACTTCAACAGTAAAGTAGGACAGAGGAAAAAAATATAAAATCACAATACATCTAACAAAACGAAAGTTCACACAGAAATGCCACCAGATATGGAAGAGGTCTTTGAACATAAAAAGCATAATTTTAATACAGCTCAATCAATGTATCTTCTTACAGAGCATGTACCCATAGCATCTTCTGTCACTTCCATAATTAGCCCAGCTTGGAGAAGATTTCATGGCACATGGTCATTCAATCAACAGAACTCTGAAACCTTTAACCTTTACTAGGCAGAGTCTAGTTTCAGAAGTGACCTTACAGAATCATCAAACCAGTAACTGCACCAGAAAAGTAATTAATGGCAGATGCCTGAACAGAAAGAAAAAGCCTAAAGGACTATTTGAAAAACCAGTGATTGTGAAAAACTTGAGCTACTTTGCATGAACATTTTCATTCAATTCAAACTAGGTTTGAACTATGTTCACTATAGGAAACACCACCACCCACACAAAACCCTGAAGTTCTAACAACTGATGTGTTCCTAAATAAACTATCACAATAAACCACAGCCAAACAAACAAACTGTACAGAAAAGAAACATTTTCAGTTCAAAAGAAAAAACAATACTGGACTGTAAAAAACACCCAACAAAACAAACACAACAAACCTCATATTTTAAGTGTAGTGGATGATCAAAGAGATGTGTTTGCATTTCATCTGGCACAAGAGATAAGTCATGTAAACCAGGTGTAGGGCTTTTACCTAGCTGCAGCAAACCAGTCAGTGTAATGTTAAATTGTCACTATGAAACCTGCCACTACAACATGGTATCACAGATGATCTAACTTAGGACTGGAAGATTCTTCCATCTTTGCCAGATACTGCACCTCTATTCATCTTCAGTGGGGTTGAAAAGGAGGGAAAAAACTAAATAGAATATATTTCTATTTTAAGTTCACACTCTGCTACATAAAGGCAAAACTGGATTTGTTTGAGAAAGACACTCCAGAAAGCCAAGTTTGCCTAGAAAGGTTATCAGCTCCCTACACAAGAGCCAGTGGAGACCATTACTTCTCCAGGACACAATTCTCCACAACACCAAGCACTGTTTGAGGTACTTGAGTGGGACAGCAGCTTCCTTGCACTGTGCATGGCAGACTCACATCACCTCTGAGTGGAGGGGATCACTGAAGCCACCAGGAGCTTTCAGAAAATACTTTCTTAATGGAAAAGACTGAAAGAACTTGAACACAAAGGACAGGATCAGGCACAAGAAAAATACAACATACAACTTACTGCTGCTTTCAAATTCTGTAGCAACAGAACTCCTCAGATATTTTAGTAAGAGTAAAGTAGAAGCATCTCTCTTCCCTTGCCTTGTCCCCATGTATGTGAAGAAAAATCACAAAATACACACAGTTCTGGAAAGAAAAGACATTCTATGACTCTAACCCAGGCCATTCCATAAATAACTGAGTTCACACATTAGATGAAGAACCTACGGATGCATTTCTAAATTACGGGGCTCAAGAGTCTACAATGGATTGCTAATGAACAAGGTCACAACAGAATCTACACCCTCACCATATAATTGTGCCAAAAGGAGTATCAGCCAGCTGGAAAGGTACTGCATCAGCTCCCCACTTAACTAGGTGACATCTATCACTGGTTCCCAGTCTTCTACACATACACTGAAAGCGAGGGAAAGGGTGGAAAGCAAGGGCCACAGAGCAGCAGACTGGGAAAAGACACAGGTCAACACCCCAAATGCTGATGCTGAAGGGAACAAAGGAGGAAGTGACAAGTAGAGATCAGTAAGAAGCAACAGGGAAGAGGCCAGAGAAGAAACTCACTAAAAATGAAGCTCATTCCAAACTGCTACTTTAGAAAGTTACTATTTTGGGAGGAAAGAAAGTATAAATAGAGTCCATTAGATGTTTAAATGATGACAAAGGTATTTTTCTAAACCAGAACAGAGCAATGCAGACAATCAAAAGTCACCTACAATTAAAGGGCGAGGAAAATCCCATGTTGTTACATGCAGTGCTCTTTAAAATATTCACAAAACACACACAATGCATTGCATAAACCCAGGAATTCACTGAATTCCTGAATAAAATGTACTTTTCTTCCTTTGAATAAATTTTAATTAAAGATCAATGCTTTGGAAGTTCAGAGTAAGAGCATTATGATCTTTTTTCCATTTTATTTCTTTACGTATCAGCTATAGAGTGAAGCTTTACTTCAGAGAAACCCTTTCCAAGGTACTCACCAACAGTGGTGACAGGAGGCTGAGAAGGGTAGTACTGCACACCAGTGGTTGCTGGAAAGGGAACACCACCTGGGTAAGGATAGTTTGGGAAGCTGCTTTGACAAAGAAAAATACGCTAATGTTATGCAACTATTAGTAAAATATCATCCACCTAGAGTATCTTTATTGCCACCGTGTTAAACATTCATTTACATAATAAAAATGTTAAAATTGCAGGCATTTTTTCTGTTCACATTAACATCTTTCACAACTGGTATTTCTGGTATTAAGGTACCATGTTATCTAAAACCCTATCTAGTTATTGCCTGGTCAACATTTGAATAACAAATTCTCCTGAACCTCTTTGTTTTGCTATATGAAATCACACAGGTATCAAAAAAAAAAAAAATTATCCTGGCTACAAACTCCCAACCAACAATTTCAAATTAATAATTTTTACTATGAGAACAGTTAAAAAGATGACTGATTAACTGCTTTATGTAAACCTAAAAATGTGATGCAAAATATGGTTGCAAGATGAAACCTATTCCCCAGAAATTCTCAGTCCTGCTCTGATGGATAAAGAAAGCAGAAGTATTCATTTGCTCACTGAAGCAATTATGAGCTGACATGTGACAGACTACAGCACCTTTCTAAAATACCTTTGCTGCCAACTAAAACAAGGACACAAATTAGTCAGTACTAGACTGAGAAACACCTGCATGCAGCAGAGTATTAACTACAGTAATAATTAAACAAAGTGGCCCCAAACCCCCTGCAAAATATAAAATAAGCATGTTCTGTCTCTCTTCAGCTAACTGCAAATTTAATAGATCTTAAAACCTTCCTATTAATTAATAAATGATATATTTTAAAAACAGTTATTCTATTACTTCTGTACAAACATTAAGAGTACTTTAAACAAACATATTTAGGAGGAAAAAACATGCTGAAAGAACTTTTAAAAATCCTAACTTTTCTCCCCTTAAAACATAACACTTCCCCATTCCCAATCCTCAGAGGTTTTTACATTTTAAATATATTTTTAAAATAAAAATGCTCCATATTACACCAAAATTTCATATGCTCCTAACACAAAGCCAAGACATAAGGATATTAATAAAAAAGCCCAATTAGTTATGATGTAAAAAATAGAAATACACACTAGGAGGCAGTAGTCAACATCTCACTATTTACTAACACAGATCTGCAAGTCTTCTGGAAATGCTTTATTCCTAATTATTATATAGAAAAATCCTGGTTAATATTAATAAAAAGCTTTTGAAGCAACTTTGTGTTCTTCAAATTCCCTTAGATTACGTTAAATCCACATTTACACTGGAGTCAAGGCTTGTATTAATCCAGCAAAGTTTTGTTCAATTTTTGAGATGCCAATAAAATCTTGACTTTTAGGGTACATTTCTTTCTATGTCATGTAAAATATAAATATATAAAAATATATGAGTGAAGCAAGATAACAGCTGGTAGTTAGGTAATTTCAAAATCTATTTATCACACCCATATATGTTTTATTTGAAGCAACTAAGCAAGCTAGACTTTCCTCCAATTTTGGCTACTGACAAGAATTCAGCCTTCACTTTTAACAAACCATGCTAACATGAATAATTATACAACAAATACACCACAGGAAAATACAATTATTATTAGACACTATTCAGTGAAATTCTCTATCAGGAAAATGATGATAGTTTAAAGGGGCTCTTACCTTGGGTTTGGAGTGCTTGATGTTGGATAGGGAGATATTCCACCTGGAATTCCTGGCACATAGGAAGCTAAATAAATCAAGAATTTTGTGTATTTTTACATTTCAGAAATTAAAACCCTCAATATAAAGAAGTTCTTCCTCATATATAAAAATAACCCTTTTTTAATCACTTGTTATATTGATTTTTTTTTCTTAATCATTACTTTAAACTAATTACTGTATGGATTAAAATAGGTATTGATTTAAAAATGCACAACAAATACATGTACTAAGGAAAAAAAAAAAAAAAAAAAAAAAAAGCATCTGCAGCTAGGGTACTCAGGAAAAAAACCCCAAAACATGGTATTAAAGATGACCCACCTGAAGAGCTGTCTCCATTTTTTATGTAATAGCTGAAAAAAGAATTTAACCTTTCTAGCCAATGATGTCTATTCACTAAATAACGAGTGTGTAATTTAAGTACCTTCAGAGTAGTTGATTAGCTGTTCAATGATCCAATCATGTCCTTATTTAGTAATTTCTGCTATTTCAAAGTTGTATTTAAAATTTTTAAATAGTTTAAAAATAAAAATGTCTAAATAGTCTTAGCAAGTTTAAGATTTTTCTTGAAAAGCTGACAAAATTATGTTTTGGACATACTTTTCCCACATTTCTAGCAATTTTATCAATACTTAATCAAGTAACTTTTTTTTTTTTTTTAGAGCTATTAAGAATGAAGCTATTTACACTCTTCAATGCTTTCAAATGATTAAAATTTTTGTCAAAGGACTTTAATTATTCTTAAACAATGTCCAGATGTATCAATGTACAATGTACCAACGTAAACAATAACGTGAAGAAACCCAAACCCTAAATGGCTGTAAAATAAGGAAAGTCTGATTACACGAGTAAAACTAAGTAGCTATTAATAATTTCTATACCCTGAAACATTTTAAAACCCTAGAATTAGTTCAGCTATGAACTAATTCATACTACATCAGTTCAATTCAATTGAAAATAGTAATTCAAAGCACTTCAGCTTTGAGTGACTACAACAGCAATCAAATGTGGTTCACTGCAGGTTTGTCCTTAAGGCACAAGTCACAGCCCCTGCTAAAACTAGACTTATACTGACCCCCACTGTTCCTGGAAAATCAGGACAATCCAGTCCTCTGGTGCTCTCACAAGCAGGGTAGCCACAGACAAGCTGAAAAGCCCCAAACACCTGCCTTTAGTCAATTATTCCTAATGGTCCCTTTTATGTTTGCTACTCATTTTCTCACAGGTTCAGAGCCTAACACCCTGCTAAAAACGGGTTCTGCTGGAAATGGCAATGAACAGCACTTCACCTTTTCAAATGTAACACTGTGATCAAGTAAAAGCCATATTTCAATAGAAAATGGACACAGCCTTAAAAATCTGGCAAAAATAAATAACCCCAAATACAGCTACTGTACCATTAAATTAATGTTATCAATTTACTGTTATAACTGTTATAACCTTACTAAATAAACAATCCCCAGCTGAACTGCTCCCCCTTCCCCACTGTCCCAGCCTTTGACTCTAGGTCTATGCTACTGTTTTTTGGCTTTTTCCCACCTAATACAGAGTCTTCTCCTGGGAGAATTTAGATTTTGTTTCCCACTTCTTTTTCTCCCACCTACCTATCCCCACCTTTAAAATAAGATGAATCCAGAAATTTAAATAAATAAATAATTTTAAAAGTCTTGAGGATTTTTGCAAGAAAATAAGAATGGATATGGAGTCAGAACACCAACTTAACAGAGAACAAAGAATAAAACAACCACACAGCAGGGTTTTTTTAATATTGAACCAGCAATCTGAAAAAAAAAAAGAAAAACCAACCACACAAGCAGGAGTGTGAGCATATGAAACAAGCTGTAGGCATGCTTGTGCTTATGAAATCAATGGTTGCAGGATACTTAAAAGATGGGCTTGTATTATTAGAATGAAAAAAACCTGAGATACAAAGCTATTTGAATAATCACTTTGTAAGTCTGTCTTGGAATGTTGACAGGACACTGGTTGTTTCGAGGGTGCTTGAGTGTGTTCTGGTTTTGTCTGGGTTTTGCTGTGTGTTATAATACAAATTTGATTTTTCCCCTCTAAAACCCAAAGGCTCACATGAATTCTTACACTCACAGAACCTTTTTAGTCGGAAAAGACCGTTAAGATCATTGAGTCCAACAAGGTAAAGTGAAGTAAATTCACAGCCCAGGTGAATTCTTTAGTCAGCAATATAAAAAGTAAAATGCATTATTTGTGGGCAAACTGTGCAGGGCAACTTTCCCTTTGAAATGCTGACATGACTGTTTGCAGAAATCAGCAGTGATGAGCACTTACTGGTTGGTGGGCCTGTTGCCTGGTAAGGAGGGTAGCTGGAGGAAGCAGTAGGCCGAGAAAACACTGGAGGTTCCTCTCCAAACACAACAATCATGACCTGGATCAGCTCCAACAAGTCTGACTGGGGCTGGGAAGGAAAGTAAATCACAAGTTGTTCATTTTGCTAGCAGAGTTTAACTGACTGTAGCAACAATAGGATGCCATTCCATCAGCTCTCAAAAGCATTCCTTTTATTTGCGGGTTTAAATGTTCTTAAAATGTGTATCTCTCGTGTGTATATGTATGTGCATAATTAACTTCCTTTCTGGATTCTTTCACACATACCAAACCCAGTCAGCCTGTACTCAAAACCATATAGCAAAACACACCCAGAGTAATACATGGTTCCATATCAATTGCAAGACAATAAATGACTGGGTATAAATGTCCAATGATGAATTATAATAAAATTAAATCCACCCCCCAACATGAAAAATATACAGATCCTCAAGTTTTTAAGACATTTCAACTTTATACATCACAGCTTTTGCTCTGATTCAGAATGTCTCAACAGAAAAAAATATCCTAACCCACTAAGGAGTGGCACAAACCTCCTTTAAATACAGTTAAACCAGGCCTCTCTGTTTATAACTGCTTAATATAGGCATGATTTCATTTTGCCAAAATAAGTACAAGCATCATGAATGCAGCACCAGATTAAATACCCCAGTTCAGAGTTTACTTAGCTCTATAATCCACTTACTTATTTTTACCAACCTCTCAAACTGAAAGAATTCTGTATCAGCTGTAACTTAGATGATCCTCTTGCTTTGTGCAACACCTGACCTGGGCAGTCTTTTTCCACCATTACTATGCAAGCACTAAACTACCACCCAGCCTTAGCAAATGCATTCCTGGTAATCAATTTTTACAGAACCATGCATCTTGTATCATTTTTCTAATCTTGTCAACACAGTTTAGCTTCTTTACAAGTCTATGTTTTGACCAGAACTGCTACGAGGCCTGCACTGTTCAATGCCTCTATTTACTGATAAAGCAAATATATCCATATATATGAGGCTCCAGGAATATAAGCATAAAGAAGCCCAAGAGCTTGTAAAAGTCCATTTTAGCCACAGAGATGTTTTAATTAAATTTATAATTTCCTTTCCGTAAATATTCTTATCTCACAAATCTTGCCAGGGGAGAGGACACCTTTTGCTGCACTGTTTATTCAGACAATTATAACTGAATATACAATTAATTACATTAAATAACCAGAACACAAAATGCAACATCCTGAACTTTAAGACATTCCAAAAAACAAACAGTTCATTTTATTTTCAAAATGGTTTTAAGATCTCTAAGAAAGATTATGATTTTTATTAAAAACGATACAACTTTCTCAAGGAATGCACAATGAACAGTTTGAGAACTTCAAGTTCCCTATACTTACATATTTCCACTCATGCAGGTAGGGAAGGTATATCTTTCCATTTGCATCAACATGCTTCCCAGTTTTTATTGTCATAGAGCTAGTGGGTTTAACAAAACAAATTGGGGGGTTGAAAGGGTAGGTGTCCAGCAGCCACAAGCAAATTGGGATATTATATGTGTTACCTAGAAAAGATATTTTGAAAGATTTTAGAAGTTATTTCAATTCTTCAACTGCCCTCCTGTATTCAGTTTCATAAAAAACTTCTAAACCCAGTAAACTCAACTGTACAAAGTTAGAAGCTGGAGCCAAAATCTACTAATAACATTCAATGAATAGGTAACACTAATGCCACAAACTCAACATATTTCTGAACAATTTAACTTTGATTTGCAATCATCACTCACCACTAATACACATTCTCATTTGTTTTATAATGCAACATTATAAGTCTCAAATTATCATTAGCTGCAGCAATAAATGGTTTGCAACCCTCATTCAACGGACAAGCCTGAAAAAATGTGCCATGCTGAAAGAAAAAAGATGTTACAAAGCCGTATATGACTGAAGAAGCAATGCTCAGCATTCAAATGTTATCCTGCAGCAAAAATGAGAGCAATTTCTTTAAAATATCTTACTTTGGACAAGTAAAGGATTTCAAGAGAAGAGTGATCACTGAAGAAGTGAAGCTGGATCAGGACAAATCCAAATTTTTCATGCAATTTGGGAAAATAATGGGGATTATGATAATTATAACACATGCATACCTCTGTAAGGCACAGGAATGGTTCCACTGAGGCTCATCAACTCCCTGGATGAGCCATCATTAAAAACTGAAAGAGAACAAACAATATTTTTAAAACAAATATATTGGTTACATTAATCTCGGTTCAGGTTATTCCTCATCTATTTATTGGCGTAAGTTTTCGCAAGTTACACACATATAAACTCAGCCTGAAAGGTTCAACTCTTGCACATTTATGGATTATCAGATGACTGTCCACAGTTATGAATAACACATTTCTGAGAAATGAATGACTAATCATTGTCAAACTACCTTCTCTACAAATAAAACTGTTTCCTCATTCAGTGACCAAGTGAAATGATGGAACCTTGCAAACTGCAAGTAATGCAAATTGCTGCAAAGATAATCTGAACTCAAACTTGATTTAAAAAACCAACTGTCATCTGAGGTTTATAAAAGAATTCCTTATGCTTTCTTCAAAACAACAGCTTAGCAAGAATACTGAAAACTCCTTGTTCACAGACATTTATTACAAAATCAGTAAAGGCAATTTAACCAAAGAGTAACACTGAAGAGGAAGAAAAAGTGCTTGACTCTGACAAATATTAATCACAAACTGCACAAGAACTCTGACCTAAATTTACTGAGTTGTTGTATTCAGTTTCCTCATGCTTCTAATCCAATACATTATTCTTGGCCGAATGAATCAGCTTCTGTTGAGGAAGCTTTTATCTTCTTAATTCCTACTGAAAGCTTCTAGCCATTTGAAGTCCATAATTCAAATGTAGGTTACTGTGCACAGTTATAGTGGTGCTGATGTTCTGACAAGGCAGGTAGAACATGCTGGGATGTCAACGGGGGTATGTATTTCATTATTAATATGAACTGCAAAACTGTCTCATCAGCAAAGTAATTGTTGGATTATGCTCTTCTCTGACTTAGAGATGGGGCAACTGAGAGGCATTTAAAAAAACTTATTCCATTTTTAGTCTCATGTGAAGGGTGAGACAATACAGATGTTATAATTTACACCATCACAATTAGAAGCTAACTATTTTCTAATTACAATACATTATAACCATTTCTTGGCCTATCAGCTTTTGCTACACCATGCTGTAAATATCTTAAAGCCAATCCTCTAAAATTACGCCTTGTGGGTGCTACTACAATGTATCTCTCATAGTTCTATTTCTCTAAAGTATCTAGTCTTATTTGCAAGGCCATCCTTTGAAACTAGTTTCTAGTTCCATGGCATTTCTAAGTCAGCAGTTCTCATCTCAAAGTTTGCATACAGATGCACACTATGTGAGCCTTCTGTCAGGCTTTGAGAATTCTCTGCAAATCCATTTCCCACATTTCCCCTTCTCTCTTGAATGGAAAAAACTTTTTTGGTAGCTTTGTTCATTGTTTGTTGCGTACAGTGAAGTACACAAGAATTCTCTACAAATCCCTTTCTCACATGTAATCACTTTCTTGCAGCTGATGTTACTGCTACAAATAATATCAATTATCTGTAAGTGATTCTGTGCTTAGCCTCTTCCAGGCAGCTTAAAGAGCATTAGGGAACACAAATGGCTACAGCTCAAGGATATCCGGAATTGTGATCACCATCTTATGCAAACTTGTGCAGCTATTCCAGCCACAGTCCTTTTACTCCTGCTTTGTTTCTCCAGTCACTGCATGAATTTTTATTTCTGTGACAGCTGCTGGCTTGCAGCTACTCAAGTTAAAACTAATTCATCTTTTACCTGTCTGTGTCCCTTCTTAATATTTCTCAATCCAGATACACAACTTAAAACGCAAAAGCTGGTACAATTTTTGATGATGTATTAGATCACAAAGGAAATCCCACATGTAACAAAAAAGGGTGACCATAAGCCTTCTCTAAGAAGGCTGACCTCAGCACCTACACTGGCTCACTGTATACTGTGAAACCCTAGATATGATCTTCCTTTAACACACTTAAATTAACCTAGATACTTTAAATCAGCTAACAAACAGTGATTATTACTGATAATTTACATTACAAAACTCTCATGACAATTTTATGTATACTTGACTCTGTTTTCTTCATACTCTTAAGGACTACCACAATGATTTTAAATGAAGCATTTCTTCATTGATTTACAGTTCTTCCTACACAGAATTTTAAAAATGTCTTTATATGGCAGCAAAGCTGAATTTGTAAGATAGCAGCAATCTCAGGACACCAACTGATGACATCAGTGAGTGATTAACTAAAAGTTAAGCTGTGAAAAACGTGACACTTCTTGGCACATTAGATAGTTATTTTCTAAAGTAACCTTACTATATTACTGAGTCTGGGCTTCTAAAGAAGTGTTGATGTCAGAGACAAAAAAGAGAAACTCAAATTATGTTTTCTGGTGTTAATCTTCTTTTTTCCCCCCACAAAAAATACCAAAGACATCTAACACATCAACAATTCACCAACAAAAATGTTCTCATGCACAGACTAACCATATGAATCCATGACAGGTTTGAGGTCCTTGTACTGAGTAATAACACTGGTTGTCTCCTGTATGGTTAGGTCTCTGTACTTATACTGAAAAACAAAAGAGAAAGAAATTATTTCAGAAGTTAAATTTTTTGTATAATTTAATTCCATTTTTTTATTTTACCTGACAGCATTTATGAGAGTTTACAAGTATACATGGACATTCTTCCCCACTCTCAGTTTGGAATAATAATGTATTTATCCATATTACTTAAATGACTACTGCCTATATAATTAATTGAACTTTAACAAGATGTTAAGTCTTAACAAGGGTGTAAGCATCAATTGATTTGGCAAAGAGCTACTGCATTTTCTTTCATGGTCTACCACAACCAAGTGTACCTCAGAAATATAAGGGAACCTTCAAAAAAAATAAAAGTAATCTCCAAATGAATATGGTGATGTTTTGAACATTCCTGATGAACAGCTACCTAGGATATGAACCACACATGTCTATATCATGGCACTTTGCAAAGCAACACCATATTTATCAATCATTGATTAGCATTTATGTGTATTTTGCCCGCTAGAAAGTAGACATATCAAGGCATAACATTACCAGCAATAATACTGGTTTTACTCCTTTCATCAGGAGCAGGGAGTAACAGCACAGATGCCCTGTCAACCACAGATACACCACTACAGAATTCACCAGTCTCAGAGTCATAACCCACAGACAGCAAAGAGGCTCCTGGGCAACAGAGAGTTGGTTCACTACACAGTGCAGCCCTTTAGCCTTGTTGTCATTTCTCCTGATAATTACTATTAAAAAGAAAAGTCAGCAACGGTCCCTTGACATTTTTTTCATTCTAATACAATTTTACAAAATTGCAATCAGTTGTCTTAAGGAACCCAGCCAGCAACCTTTCATTGAACTATGGCAGGAAGACAAAGGGCCCAGCACAATGAAATGTCTGACATCCAAAGCAAGCAAATGTTAACAACATCTAAACAAATTAATTCAGACATTATCCAAGAGCAAACTGTGGTGCCACAGCTAAAGGTCACCTTGGCCCTGACAAACACTCGTGAGTTGTGAAGCTCAGAAATTAACTCTTCTTCCTGTCACCTCCAGAGACTGACAAGGATGCTCCTCCCGGGCGTGACAACTCGATTTACTGAGCAGAGATGAACCCACCATGCCACCTCAGCCTAGAGGAAGCACCAGCACCTCGGGTGATGCTGTGACTGCTCTTCTTCAAATGACCAAGGACAAAACAGCCACATGGACTGTCTGCAAAGCGCTGGTCTGTGGGATGAAGGCAACCCCTCCAGCAGGGAATCCTGTGTACACAGGGAAGCACCAGCAGAGGTCAATCAGCCCCTGGATGCTGTTTTGGTGGGAGGGCTGCAGCAAAGCATCTCAGCCTCCTTTGTAAAATTGGTGCAGGACTGGGAGTTGCAGCAGGGCTTGAAAGAGAGACAACTTTGTTAATATTTGAATACATTCCTCCCTCACTCCCCAGCACCTGGAGAAGCAGGAACAGGCACTGCCTGGACATGGAAGAATTTTCATGTACACCAGCCAGAGACTGGCAGCACATACCCACGCCACTGCAGGTGTCACGACAGGAGAAATGACAGCTGCTCACCAGCTACTTTTAAAAGGCAGAGCCTTCTCATAGGAACAAACCTTATGGTCCAGGATAGAGCCTGAACAAGACTGGCATAATCACTACTAAAAAGAGAACAGGATTCTGCTAACAGAAGCTCCACAAAATCACAAGGAGCATAGAATGGTTTGGGTCAGAAGCAACCTCAAAGATCATCTTGTTCCCAAGCCAAGGCAGGGAACCTTCCACTAAGCCAGGCTGCTCAGAGCCCCATCCAGCCTGGCCCTGGACACTGCCAGGGATGGGGCACCCACAGCTTCTCCAGGCAACCTGTGCCAGTGCCTCATCACCCCTACACTAAAGAGGTAAGCAGAGTCAGGCTTTACTTCCACTTTTGGCACAAGAATCTCAGGTTACCTGAGCCAAGAACTGATAAAACAATGCCTGCCTGCTCAGCAGGCACTCTGTGAATCTGGTACATGATAGGGCTGATGAACCACAAATTTGGTTATCAGGCGTGCTTTCAAAAAGGCACAACCCCTGAACATTAAGCAAGCATTTTCATATCCCTATTAAAACACAGAAAGATAACATTCTTACAAACTGTTTTTACACTGAGTGATGATTACTTAGTAGAGAGACAGTTGTATGATTCCAGCTACTGCCACAAGCAAAATTAAATGTTAATTTCAGCTGTTAATTTCTGTACTTAGATTGTTTTCCAATAAATGTCAACATCTCTTCAGAAAATATAAGATCCTAGTGATTTCTACAAAGATAACTAAAACTGATTTATTTGAATTCTTAATTTCTAGACTCCTTTTTCCTCCTCCATTCTCAGATTACAAATGCATTCCCCTCATTTTACATACCAGGAAACAGATCACAGAAAGATGAAGCTTTTCAAGATCTGACAGCAGGTAAATACCTGAAGTTAAATTAAGCTTAGGCTCCCCCAAACTAGGATCAAGCTTTTGTTACCTCACACTGAACTATTCAATATATGAAATATCACTAAACTTCCCTCTCTAGAACAGAAAGTGTAACTATTTTTGAAAAATAAATGGAATGAAATAGCATCTTCATTTTCCATCACATACAGAAAGCCAGACAGGAGTATAAATTGAACAAGTGTGGGGGAACAAGGACAATGGAATACCTTAAATTGTATTTCTTCTATGGCATTGCAGTAATTAACTTAGCAAAGACAGGTGTATACACATACACACATGATCTCATTTGCTGACACTGACCAGGTATTCAACACTCATTTTCAAGCTGATTAAAAAAATCTGCTTATGACTCCATGCAGGTGAATGTGCCTTTGGTTTTGATTAGATTCTCAACTACTGCACTTCAGTTCAAAACGCCACACGTATGATTAAATGCTGCCAAAAAAATTCCAAAATCCCTCCAAGAAACGCGTAACTCCCCCTAAGCGCCAGCTTTAGGGGTTTTCATTGCAAGCCGCTGGACAAAGCCCAGTTTTCAGTGAGGAGTGGCACGCGTGGCTCTGCATGATTCAGTCGTTAATGATTTGCCTTCCATGAGATGTTCCCGTTTCCTTACACAGGGGCGATAACCAAGCCCACCGCAGCCCGGTCAGCGATGCTGAGCTGGCCTTCCCCCTCCTGTAACCGGGGAGCACAAGCGCCGTGTGCCCCGCCGGTGCCTGGCACTGTCCCAGCCCAGCCCCGCAGCTGGGCACGACCATTTCAGGCTCGCTGCGCCGTTCCTCCCTTCCCGACACAACTCCCCGGAGCCTCCCGGCGCTGGGCCCCGCTGCCGCCCGCCCGCGGGCCGGGCCTTGTCCGTACCTTGGTGAGCATCTTCTTGAGCTGGCTCTCGGACACCGCCATGGCGGGCGCCCCTCGCTGCCGGTGTCGCTGCCCCGCTGGTCCCGGAGCCGCCGGCCCGGCCCTACATAAACACAGGAAGCGGCCGCGCGCCCGCTTCCGGCGGCGGCGCCGCTGCGGCGCGTCACGGGGCGGGCGCGGAGCGGCGCGGCGGGAGCGGAGCGGCGCTGAGCACCGCTTTTGTCGTCGGCAAGGAATACCACACACACGAAACGTCAGGCTGATGCACAAAACACGCCTGTAAGGGCTGGCAGCATTTTAAGGTTAACATTATTACATAAACGCCAAACTAAATAAACAGCTTGAGTATTCGCGTGAAAAGAAATTCTCAACAGATGAGAAACACCACCATGAAAAACAATGTAAAACCTTAAATTCATATTGGTTTTTTTTTTTCAAAGTAAGTGAAGACAACCAAACCCCAAAATGCAGCTTTTAAAAAACATAGCAGCAAAGTTGGTTACCTGCAGCCATCACTAATTTTGCCCCATCATTTACCACTACAGTGAAAGACATTTGGGTATTCAAAAAAAATAAAGGTCTGAATTACTGAAGGTTTTTTCCTTCTATGTTTAATCCAGTTCTGAGATCAGCATACACTCAGAACTCTCTGCATGTCTGGCTCTTTGTGAGATGGAACTGGAAGGCACAAAGGATCAGATCTTTTGCTCTGCCAGAGATCCTACTTTTGCTCAGAACAAATTTCCAACAATATTTGGAAAATTTCCAACCAGCCACCTCTCAAAGTGTAAAGGTAGAATGACATTCCTAAGCTGCACACAGCAGGAGTGGAGCCCAAGTCCTCTGTGCCTGCCATGTGATGCTGAGGTATAATCAGGAGCAACGCAGTCTTTTACCAGTAGTAAATCAAGAGGTTAGAGCCCAAAAAACGCCTTGATCTCAAAACCATCTGTTTTTTACCTACAAATCCACATCCTCCTTTTTCATCACATCCCTGGCCTCCAGGGAGGAGGGTTACAGGTTCTGTTGCCTTCTCCTGAGGCTGATGTAAAGCTCCCAGCTGGCTTTGTTTTGACGTCTGAATGTGCAGATACTCCTGCGCTGTTCAACTGCTGGATTTTATCTTTTATCTTTATTTGAAGCCCAGCTCCTGCTCCTCCCATTCAGGAAGAGCCCCTGTTCCAGTGCTGCCCGTGTGTAGTGAGAACTGCAGGTGCTTTAATGCTCTGAATATCCTCACAAAATAAAAGCAAGCAAGTCATGATTGGAGTATTTCAGCCATGATAAAGTGTGAACAGAAATCCACAGCCAATAGTTCAGGTTTGAAGGATACTGTGAACACCACGTTCCCCTTAGTAAATAGCAAAATACCAGGAGTCCATTGACATAAGAGCATTGACAGCCATGGAAGATGGAGCTGTGGAATTGCATCCCCAGTGCCTGTGGAGCTGGAGTGTGACTGTACCCTAAACAAGCCTCAGATACAGCATCTGAAAGCCGTGAGGAAAGGTTCAAGTGGGCTCTGCATGCTGGAGTTTCTGTAGAGCTGGGTAAGCCCCTCTTACCATGTAAAGGGGTGCAAAAATCTAAGAATAACCCAAGAATCAGGCTATAACTGGCAGCCAAAACCCACAGGGCAGTGCCACCTGAATTTAGGTAAAACATTCTTGCGTGTAACCTGCCTCATTTTGGCTACCAAAAGTGCACTTTTCAAAGAAATTATTGCCATACAGTGTGATATTAAATTATTTAAACCTAAACTGAGAAAGCACTTTTGGAAAGTAAAGTAACAAAGCTTCCTGCTTTCTACAGAAATCCTTATATACGAAGCAACCTCTTCTGCCTTGCAGATCTCCAGCTTCAGTGAGCAGGCGAGAGGCTTCCCTTGGGCTTCCTTACAGTTTCAGCTGCTGCTGCAGGTCATGAATTGAGCCTGCACTGCTTTGCAGTTTCTCTTGCACCAGTGGGTCTTCCTCCAGCCTGACCATTTCAATCACTCCACTGGCTCCAAGAACACATGGGAGACTTAAGAACACTTCACTGTTTATATTGCAACACCCCTGAAACAAGACACAAAGAACACTGTCACACACACAGTTACTTATTTCTGCTGCAACTACACAAAAGCGTACAATTACACAAAATGACTTGATTATTTTAATTAAGCAAGGATATTCCAACATATGGCATGTTTGGATAGGCCAAATTCTATTAATTTTAGATAGTGTTCAGTGGGTTACTGTATAGAAACTGTAAAATATTATCGTGCAGATAAAAATTTGTGAACCATGCCACAACTGGGGAATTTTTCCAAGATAGATAGATGTCTATAATGCAGACAAAGTTTATACTACTAAGCACCATTTCTCAGCTAGAACAAGCAGGGACACTTGGTAGTACAGTATCAGTTCATTTAGGACTGAACAAAATAAATTAAATAATGCAGCCTAAGAACGGTGGAAAATTTCTCAAATATTGATCCCCTACAGATTCTGCAAAAGAATTTATCAAACTTGTATCCCTATAATTCAAGTTTACATTGTAGATTGTGTTTATTTTTGTAATCTGGGACATTTTACCTTCTGTAGATACTTTAAGAGACTTGTGACTCCTCTGTATCTATATTTAGTTCAGGAATGATTAAAAACTTCACTTGAAACATAATGAATTAATTAGGTACATGCTTGTACTCAATAAAATAAGCAGCCAGCTCAACTTCCCTGCACAGGAATATGCAAATTGTCCTTCTGAAGGCTCTAAACTGAAGTGACAAATAAATGTTTCTACATGGGTTTTCTCACCATATGGAATGACCTAATGCTTTAGTGAAGCCTCTTAGAGAAACTTCAAACAAAATTCAGTCTACAATTTTAAGTTAACTATTGCTTCATAATCTTTTCCTCTGAAGGAAAGTACTAAGTAGTAAAAAAGCAGCTGTTTCAAACTTAATCAAATAAAATGCTGGCAGAAAATGCATTTTGCACTTTCAGAAAAGAGACAAAATTCTTTTGGCTCCTAAAAAAGCCTACATTTAATACTAAGTACTCTGGAACTACAATTTACTTTTCATTTGCCAAATCCAGCTATTCTAGGGGTGCTGGGCAGCAACCTTAAATATATTTTCTCTTTGGACTTGTATTTTTAGGAGAATAATCCAGTTTTACTATTGCTTTCAGGTTAAAACAGTATGTGATTTTTGCTCATTTTTGGACTAGAATTGAGAGCTGCTGTTGGAAGAATGTAATGGCAGTAGCACTACCTCAGAACACTGAGATGTCTGTGCTGCTAGAATTGATGGACATATCTGGTATAAATAATATAATTACAGTACCAACCAAAAGGTATTAATAACACATTTACCTTTGCCAGAGTGGATACAGAATGAACCTTTCTTTTATCTTTCAGAATGCTGTCAGCCAAATCAGCAACTGACAGCCCAACAGACCAAGATCTCTGACCTTTTCCCTTCAGGACTTCCATAGCTCTACACATAAACCAGGAAAAGGAGAAAAATGTGATGTTGAGATTGTAATTATTTTTATTTTTGTTTTTTATGTAAAACCCAAAATACAGGTTTAAGTGTACCATATCAGGTAAAGTGTACTATAAAAATATGATTCTCTGTGTTGGAAAACAACACAACAGAATAAAGAATTGCTGAAAAGAATTTCTTTACAATAATTTTTGTCTATACTTGTAACAATTTTCTTTTCTACCAAGAGGTGTAATTTGATAATTAAGTCAGTTAAATTCATCCAAACTGGTGCTTGACTTGGAAGAAAATGCTTCCAACACAAGCTCTGAGAAAAGTGGGCCAGAAGGCTCATCCAGTATTTGTTTTAAATACACAATCAAACAGCTCTGATATTCTGCTGAATATTGTGGTGTCTCTTTACATTGCCACAATGTTAGTAATAATTTCAGAAAAACAGTGGCCATATACAGATCCATAAAAGTGAATGATGACTTGACCTACAATTTCCTATAAATTCAATGTATGAACATTTTAGAGCAAGCTTCGCCCTCTTCATAAAGAGCTGAAGAACATGTAAACACCAAGTGCCTAAACATGAAAGAAAAAAAAAATAAAAAGGGTTATAATGACACTACCTGTTAGCCACCTTTTCCCTCGAGTTACGAGCAGCCATTGATTCTGTTTGATTTGCAACTACATTACAGCTGGTCCATGATGGTACTAAAGAGAAACAACCAAAAAAAAAAAATCATTTGAGGTTGTGGTTTGTTTTGGTTTTTTTTATTTCCTGTGACAAAGGGCAAATGCTTTTGCTGCTACTCCAGGTCTATGGATTTGGTACCCCACAACTGCATTACTTAAAGCCATTATTATGAGAATTTACCACTCTTCTTATTACTTTTCTCATTATCTTCATTACTTTTCTCAATTATTCTTTCATTATTCAGTTACTTAGGCACTGCCAGGACACAACATGCACATGGTCATAAAAAAGCATCACTTTACCTTTGTCTTCCCCTTGTTCACCAACAACCCAGGCATCTTTTGCCAGCACCTCTGCTTTCAAAAGGTTGGTCAGAATGTACCGAAATCTCTCTGAATCGAGGTTGGCACCAACTCCAATTACTCTGCTTTTGGGAAACGAGCTCAGCTTCCACGACACAAATGTCATTACTTCAACTAAATGACAAAGAAAAAATAATGTTGTCAAACATGTTGTAAATGAACTCAAAATTCAATTCAACTGCAACTTTTGAATCATCATTATGAAAAACTCTGGACTTCATTACTTTAGAAAAGGCATAAGCACATGATAACATACTGGTAGTTTATTTCAACCTAAAACACAAAGTTGGGTGGGAAGAAGTGAAAAAATAAGAACAATAATGGTAAGAGTAGGAAGAGCTGTCTTCAATGCATTACAGGACAGAGGCTCACACTTCTTTCCTTTTCCTAAGCAGTGATTTTATTTTGTCTTAGTTCACAGTACCACTGGCCTGGAAATTTAAACCTTCCACCAAAATCTAGCTGCAATATTTACTATTAAAGCTATACTTTGTATCTGAGTAGCCTGTGTGATCATATGGCACATAAACCACATGGATCTATCCTTCCTGCAAGGAGAAACGAGCACATAAAACTCACAACTGACAAGACAATGGCCAACGGATGCTAATGATGTAGACACAGTCAGGTTGAAACTATGCACAGAAACATACAGAAATACATACCTGTTAACCAAAACAAAGTACATTATTTTCTTTTATCTTGGTAACAGTAAAGAAAAAACCCTCAAAGACAGTGTCCTGCTCAAAGCTGAAAAGGAAAACATCTTTCAGAGTAGCAAGAATTTTTGACTAACCAGGTGCATTCAGCAGTAACATACTTTTAAAACAGGCCAGAGAAGAAGCCAGGTGAGGGGCAGAACCTTATGCAAAGTACCAGCATACCTGGATGAGAAGCAACAAGGAGAACAGCATTCTGACTGTAGTGGGATACTGCTGGAATAATTCCTCTGAACAAATCCACATTGCTTTGTATGACATCAAGGTAAGTCTGAGCATTACCCAGAGAATTAACTGTAAGCACCACAACTTTGGAATCAGCTGAAGCAGAAAAATCTGAAAATAGAAAGAAAATAAAATTTGAAATTTATGTCATTCTACTGAGTTTTGGATGCAAAACCAAGAGCTGTTCTAAAGGCTGAACTACAGCATCCAGCTTAATTAGGGATTCTTTGCCTCCTGTCCTCCTTATATCCTGCAGTGTTGAATTTAGGGCACTCCCACAGCACCTATAAAACACCGCTCTCCCACCGAGCTACTTTCCTGTTTTATAGGTGTCAAACAAGAAAGGCAGACGACCATTTGTCCAAGGTTACAGAGCAGAGACCAGAAAACATCTAAACAGCTTTGATAGATAAACTTTTCCAAGTTTTCTTGGCAAGAAAGAAAAAAAATCAGTGAAAAGACTCCTTAACTTTTATTCCAACTGTTAAAGAAGGGGAAAGACTTACTCCTTTATCTGAGGCTTCTTCTATAATTTTTGACCTTATACCTTAATATAAGGACACGTAGACAGCCATGAAAGGCACTCCGAAAGTCTCTTTATTAACCCAAATAAAAGACAAATTATACTTATTAGCCCAAAGAAACACACAACTACAGTTGCTGCAGTAATTTAGAAGTCAAAGCTGCCTTGAGCAGGTATCTCTGAATATCTGAGTGCCACACAGGTGATCAGCCTGGACAGAGAAAGAGGGTGATTTGTCTGTTGCACCACTTTTGGAATCAACTAAAGCCAAAGCAGAGGTCTAATGCACTGACAAATTAAAACCATACTAAGGAGGATATAATTAATACTAGCTTGCCCCAAAACTAGATATAAACATACTAAAATATCAGGTGACAGTATGCAAGCATTTTGTAGTATTGTAACACTACCAAGCTTCTCATACCACAGCTAAATGCAAACATACAGCAGGCAACCAGAGAGGCACAAACAGATTTGTGGTACAGTTGCACAACCAGGGCTCAGGCAAAAAGGTGTGCTAGCAGTAAAACCTGCAAGATAAGATCAAAGAATGTACAGCAGGCAATGCCAGGTGCAGAATAAGCCACAAAAATGCCTGTTGGAACCAGAACTAGTCCCTGTCCCCAAAATAAGATAAATGAAAAGAGAAGCATACGAAAAACCCCTCATTTAATCTTGCAAAGGGTGCAAGGAACATGGAAACATGACACATAAGCAAGGAAGAATGTTACTCAATTCATCTCCAGCTCTCCCTGTGGAAAAACTTCTGAGCTGCATGGCCTCGACCTCCGCAACCATCAAAGGCTATAACTAATCACTAATTAGAGACACACGGCACTGAGTCTGTTGATTTGTATGCTCACAGCTGACTGAGACAAGGGTATTAAGAACTCATTGTTTGAGTATGCAGTGATAGAGATCAAGGACTCACTATTGGCCATGTGCATGTTTAATGAACACCAAGCTAGAAAAGCAGCACTTTGAAACACACCTTTATTTGTCAGCCTTTTGAACACTGCTTTCACAGCCTTCACTAATTCCTATGCAAATATTTTTCCCCCTTCCCTCTCTCTGCCCATGACAAGAAGTTCTAGCTTGGCTTCTCTGTATTTCTGCATGAGTCCAATTTCAGCATTAGCATCTTACCTGCAAGTACAGACTTTTAAAAAAAGACAGCCTGTGTGCCACTGTATCTCCCCAGGTGTCCTGCTCTTGTTAAAATGAGCACAAGCACACACAGTATAGCACCCACTCCTGTTCCAGAAAACACATCTCATACCTTTGCTGATCTCCACATTTGGCACAGCAAAAATCTCCAAATCCATGGTCCCTCCTTTTGCTGCGCCTTCAGAAAGGTCCAAAAGAACCACCTTGTCTGCAACATCCTGTATGAATAAAAATAATACAGATCAATAATAAACCAAAATAAAACTTGTTCATGTGGGAATGAGGAATAAAAACCAAATTTCCTCCCATTTCATTGTTTGCTGTAATGTGTACAAATCAAGCAAAATTACTGGTCAAAATTACTGCAAAATCACAAGGAAAAGGACTTAGTTTTGTGAGGTTTTTGTTTGTTTTGTAATGTGTTCTTTCCAGTTAGACTTCCTAAACTATCTCTGGGAAGTCAAAAATTACTGTTCCTGATACTAAAAACTACTACTAAAAAAAGCTGTTACTGTTGTATCTAACATACAGCTGTGATGAAGTACAGCCCATCTACAGACTACCCTTTTCCAGGGAACTAGGAGATCCCAGTTGTAAGAGGCTACTGCTGAGACAAGAATCCTTTAGGGATTTTCAAAGTAAGTGAATTCAATACTCAACCTTTGAATTAAAAAAGCTGACTGAGAAACCAGGGCAGCAAACTAACACCTCTGTGTGTCCCTAAGTTAATTGAAGAGACAAATGACCTATGCAGTGACAGTTGTTAAAACTGATTAGGTATTCCTTAGTGTCAGATATTAAGAACTAGATTGGAATCTTCTTAATCAGGCATCTTGCTATTTTTAATAATTATGTACCTTTGCTGCAACTGCTAGTACACATGCAATGCCAAGATCTCCAGCTCCAACAACAGTGATTTTGTTAAAACATCCTTCATTTCTGCTTCCAGTTTTACTCCTCGATTTCATATCAGACTCTCCTGCAATTAAAAGAAAACCACAAACTTGGGTGCTGGTTCACACTGTATCAATACAAGTATTGCAGCTTCCTAAAGGATCATGGTTGTGCCAGAGTTAAATCAAGTTACATGGACTTTTTCAAAATAGCAGTCAAGACTGACCACAGAAAGTCCATCACAACTTGCAAGGTGTAAAACAAATATTCCTCTCTAGACAGGAATGTTTTTTTCACTAAGTAGAAATACTCAAGCATGACAACAGCAAGATGCTAAACACTAATACCACAAAACCAGCACTCCCTTTGCTGCTGTTACAGGTGTGCATACAGACCATGGTCATAGAATTTGTAAAATATAAACCATGCAGGTTTCTTTGTGACATCAAGTAATGACAATAAATGAATATATTTTATAAAAAACATTAGAAACGAGTCCATGAACACATCCCCACCTTCAGTAATCTTTGCAATATAGGAGAGAAGTTCTGATTGCCTGGCTGCATCAGAAGATGACAGTGAGTACAAAGGAAGTTCTTCCTCAAACTTTGCAATCATTTCCTTGATTAATCCAATGACAGTTGATTTAGGCTGAAATACAGCAGACAAACAGAAGATAAAACAGCTGAACAGCTATTTTGTGTAGCGGTATCAGCTATGAACTGCCAGAGCCATAAAAAATTTCATCAAATTATAAATACTGACACTCTTATCATTTACCCAAACACCTAAGGGTGAGAAAACCATCACTTTGAGAAAATACTTTCCAAACAGGAGCATGAGGAATTTAACAAAAGGAATTCTAAAATTGAAATTACCAGTGCTAGGAGTTTTTGAAGGCATCCACTGAATATATGGAAGCCTCTGATATGGCCACATCCAGTATTATAAAAGGGACAAATCCTAGCTAAAGAGAAGTTATTTCAGTCTTCTTAGATGAGCTCAACTGTCCAGAGTTCTGGCATTTCAGTCCTCCTCCAGGTAAAACACACTGTGAAGTCAGCAGAAGTCCCCTTAGGAACTTCTGTCTCAATGTAAAATACAGCCCATTCATTTACAAAAGCTGGCATTCACTGAATAATTTCTACTGGCCTGGCAGTCATATTTAAGTGACTAATTTAATACAGTGCATAAAATCATTCAGCAACAGCACTGACTTCTGAATCTCTGTGCTGTTTCAGAGTTCTGCCAAAAGAGACATACCCAAAAGGCAGAAACTTACAGAGAACTTTCCTGAGGGATACTCAACTGGTCTCACTATTCACAGCAATAAAGCATCATGAGGTCTTTGTAAAGAATCAGTCCCTTTTTTCATTAGAATTACTTCCAAGTGTCTTTGCAAGCCTCAAACTGCCTGAAAGCTCCAGATGATACCCTGCAGTATTCCCAAGAGCTTCCCTCCCCTGTCAGCCACCCCACCTCTTACATGGCTCCAGTTCTGCAGGTAGGGCAAATAAATCCTGCCCCGTGCATCCACGTGTTTCCCCACTGCAATGCCCATGTTTGCAGTTGGCTTCAGGAAGCAAATGGGGGGAGCAAAGGGATGAGAATCCAGGATCCACAGACGAACAGGTATGTTATAGGAATTACCTGCTAAAATAAAAGCCATTATTAACTTCTGCACTGAGAAGAGGCACCTAAGACCAGTCGTGTGCGATGTAATTTACACTTGGTAGTAACAAAGGAAAAAAGCCTGACAGAGCACTTCCAGATTCACACTGGAAAATATTTATATTACTTAGGCTAATTAATAAAACCAGATCAACTTGAAATACTACTTATTGTGCCTTTCGTAATATAAAGGTCTGTTGCTGATTTTGCCTCCCAGGGTCCTCTCTCAGCCATGTGTCCCCTTTTCCCAGCAAAGAAAAGTATGAAATATATGCATAAAACCTATTTTATGACTTAACACCTAGTGCAAAAAAGCACCTATCAAGAGCTTTGCAGCAGACTTCAAAGTTGAAAACAAAAAACTGCCTACAAGTTATTTTTGGACGCTGACTGTACAAGTGTAGGTCTTAGAGAGTTCACACAAGCTCCTTTAGCATCAAAGAGCTTGCCAAGATGGACTCAAACAACACTATTTTTAAAATAGTTCATTTACTTATTTAATTAATAGCACCTTATCTAAGCATCTGTGCACTTGTTTGTGCAGTAGAAGTGACTTCTGCCAATTCAAACAAAGTATTTTCTAGTCCCCTTTGGAGACACTGCACGGTGAACTGTTAAGAGGCAGCACCCAACACATTCTACATTTAGATTGGCAAGAAAATTACATTTGATTTATCTTACCATATTTTACTGGGACAGTGCCACTAAAATTCAGGAGGTCCTTCTGGGATCCATCCTTGAAGGCTGAAATTAAAAATACAGTTAAAAATAAACAATGCCTTTCAAACCTGGCATAGCAATCCCATCCACAACTACAAATATACAACAGTGATTTTTCTTTAGAAATCAAATACACTGCTTCTGAAAGAGCTAAGGCTAGAATATTACTAAGGCCACCCCCTCCCTTTTAAAATATTTCCTTAATGAAATTTTAACAAAAATTGCATTGGTACAACGAAGCACATCATTAGACTGAAAACCCTTTGTCCTGGGTAATTCTGATGTTGTGGGAATTTCCAGTCAGGCTGATGGATTCTGGATGGCACAGTCTGTAACCTAAAGCCATCAAAATACTTTTAATACAATAATGAATTATGGGGAAAATGGTGTTAAACATAAATAATTTAAAGTATCAATCTTTCATAATTACTGGCAAGCTGAAGTAAGGTGAAGTAAATGACTTGCCAAGGTTTTTATATGCATGCATCCTTGGAAGAGCATTCAGGAACAGTAACGTGGCATGAGAAATTTTACTGAAAGTCAACATAAAGACAGGAACACAACAGAAATATATTCACATTCTATTACACACAGTCTGCACTTGTGGCAAGTAGGAATCCCCACAAATAGTTCAGAGTAAGTGTATCACTTCTTACTGTATGTGTTCATGGAGAACGTGAAGTTGGGGTAGGTCTTGCTAACATCCTTCAGCTCTTCTATGGTCAGGTCTCTGAACTTGTACTGCAAAGAGGGAGACAAAAAGAAGGAAAAAAGTTCCACTTCAAAGGCCTCTGTACAGAGATAGAGAAAAGGACACTATAGAAGGTGGAAACACTAGAAGGGGAAGGTAATAATTACTTTCAGTATTATAAATAGTTTTGATGTGAACAAAATTATCAAAAAGAATTGATTACAAAAGCTTTGAATCTATTGCAGGTCTGCTGTTGAAATTCTGAACATCACTCCTTATATACCATCTCTTCCCCTTTACAGCTGTGTGAGTAGAAGTTCAGTAAAACTTAGTCTCCTCTGCCCATATTAAAAAGAATATAAAAATATGAACCTCTTAGGAAAAGGAGGTTATTTTCTTACTGACACAGTTAAACTCAGGTCCACCTGCACACATTTTAGAAGAGTTTACTAACATGTCACTTTCCACAAACGTGTCAAGTGTGTAAGAAATCAGCCTCTAGGATTTTTTTTTTCCTTTTTAAGTTGTTCTTGAGAGCTGAGAAAATTAATTGCTGCTGCTTCACTGAGACTGTCCCCAGCTAGTCCAATACCTGAACTTCCAAGAGATTTGCATCCTCCCACATCCCAAAGTTACAAAGAGTACTTTCCATTTCCTAGACTAGAATCTCTGCTTCTCCTTTAGGAAACCTGGTGCTGTTTTTTTGGAAACCTTTGCCTAAGCAAACAAAACTGCTGCCTGACAGTGGCTTAAAGAGCTGCTCACTGCCCTGGAATAATTGTCACAAACCAGTAACTAAAATCGAATTTCTCTTCGGTCTGCTGCCCCAGCAGCAATGTGACAGCTACGGGCATGGCACAGTTATTTTGCACTGTCTACAGGAAAACATTTACTGACAAATAACACCTTTCAGTCAGCTTCTCCCCATCACTGGATTCTGCAAAGTCATGCAGAAAAAAAAAAGGAAAAAGAATCCAACGTTCCTTAATTATGAATGTCTACACAACTTAGGGCATTTTTTGGAGGCGTTGATATACCTGGTTGTGAAACCAAAGTCATCTTTCCCCAGCTGGCCTCCTTCTATTCATAATACAAAACGAGGCATTCCTATCAAGCACTTCGCCCTCTTCTAAAGATCACAGGATTTACGGGGTGACTCAGACACAGACCTTCCTCATTTCTCACCCAAAATTATTTGGCATGCCCGAAGCCTAAATACGCCGCCCTCAGTTTCCCACGAGGGAATTAAAAGGCTCAGAGCGATGCCACAACAACGCGCCCGTGCTCCTAAGGCGGGGAGGGGCTAACGCGGGGAATGACACCAAAACCCCCCAAAAACAACAAAACCAAACCAAACAAGCAAAAGTTATGGATTTCCGATGAGTGAAGAATAAAGTTGCAGTCGTGAGGCACGGCGTGAACCAGGGGGGTAAATCGATGCGTGGCGCAACTTAAAGCTCGGCTGTATTAGGACAGCGCAGACACCGGGATGCGAAGGGACGGGACAGGAGGACGGGAGTCCCTGGGCAGGCACCCCGGGACAGCGGCGCCATCCCGGCGCTCCCTCCGCCCCTGCCCTCCCTCAGCGCCGCCCGCGCGCCCCCTCCCCTGCCGGCCCCGCGGGCGCGCGCACCTTGCCCAGCTGCCGGCGCAGCGCCTCCTCCGCCAGCGCCATGGCGGCGCGCGCCGCTTCCCGGCGGGCCCCGCGCGGGGCAGCGCCGCCCCTCAGGGAGGCGGGCTGGGCTCGGCGGGGAAAAACCTGGGGGGGCTCGGGGGTTTTCAGTATCCTTCTAAAGTATCTGCGAGTGGGAGGGGTCATAAACGCTTGGTGACCATGTGGGCTAGGCGCTGTTTCCACGCGCCATGGTGTTGCAAAATGTGGAATGTGTCGAGATTATCTTAAGCCAGGATCTTCTTTGATGTAAGATCATTGTATACTTTCAAGCCTCATTAGATGAAGAGGCAGCAGCCAGCGTCCAGGCAAGGACATGCGTGAACGAACAAGCTTTAAGGATGCAGTAAATCAAGGTGTTGTTCATAGAATCACAAACTATGGTGATTTGGAAGAGACCCACCAGGATCATGGAGTCCAGCTCCTGGCCCTGCTCAGGACACCCCGAGAATCACACTGCGTGCTTGAGAGAGCATTGTCTGAATGCTTCTCGAACTCTGTCAGGCTTGGTGCTGTGACCACTGCCCTGGAGAGCTGTTCCAGTGCCCAAACACCCTCAGGGTGAAGAACCTTTCCCGCTATCCGACCTGAACCTCGCCATACCACGCCGTGCCATGTCCCCCACTCCTGTCACCGGTCACCACAGAAAGACATCAGCGTCTGCCCCCTGCTTCCCCTCACGAGGGAGCTGTAGACTGCAATGACATCTCAGAGTCTCCTTCAGGCTGAGCAAGCCAAGTGACCTCACCACTTCTACAGCTTCCCCTCCAACATCCTTGTGACCATACACAGATTTTTAGGGATGCGGGGGTTTCTTCCCTCTGTGTTGACGGTATCAAAACTGATTTGCAACTTCATGGAATTACAAGTACGTAAATACAAACCTGACATGAATTTATTTCCCTACATTAGTCTCTTTATTTTTTAAGCCTCCCTACAACATAGCAGCCAGACTGGAAAACTGCCTTTTGGAAAGTGGGCCCTGCAAGTCTGATGGCCAATTCAGTGGAAAACACAGATCCAGCAAGGTTAATGATGACAAATGCCAGTTCTATCCCCTTAACTGACCTGAAAAACTGACAGAACAGGACAGACCAAGCTTGATAGTAGCACGTTTTTACAAGGAGCAAGATCTTGAGCAAGCTCATACAATTTTTTGCTCCCTCACTTGAGGCTACTGATACAAGGCCAGAAGCAGACAGTAACTAAAAGCACAGCTGTTGATACAGCCATAGCAGAAAATAATTAGGTTTAGAACAACCTTCATTAAGCTTCTCCATCATATATAATGCTTAATGATGCTTCTGTGCTGAAGTTGTGTGTGATATAATGAAGAATGTTACAGCTCCAATGTTCAGTTTGGAAAGTAGCACAAGATCAGTCCTTCAGGAACTGTCATTGCAGATTCCAGCAAGTGCTACACATCATTTGCCCAGCAAGCATAGTACATCTTCACATAAACTGCTACAGAATGACCAGCGTGAACATTTATCTAAACCTTTTAAGTGACAGTTTGAAAATAATTTTGTTTTACAAAGGTCTTAGCATAGACTAATGTTTGAGAATAAAACATTCCTTTTAAATCTTGAATCTCAAGCATCTAATTTTTTCTTATTATTTCACAGTAAAAATAACTGGGAAAGTCTGATAGATATTTACAGTTATTAATAAGTCTGATGTTTGGAAACATTTAAAAAATCTGTGTTCATTCATAACCAAAATAATCATAGCAACCAGGACAGCGATCACATCCCCGTGGCAGTGACACACTGCTGCTGGTAGTAGTGTTTCTGTTTAAGGCTCACAAGTCACCCTTAACCAAGCTTGCACCCAAACTACAGATGCAAGTGTCTTAGTACTCACTGTTCCAACTCATTTCAGTTCCAGTCTGGGTCTGTGCCCTCTGACTCAAAATCTTCTCTAAACATCATTTGCAATGAATAACTCTGTATTACATCAACAAAGTATTGCCAGCTAATCTCTAAGTAATGAAACATCTTGCTAGCAGGCTAACACACAGCCTTGCTACTCCATGTATCCCTCTAGTAGTTCCTCTGCCCCCATCACTGGGAACACTCTTTTAAATGAAGCCATAGAATTTTGCATGTATTCTTACCAAACAAGCTGTAGAATTTCTCCCAAACTGGGATTTATCAAGCAATACATCCAACTCTTATTATTACAACTCCTCATTGCATAAAAGGTTACACTATGTATTAAAACCCAGCATTTTGCCAGCAGTACAGAACTTCCTGACCGAGATGTTTTCTTTGAGATTTGGTAGAAAAGTTAAGACGGTTAATGAAACAGAAAATAGACTGCAATTTCTCAAGTGCTAAGGGAGAGGGCAAAGCAAAATGACAGTCTTGGGGTGACATGGATCTTGTCTTGCAGCATACGACTTTGGAATTTTATTCAGCTCTACACAAGAGGAAAGTGACATTTTTACAGCCCTCAAACTTTCATTCTTTAAGTACTAGTCTTATTATTCTGCTTGCCTGTGAACATCCTGTATCTATACTGTTGCTAGCTTAGAGAAAAGCCAGGGGAAATGATTCTCAACAACACGAAACTACTCTCCAGGAAGCATTTTAAAGGATTTTCTCCTGTGGAGAAAATCATGCAATGCTATGAGTTGTCTAAATTAACTTCAGAGTAATGGAATGGAAATTACAAGTTCAACTTGTAAATATTACATGCTAAGGGAAAAATTTGCACTTCTAAAATATACTCAAGTGACCATCCCAGATACCAGAGACTGGGTAATAATTGCAGACCAACCACAGCACAAGTGGCAGGAACAAGCTTCCTGATGAAACCCAAGCCACCTCCAGGCTCTGGGAATATCATGACTAAGAACATTATCTCAATGCTTCCCTTTGTTCTGAACAACCAGCAAGTCACCCATGTGTGTGATCTACACTGGGACATTTTGTATGTCATAATCACTTACAAAGCACCAACTAACCAAGGCTAGATTCCAGCCAGCAGCTATGAGGTACATCAACCCTCATTGCCAACTGTAAAAATAGTGAAGAGACTTTCCACAAAAGTGTTATATTTTGCTGCCAGCTTCAGCATCTCACACTGCTAGTAAACAGGGCTCCCCATAGCCCTGGGCCACGTCGTGCACCATGCACTGCCATTGCCACATTCCCTGTGTACACAGCTGGCAAACAGAAGCCAGGCTAATGAAGGGGTTGCTGGCTTCCTCCTTTTGGCTGGGGAAGAGGGCGGTAACAGCAGCACATCCCTCTGCCTGAACTCCCAACATTCACCAGGAGCAGGTGTGACCAGGTGCCTGTCTACACATCATTTACAGTCACATTTGACGCTACTGTGGAGATTTCAGAAACCCTTCCTGCACATTCTGTACAGATCAAGAACCAGATAAAGTGCCCCTCCTGTCCAAAAATAACCATAACCAGTGCAGAGCAGCAGGTCAGTCCACAGACGCTCTGCTCTACCATACACATTTCTTTGTTTGGCCAAGTCTTGACATACTGAACATATGTAAGGACCACAAGGCATCCATACAACACAAGAGCTGGAAGAAGGTGGCAGGGAGAATTATTGCCTTATTGTGATAGGGAGCTGAGGACAGACCCACAAGAAACATCATGTACCCTTAGTTGCATCATTCAAGGAAGCTACTTACCTCTCCTGAAGAAATCCACACGAGGTTTCATACACGGAGAAGTGCATGTAAGGCACTCAAACAGCCTTTTGTACTCAATGTGTTCACAGGTACGTGTTCAGTTATTCCCATACACTGCAAAACCTAGAACTCTACACTCAAGTGTTTTTCAAATCAGAATCAAGCCAACTCCTTCAACCAAAAAAACCTGCTGAAGCTCTTGATTCTTTAAATTGTTGATTGCCATCAACTTTCAGACACAGAGTATGAGAGATGGCATCCGTTCAGAACACTTGCCTATTCTTAAGCAAGGAATGTTGAGAAAGTTACATCCAGGATACAAAAAAAACCATTAATTTGCCAGTGGAGGGAGAAGGATGTAGGCAAAACCCAAGACTTCCATGAAGAACCAAAGAGAGGAACCCTCAAAGCAAATTAGGCCCCAGGTGGTATGGACAGCTGGAACTAACAGCTGTGGACAGAGAAGTCAGAACTAAACTCATGATATATATGATTACTTCAGGAATTACCTCTGTCCTTAATTTCATTCCACAGAGTATGGTAAGCATAGTATGCCCAGGCTTTTTAAATTACCACGCTCATGGAAAAATAAATGTTTCCATATGCAGTTCCAGGGGTAAGAAGAGGCTATCTATGGGATAAATAAATGGCAGTTCTGTCTTGTGGAACTGAAATCTTATTCCAAATAAACTTCAACTAAAAGCTGCCCTCCAACAAGGGAAACCTGTAATTTCTTGTTTTTCCCCAATCCGAATAAAATAATTTTGCTTCCAGAAGTAGTTTTACTGGATGGGTTGAGATAATGACTCAATGTAGAACCACCCTCCACCTGAACAGAACACCTCTGCCCTGAAATAATGGCAGAGATCGACTGATCACAGCTATTAAGATACATTTAAAATATCAAGGGAATTCCATACAAGGTAGTTCCAACGAAGATAGGATTTCATGCCTTCAAAACAAGGTAGTCATAGGATACATTAAATGCAGATTTGCAATATTTTAAATACTGTTTTTTTAGGTACAAGAATGTGCAAGCATTGCTTTTCCTCATAAGGCAGGTGGGCTCACTGATGTGTATCCATTCATCCATTTGGAAGTGGGTCACAGCATTAGCTGATCAGAACAATCATTTACTTCCACCATCAAAGCAGAAAACCCTTCCAGAGGAGACATCCATCAAGGGAGTTCAGACTCCTTACACAGGAATATGGAAATCCAGAAGGATGCTGCTTGTGAGCACTTCAAATGCAAAAAATTAAAGGCAATGGGCACAGTCGGGTATATTATAATTCTAAATACGTGTTCCTCCAAGTACATACCATGTCACAGCCTGAACTGCAGGAGACACCAGGAACTTTCACATCTTTTCTGAAGTGTTAAGTGACTCCATTACATTTTTCATACCTTCTTGCTGGCTGCATGAGAAGCATTCTCCAAGAACATTCAGGCTGACACTGCCATATGTGAGAGCTCAGAAGAAACAGCAGAAAGTAATTCTGATAAATCTTTTATAAAAGTAAACCAATGAGAAATAGCAGTAAAATGTTTAATGCCTATAATTTATTGTATACATACTCTGCAAAATTTATATGCATTTGGTGTGTGCTAAAGTATACACTTCCTTGACAGCACCAGAGCAGGTAAGCTATGTATGAGTTTTTAACCTGATTTTGTCACATTGTGTAAAAAGACACTGTGCACACATGATATCCCCAAAGGAAAAAAATCATTGGCTAAAACCAGAAGCACCCTTATTTACACACTAACACTTTAATATTGCATCACACCCACTCACCAAAATAAATAGAAGTACATTCACCACAATTTAAACACCAGTCTCTCCATATATTTATTTTCTGACAAGTTTTGGTCTCCAGAAATATGCTATATCTAGAAATATGTATCAGCTACTAGATTATGTTACAAAATGCAAAAAAAAAAAAAATAGAAAATTAGTTTTCCTGGACAATATTTTGGGCTTTACACAAAAATAAATCCAGATTTCCATAGAGATTTCATATACTTCTTGAAAGATTTTTATTTTAAAGCACAGCACAGAGTTGCACACTAAGGCTTCCTGTGATATGCAAAACCCTGGCCTCCAAAAGACATAGCTGTAAAGTGAAATACAGCTCAAGTGTAAATACAAGACATTTTCAAAAAGTAGTCATCAATAGAAAGTGCCCTTCATTTGATTTAGCATTAGCAGTAAAGAAGTAGCTACCTTAATTGTGCAATCAAAGCCAGACCTGGAAGGGTTTTATGAAAAGTATGTCATTTCACACTCTCAAGTTTAAGGATATAGAATCTGAGATAGCAGAAACCAACCTTTTCATCCTCCTACATTCATTATTTTTTGACACAATTTAGTAAAAAGGCACATTGTCAAACAGTGAATTAAAAATCTAAAAACCAAACCAGAATTTCCTTAAATACAATTAAATTAGCTGAACATCCAATCCCAATAGACCAATGTAAGCATTCTTCCAGTTTTTCTTCACCTCAAATTCAGATGCACTTTGGAAGTACTGAAATACTGTCATTAGATGAATACTATTAATCTGGCAAACAGTAAACAAGTTTTTGGATACAAGGTCAGGAATTTAAAAACTAGTTTAGTTCCTTCCTAGCTGACATACAAATATGCAACAAATATGCAAGCACATTAAAAGCCAAACATTTGTACAAAATAGGAAACCCATCAGCATCCCATGCCAATTATGAGAAAGTACTTCTTGACTGTAAAATTACAAATGTGTCCTTGAATAATTTTTCATATGAAATAGACAAAACTTAAGCAATGATCACTGTGTGAAGAAAGTTATACAGTGTCTTAGGGAGGCTAGCAGAGTACATTCCAGTCACCATCTAAATGACAAAGTGCTTTACAGATTAAGAAGTTTAACTGATCTTGCATGGTTAAATAATTGGAAAGTGATGAAATAATCAGGTTTTACTTAACCTGTACTTGTCTGAAATGCAGATTTCTTTCCCAACTGAATCAATTTCAACTTAATATATTTCTTTTGCTTCATAAGAGACTTTTTTCTCCCCAACCAGGCAGGAAGTTGCTCACAGATGATATAGCTGTCTGGGTTGATGGACCTCGAGTCTTTCTCCAGCTAAAAAGAATAAGAAAGTACAAACCCAGAACTTGATCATGGTCCCAAAGTCCATTGTCCTGAATGGGTAATTCTAGAAACCAGGAAATCTCCAACAGGAGATCTGAGATGGTCCCAATGCAGCAGAGAATACAACACGCTTCTAGACAGTGAGGCTACACTATCTTGCATGGTCTCAAGTGCGTACACTGAAAAACAGTTTTTGTTAGTTAACAGAGAAAGTTAGAGCAACAATGGTATCCTCACCTGGGCTCCATGTCAGCCAATACTGAGACAGTCTAGAGAATCTGTACCAGTAACTTACATCAGTATTTGCTGAGGAAGTGAAATGGCACACCATTGACAGAAAACATCTTAAAAAGGCAAAGCTGTTTTTTCTCACATTAAGAATCAGATGTTTAAACTTCAGCAGCTTCCAAGACTGTTCCTTACAGGTTGCTATCTGAACTGCTTCTTAGAACCAGCACTGTTAAGAGTAGCCCCAGTAGGAAAGGTCCTTTTGTTGTTTTTCCACAAGGTAATTTTTCCTTTTTCCCCACCCCCAACCAATGCCCAAAGCTCTTTTTCTACTTTTTGACCTATTCCTAGCATTAAAACATAATGGCCTGAAGCAGCTGAAGGCAGATGCTACCAATGGAGTCCTGGAGCTTGAGGCAAAGCTGAGCAGTGACACTGGTGAGCTTTGGAGGGCAGCTTGGGGAAATCCAAGTAGATGCAACACCAGATTTGAGCTTAAGGTCTCAGTGCAACTCCTGTCGACTTACATGAATCCTGTGCTGATTGTAAACAAATTCAGTTACTGAAACAAACAGTCTTTAAATGCATAGTTAGAAATAATGTGCAAATATGGGCATTAAGGTAAGTAACTGAACTAAGTCTCCTGCTATACATATTTATTTTGGGTTTTTGGCTTGCTGAAATCAATCACAAGTATTAACTAGTTAACATAATGTTAATACTGAAAAGCTGCAAATGCATTCTAACAGAACTTGTCTGATGTTCTTTCTTAACAGTAAAACTAATTAGATAAATGACTGCTTCACATTTTAAATAATTTAACCATCGGATGTTTAATGCAAGAAAAAACACAGTTTGTAAAGCAGCAGAAGCTGTTAAATAAATCTGAAAATTTACAGGGCAGGAGAAGAATTCCCAAGCATATGCTTGAGCCCAAAAGCACAGGTTACATACAAACACTAGAAATTTCTGTTTCCAGGGTGTGTGTTTCTCATACTGAATTAGACTGGCACTGGAATTCCAGACACAGCAAAAGCCAACATAATCTTTTGGCCATATCCATCACTGCACAGTTTGCAAATGACATGCACTTTTCTGTTTAGAAATAAAGAGGTTCAAATTATTTTTATGGGTCCTCAGTTCTAAAGATCTGCAGCACTTTATTGCCTTAAACACCTGTGGGCTGTGGCTGAATTTACACCCAAGCTACTGTTGTACAGATGACATTTTAACACTTTGAGGCTCAGGTTGGGAAACAGGGCAGGATATAGAACAATCTCTCCAAGTCTCAAGAAATATCAGGGAAGAAGAATGCTATTCCTTACTTTCAAGTGAATGCAAAATTGGTTTACTGGTACGTGGCCCACGCAGTTCCAAGTCAGTGCATAGCTAGTCAATATTTCTGCTGGCATCTTGAACTGGTTAAATCAATGGAAACATCTATTAATTTTATTCCATTTAATATGCATTAGTGCATTGATTTCTTCATAAAAAACCAACCCTGGCAAGTATTAAAAATAAATATCTTATTTAGGTCAAGCTAAAGCCTTGCTTTTCAGTACTTTAATCCCTTTAAATATTCTTTTGCCCTCTAACAAGCAAATGGAAACTGAAGTAGAATAAGAGATGTATGGAGGCAGAGGGGAGCAGAAACATGAACCAAGTCAACACCATAAGTCAGTTAACGTGTCCTCAGCTTCTTAGACTGTCTCTTGCGTTTCAGTTCTTCTTCTTCCCGTCTCAGCTCTTCCAAGTCTTCCTGAACACCGAGTCTCAAGCTGCCAAACAAGATGAAATCCTTTACACTGCTGCTCAAGACACTTGAGGCTTTACTTCTACACACCCAAAAGGCAATGCTAAAAGTACTACAGCTGATTTGAAGAATAATTTCATATCAGCTCTTCTTTAATTACAGAATGAATGCAGCTTTAAGAAATCAACTTTTTTTTTTAATCATATGATCAGAATCAAGTATTTCAAGGGAAAAATATTTAAAACTTCTGTCAAAAAATAAAGATGGTATTAAAAAATAATGAATGTAATATATAAGGTCTTTTTTCCTCCCAAAAAGCAGCTATTGAAACACATCCATTGAAAAAGTAATATTGAATTTAACTCAAGTTTCTCATCTCCACTTCCTTTATGCAACGTGTAGTTAAAAGTGAGTCAGGAATTCAACTCTACAAAATCTCACCCTAAGATGTCAACGGAGTTTTGTTACCAGCAATCACTTTAAAGTTCCATTTATTTCTCCTAACTCCTCCTAACAGACTATAGCTTTCCATGGGCTGCAGACAGTCCTCAGGAGCCAAAAAGAATAAAAACACTGACTGTAACTTCAAAGATGCAAGTTTCTAATGTTCAAGGCACCTTCTGAATAATCATATAGAAACTTCAGTAGAACCAAAGAATTTGGTGACTCCATGCATTCCAATATTTGCATTTTCTATAGAAAACCCTTATAGCTTTCACAAACACTCATTTAAAAACAAATAATCAGCTTATCTCTTAAGAATTCTGCAAGCCCAAAGGCCAAAACCAACATGAAAATATCACCTTCATAATTTAAATCAGTGACTATACAAGCTTGTCAGCATACTTTTTATACTTCTATAGAAATAGACATACACACATATAGATAAAAACAAATAAAATTTCCAGACCTCAAACTGGCAGAATATTGTAATGCTTGGGACCAAATAAAGAATATGGAATTTCAAATGAAATGTATAACTTATAAAATATTTTTTGAAGTGAATTGGTTTTGGTTCTTATTAGTTCTTAACAAGCAAGGTTTGTGATAGATAAGGACATACATGACTTAGTGTATCCACCACTGGCTGCATGAATTCCATCTTTTACTTAATTTTTCTTATAAAAAATTGTAAGGCTTGCTGTTAAAAGCAGAGTGGATATTCGCTAGCTTAGCCCTATGACTTCAGCAAACAAACTTTGCAATTTGTATCCAAGTTCAAATCCATGCATACCTCCTAGCTTCTTCTTTCTGTTGCTCTCTCCAGCTGCTCTCCATATAACGTAAGGCATAATCACTTTCATCTTTGTACCTGAAAATTAAATATCAGTTTGTAGCATATTAAAAAATAGGTAATGAATTAATATCCCTTCTTAGGAAGAATAATTACTTGCTCTACTGCTTGTTGTACAGTATCTTACAATTGTTACTTCTCTTACCTTTTCCGGTCATAGCCAAATATTTCCCGAATGTGTTTTGATATTTCTTCTTGAGGTTCCCCTTCGTCTTCAATGAAGTCATCCATTTCAGAGTCATATTCATCATCATCATCATCTTCTATTTGTCTTTTGTAACTAATAGGTGGTCTTCCAAGACCTAAATGACAGGAGAGAATAAAAACATTAACTAATAACATGCACACAATTTTAATTTAACAGTACTTCTCCTTGCTGTACTTTGGGTGTAGCCATTTTCTGGGCTTCATGGTGGAAAACGTCTGCCTCAGGTTAACCAGCATTTCTTAGAAATTCAGCAAGAGAGAATACTTCCTGAGTTGTGCTAGAGGAGATTAGCTATCAGGATCGGCAATGGCATCCTGAGGAATAGGATAGCTCAGCAGATATCTGTTCTCTGCTCATGGCTTTCCAGGCACTTATTCACTACACTCCACACTGCTTGCTCCTGATCAGAAATGAATTTTTACAACAGCTTGCCACTGATAAGACAAATCTGCCAAAACACTGAAATGTAAGACCTGTGAGTGATTTTTCATCTAGTCCTTCAAGCATCTGTTATTTAGGACACAACAAATTTTTATAGACCAAATATAAAGCCATGCTGGAAGCAAATCCTTCAGTTCTTTTCCTTCTAACAGCATTCATATACCAGTATCCATCACAGGCTGCCTAGTTTTCTTTCATGGGATACTTCACACCACCTGTATTTCAAAAACTACAAGCATAGGTAAAAATAAGTAAAATAAATTAAAAGCTGCTATGTTTAATTTTGTTTCAATTAAACTGTTCTTATCTGAGTTTCACTTGGGTTTTTTCCAATTCTTCTCCCCACTGGGAGACAGGGCGGGCATGCAAGCAGCTACACAGTACTTAGTTGCCCATTAGAGTTAAAGCACAACAGTGGAAAAAATGCTTTGTTCTACAAATGCATACCTTGTGGATGAAGAACAGGTCTATGCCCTGGAAAAGGTCTCATTCCATTCATCTGTCCATTGCTAGGTCTTGTGACGAGGTTTTTAGAAGAAATGGTTTCTGACACAACAGTACACTTGGGTTTCACAGCTGTGCCTGGGCTGCTGCCTGGTCGTGCAGATCCTGCACTTGTGCTGATGCCCGGCCTCCCTGGGCCAGTGCCCAAGCTGCTGCCTGGTCGCTTGGCTCCTGTGCTTGGACTGATTCCTGGCCTTCCTGGTCCTGTTCCCAGGCTGCTGCCTGGCCGCCCTGGTCCTATGTTTGTGCTGCTGCCCGGCCTTCCCGGTCCAGTGCCCAAGCTGCCGCCTGGTCGCTTAAGTCCCACGCCTGAGCTGCTGCCTGGTCGCCCAGGTCCCGTGCTCGAGCTGCTCATCGGCCTTCCCGGTCCCACGCCTGAGCCACCTCCCGGTCGTCCAGGTCCTGTGCTTGAGCTGCTGCCAGGCCTCCCAGGTCCCGTGCTTGAGTTGCTGCCAGGCCGCCCAGGTCCCGTGCTTGAGCTGCTGCCCGGCCGCCCAGGTCCTGAGCTTAAACCACTTCCTGGCCTTCCCGGTCCCACGCCAGAATTGCTGCTTGATCGTCCCGGTCCTGCACTTGAACCACCACCGGGATGTCCAGGTCCTCCTTTTCCTAAGCTGCTGCCAGATCGTTTTGCATTGGAGTTGATTCCATGTTGAAGAGCCACAGGTTTTCCTGGTTTTGCATGGACAGACTTTTTCAGGCTGGATTCTTTCACAGATGGCATTCTCTGAGCCCCATTGGCCGTGGGTTTTGAGGGTGGCACGTGAGAACCTGAGCCAGACTTTCTCATACCATTGACAGGTAATTTATTATGACTGCTACCAGTAGAGCTTTTTAAGGAACCATTTTGTGAGGTTTTTTCCATTTGATCAAGTCTGGAAGAAGATGACGACCGTGGGTGTTTTTCAGTCAATGCTGGTGTTTTGGATTTCTTATCAATACTACCCATAGAAAGCGATAGACTGCTTTTAGATGTGGAATGTTTATCTACGGAGCTTTTATTTTGTTTTGTGTTTACAGATGCTTTTTGAGAAGACAGTTTTTTTGAAGAACTGGATATCCCTGTAGGCTTAATCTCCTTCTCACTTTTCTTATGCATTTCTACTTTTTTGTTTTTGCGTCCCAAAAGCTCCCTCTCTCTCAATTCTTCTGCTGTTCTGGGCCTCTCTTCTACCTTTTTCACTGGTTTTATTTCCACCGGTTCATATTGTTTCTTTTCAGCAAGCCTCAAGAGCTCTGCAAAGTTCAGAGGTGCTGGTGCACTTTTGGGAGGTGCCTTTGGTTTCACTGCAGCTTTGGATGGCTTCTCTTCATACTCTTCTTGCTCATGCTCAGATTCCGTCTGACTGTATTCAAGTTGCTCAGTTTCATCTTCTGTTGCATACTCAGCCTCTGAGGCCTGAGCAACATTCTCACAAGCCCTCCTCTTTTTAGGCTTCTCTTCAACAGGAACACCATTATAGCCATAAAAATTATCCTTTGTTCGTGAGGCCATAGCTCTTGCCTTTCTGTCATGTTTCAGTTCAATACGCCTCGCCAAGAGCTGCTCTTTCTTCCTTCTTTCTTCCAGTGCTGCAAGAACACCAGGAGAAAGTTAAGCAAAAAGCACTACTTTTTATGTCAATATTTTCCAAACTAACAAACCACTTAGGACAGTAACTTAAGGATATCTGGCTAATAGCTATCCAAAATAGACAAGAAAGTGACCCCAGGTCTGCCAACACCCTCCTGTGTCAGCTGCTCCAACAAAGGCAAGCAATTGAGTGAAATGCTGCTCTAACAAAACCCACTAAGGCTTTCTGAGGGAAGCAGCTTTCCAGGATGCTATGAAAATTGTGGAGAACCTTTGTATAAGGAGGTACAGCAGTTATGGGATCTCTGTGTAGTGGATGGAGTTCCGAGTCTGAGCAAAAGAATCTTGCAACTATACAGAGCTTACAATCAAATGTAAGGGAAGTTGAGGAAGGGGAGAGTATTGGGAAGATAATAACTGGAAAGTAGCCAAAGTGTGTGTCTGTGTAGAGGGATATAAGGGACACACAGAAGCAGCTGAACCCAGATAAACAAGCAGCTGGTCATTACACAAGTGTGATAGGGCACAGGACTCTATCTCCACAGTCTGTCCTATATCTTTACTGTTCTGGCTTAGCTGTTTTCTGCATAAGTATGCTCTCTCTATCTTGTGTCTGTGACCGGCTGACAAGAGTCAGGATGAACTAGCTGGTGAATGAGACCTCTAAATACCAAATACCAGACAGACCAAGGAGTAAGGACTAAATACCAAAAAGATTCAGAAAATAAAAATTCCTAGAAAATGGATCAGGCTGCTCATATTTTGGGTCCCTATAAAGGTACCATTCCTTGTCTGTGTTATTCTATTGTCAAGGGCTGTGACAGCACAGAGTGTACCAGCATGCTCCATGTGGAATTTGTGCCTAATCTTGCTTCTGGACCTGGCAGCAGGATTAAGAAACAGTCATGACTGGCCCAGGAGAGGAAGCAATAACCTGGGCCATCCAGTCCATCAGATTTGGTTACCTTTAACAAAACATCAGAAGCAATGCAGTAATAGTTTATACCACAGACTATTTAAAGGAAGTACAAAAGTGGAGAAATCATGTCTCAGAGACTCTTTAAAATTCACTGTATTGAAACAGTAGATTAAGACAGAACAAAGGCAACTCTTTCCATTTTTCACACAGATGAATTTTTCACAGCTAAGCTAATGAAAGTTGAAATAGTTTTTTGCCCTTCACCTTAACTGCTTTCTCAATCTCCAGCCATAAATCCTAATGTAGCTGAATAATGTTTTAACCCCTTAGGAAAGCAAGTAAACATCCCCAGCCCTTACTTAGCTCTAGCTTTCTCTCAGCATCAGGTCTACACATAAATTTCTGAAACAGATGTGCAGCTGTATTTGCAAGAAATTTTAATAAGGTGACAAATAGCAAAGAATAATTTCAAGTCTCCCATAGGAGATATTTTGTACTTTTACCTTTTTTTCTCTTTTCTTCTTCTTGCCGTCTGAGAAATGCTTGCACTGCTGCAGACTCTACACCCTTGACTTTGGGAACTTTTTTGGGAGGCCCAACAGCCAAACTGTACCTTTTCTGCAAAGAACAAAGAAATATGTCAGAAGAGTTAAGAAATGTAAAAAATCAGTCTTTAAAACTGAGGAGTTGCATAACAGTCCTGTACTTGACTTAAGCACAGAGATGGTACAGAGTAAACAATGAATTCCCACTGAAACTGAGGGTTGTGCTGGATACATTTGACTCACAGTTGTACTTTTAGGCTGAGCAACCAGCCCCAAGTCCTTGGGATAAACTTGCAAGCTAGAAAGTGCCTGGTCCAAGGGAGTAGATGTGTCTTGACAATTTTTTTCTCTTCATAATCATCAGAAAAGCAAGATAACCAAAGTCCAGAACAAGATATCAGCACTAATTCCCACTGAAACTGAGGGTTGTGCTGGATACATTTGACTCACAGTTGTACTTTTAGGCTGAGCAACCAGCCCCAAGTCCTTGGGATAAACTTGCAAGCTAGAAAGTGCCTGGTCCAAGGGAGTAGATGTGTCTTGACAATTTTTTTCTCTTCATAATCATCAGAAAAGCAAGATAACCAAAGTCCAGAACAAGATACCAGCACTAAGATAAGGACATTTGTCTTGTCCATATCATTGGCCAGCAGCCAACTACTTCACCCTATAAATATTGCTATCACGATGAGCCTGATTTGAGCTCTGCCTGAACTGCAGCTTAACTGGATGCCAGGTAACCCCTGAGCAGGGATGCCTCTCAGGGTTAGACATTCCTTACCTGAAACTAAGAGAGCCTTCCTTACACAAGGTGGAAAGATTCCTTACTCATGACAGATCCTCAGTAGGTGACAGAGGATGTTGCATTAGTATTATGAAACATTACTAATTCATCCACCCCATATTATTACAAACACTGTATGCATAATTCCATTAGATTTATACCATTGACCAAGCCTGAGACTAAGAATGGATCCAGCCACTCCAAACTGAGTTTAGAAAGCAAGGAGTCCACTCAGAACTTTGTGTCTCAACAGGACTGTGCTTCTTGCTCTTTGCATTGCCAGTCCCTGAGAATTATTCTAAATGAGCTCATAAATTAATGAGCTCATTAATTTAATTAATCATTAATTTTTTTGTATGTTTCTTCCATTAACTAAATAATGAAATGAATCTTGCATAAACTTATTAAACCTTGTCAACCCCTGTTGAACTTTGTTAAATTCCAGTGAATTGTCAAATCATTATTTTATCTCAAAACACATTGCTGCCTATCTTTTGAGTGCAATACATTCACATGGAACCACCCACAATATGTGGATACATCCACAAACGGGCTCACTCAGCTTTTGGAATGAATGAACAGGAAACCACAAGACAGGTAGGGAAACAAAATGAGTGAAATGAACTGGACTAATAAGGAATGCAATGGCTGCATTAGTAACGGAATAAAAGGAATTCAGTTCAGCCTTAGTCTTTGACCAAGAGGAACCAAAAGCAAACTACAGCCCGAGCTGCCAGAGTCAATTAAATTCCAGACTGCAGGTTTACAGCTCCATTTTTAGCTTGCTTGTAGACACTCATTTCAGTTTCAGGTTACCGAATTCAGCAAAAATAGATAAATCAACTCAAAAAATTGAATTACTCCAAAAGCTGAAATGGACTTTACCAAAATAATAAATAGGCTCACGTAAAACCAACAATACTGATTTTAGTTCCTGCTGGCAGTGACCTTAAACACAATACTGCCGTACATCAAGGAGTTAGTGACCCACACACCAGCTGACCTGAAACTCTACTTATCACCTGAGATCAGTGTGACCTCAGCACTGACTGTGAGAGAATACACAGCCCCCACCTGGCACCTGGGAATTACAGCACTTGCACGTGGTGTAATTTGCCAGGAGAGGAGAAGGCTCCAGGCAGATCTTGTTGCAGCCTTTCAGTACTGAAAGGGAGCTTATAAGAAAGATGGGGACAGTTTTTAGCAGAGACAGCAGCAATAGGACAGGGGATATTGGTTTTAAACTAAAAGAGGATAGATTCTGACTAGAAGTTTGAGGGGAACAGTGAAACACTGGCTCAGATTGCCAGGAGAGGCTGTAGACCCCTCAACCCTGGAAACATTCAAGGTCAGGTTGGAAAGGGCTCTGGGTGACCTGATCTCTTTAAAGATGTCCCTGCCCATTGCAGGGGAGTTGAACTAGATCACCATTAATGGTTCCTAGTCTATGATTCTATATCTCGCTATATCCTGAGGTGAAGCTGCATGTTTTCATGTAACATCCTTTTCCTTGGCAGAGGAAATAATTGTGCTATTAACTTCCCAGGACATCCTGCAAAAGCTCTAAAGACTACAACACTGATTACATGCACCACAGCCAGGATTTGCACAGCTGGCCATGCTTAAAAGTATGTCCAGAGCTCTTCAACCTGGGGTTCTGGCAACTGAACAGATGTAAAGTTATCTATGCTACCCCCTTTTTGGCTTCTCTTATACCCAATAAAAGTTACTTAAATCAGTGTTAAGTGCCCAAGTGCCTCTTACTGGGTTCTATAACAACCACTTGCACTAGTGTGCTGTTCAGACACTGCCTTTCACAAATGTACCAGGTTGTGCCTGAAATGGGAAAAAAAGAAATTTTTTTAACTTCTTCCCACAAACAAAATACAGAAGAAAAAAACAAAGCAATGAGAGAGACAGTTGTAAAGATAAATACAATAGAAGGCAGTTGAACCCAGAAGCAGAAGGAAAGCAGAATATATTTAGGAATAAAAGAAACTCTAATCCAAAACTGAGGTTTGAGAGGGCGGGGCTTTTTGCTTATTTCAAAAGTAAGCCAACAGACTAAAATCTGAACCAGGATCTCCCCCATGAGACATTAACATTCTCACCAAATGAAAGAGATGTGAAAAAAGACCCAAATAAAAAAAAGTATCACTAAAGAGCCACACAAGTCAGCATTTCTATAAATACCTTTCTGTCCTCATAAAGCTTTATGAAACTTAACTAAAATAATCAAAACAAAATATCTGGTAAGGAAACCTACATCCAAATGTTTTAGAAGCAATAATCAGAAGGCTGGCAGCCTAACTCCCTATAAACATCAATATCACACAATGGAAGCCTTCATTCTCATTTCTGATTCATTGATCAGCAGCACATGAATAATCTTGGATTACTTTAATTACTAACATGCAAACCCATAAATTAGCTTGAATGTATATGCACTAAGAAGCAAGGTTTGGAGGCTCATTTCTAAGCTGCATCCAAAACTGGCTCCAAGAAGGGCAGCTACGATACCAGCCACTTGTAGTCTTCTCAAGCAGTTTCTGAAATGACCAGAGCACAATTACTAAGGTGCACCATCCACATACATTGCATATTAAAACCTGCCATCTCACCTCATCACATGAAATACCTGCTACAGCCAAGCTCATTTACTGAGCTTCACCTCTCTGCAAGGAAGTTTACCACAACCGGAGAATCGATTTCCCTGTTTGCACCAAAAGTGTTCCAGGACTTGACTGCTCAGGAAACCTGAAGTGCCATGCAGCACTGCCTCTCAGCTTTTGCTCAAATGTGGCCCATGGCTCTGTGTCCCAAAGAAATCTGGTTTACTCCATTTGAACTGGAACAGACAGAGAGGCAAAGCAATCCATACATTATCAGTCGAAATCCTGTCAGAAACTGGAGGAAGCAAATTAGTACCTCAGAAATTATTTGTAGTACTTTGTAGTATACTCATCTTAATATAATGATGTCTCTGTAAATTATCTTACAAAGTTAAACACATCATGTTTTGCCATTGGTAACCCAATTTGGCAAAGCTTCATTTAATTATTCCATTTCAACTGTGCCCTCAGTTTTGAAAATTCTGTTTTAAAAACTGTGTAGTTCTCAAGCACCTTTTCCAGCCTAAATGATTTTGTGCCTAAGGAGCACCTTTGGAAACTGCTAAAGGGCAGACAAATGTAGATTGATCTATTCTGTCAGGAAATCTTATAAAGAATTAAAGTAATGGGGAAGCAGTTTTCAGGCTTTGTTTTGCTGCACTGTGACCAACAGCCCTATCCAGGAGCAGGATTGTAAAGTAGCTGGACAGACAAGCTCGTTTCTGACTGTTGTTAACATAACAAATCATGCAAAATTTAAATTAAAATTTCCAATCAGTAGCATTTCTTAATATTGACTAACAACAGAAAATACAGCAAAACAATTCATAAATGAATATCCATTTTCTGTACTATTGCTGATACAAGTCTTGCTCACTTTCATTCAGTAACAGCATAAAATAACCTGCTGAACTGTAGCCTTTCTAAAAGCACTGAACCATACACTCATTCTGCAAACACTAATAAAGTGTTTTATGTGCAGTGCAAATGAATATGCATCAGACTGCAGGTAAAGCAGGCCAAATAAGCCAGCACACGTCACTATACCATCCAAACAGCAGCTGCACTACTGAGGCTTTCAATAAATATTGCTAAGTTGGTTAAATCAACAGAGGAATAGAAATGTTTAGCCTTTAGGAAAGAGCAGGTCATGCTGTTCCCAGAACACTGCACTCTTCGATCTGTAAACAGTGACTATTTGCTCTGAAGTCACTGACTTCCTTCAAAATGTGGCACATGATCCTGACAGAGTTGTAGCTACTTTGATGTCAGCATTCAAGAACCAAATCTTGGACTACAAAACAGAATTTATAAAATGATTGCATACTTTCTGGCTCCCAAATGAAGCCCCAAGGGGCCTAGACCAAACACCAGTACCAGCCAGAAGTAGCAGTAGTAGTATTGCCTTTAACAATGGTCAATATTTACACAGTTGGCAATGCAAGATGAATGCAAGTGATCAATTCTGCCAAACCCAATTCTCAAGCAGAGCACCTGAGCAGCTCAGTTACTAAAATGGGCTTGCAGATGCCGTGCAAAGACAATTCCACTTGCGTTATCCACTGCAGGCGACTTGCAGGGGCTCTCACAGACTGAGGAGATTTTTATTTGCTTGTTTTTCACTAGCATGTTACAACACTTTGCCTGTTCTTCACAGATCATTTCTTCCTTACCATTTGTTGTTCTTCCCTATCATTTGCCAAGACATGTAACCTTCTCCAATGGGAAGTCCCCGTTTCCCCCCAAATATTCTTCAGGGTTGTCTTAAGTTGCAATGCAAGATGTAACCAGAACTAAGTACTCTATCACCATCTGTTGCAACCGGGTGGGGCAATGTTCTTTATCTCTTCCACCACCCATCTTCCATCAGAGAGATATCTGCTGTCAATGGGCCATTGAGTCCCACCCGTGATTGATAAAATTACATCATCTCATTGTGAGATGCTCTGCCCATGGGGAGGAACCAAGCATTCCTACCTGGATAAAAATCTGAGAATTGGTACACCAGGGGAGCCTTTTTCCACTAAATTCCCAAAGGAAGACCAGGCCCATCTACACCACCACTGGACCTTCAAAGAAAAACTACATCCTTCTGTAGGATCATTGCTTCAACAGAACCACACCTGTCACTGCAGGAGGACTGCAGCCACCATTTATTCAGACTGCTACCAACACCCTGACCCACAGGGTGTCAGGTTGTATTCTGACTCTGTCAGTGTTTTTTTTGTATTACTGCATTTTTATTTTAATTTTCCTAGTAAATAATTGTTATTCCTATTCCCATATCTTGGCCTAAGAGCCCCTTAATTTCAAAATTATAATAATTCAGAGGGAGGGGATTTACATTTTCCATTTCAAGAAAGGCTGCTGCCTTCCTCAGCAGACACCTGTCTTTTTAAAACCAAGACAAGGGTATAATTTTCTGAGAACATCAAGAATGGTTCATCCACCACACACATCCTTGTTTGTGTCAATGCCAGTCCCTCAAAAGACAGCTTTCCACATTGTAAGTGGCCATTTGTGTTTGCTGCCCAGGGGCCTCTGCCCTTCATCCTGAACTGGTATTTCCAAAGCTTCTGCAGCTGACTCTGCAGTGAGACTGTCTTAGAACACACACACACACACACACACACACACACACACACACGGTGATTTCGCAATTGCTGTTTTCAATTTCTGGTTGTGACAAAGTAAATAGTTTAAATGTGCTTCATTTCAGGTCCTAACAACTCCTACCAGGAGAAAGATAAAATGCTCAGCTTATCCGCTCACACTGTTCTCCTCTCCCAAAACCAATCCAACAGGTTCATACATTTTATTCCTAAAAAAGCAAAAATTATTTTCTTCCAATTTTGCAACTGCTGCCACAACACCCAAGCAGAACCCTTAGCTGGAAAAAAAAAAAAAGCAAGCAGATTTCTTCTATGAGAAGTCAATTCACAGAGGCGAAAAAAAAAACAAACAAACAAACAAAAAAAAACCCAACTTCATGTTTTCCTTTCTGTAGTGGTATTGTGGTCCCCATTTTCATCTTCTTTTGCCAAAAAAAAAAAAAAAAATAGAGACCAGGAATAGGAAAAGCTGGAAATTTTACTAGTCAGCATTTAAACCTCAACAGTGTGGAACTTTACTATCAGGTCAGTCAAGTTGAGAGCAAAAGCCCTCCCCAGCCCTGCCAACAATTCACATTGTGTATCTTGCAGTTCCCTCCTGTGGAGGCTGATGCAATCCAAATAATTTTAGCCCAGTTTTGAGGCCAATTTTAAACACACAATAAATGCACACACATCAATCGATGGGAGTCTGCTCCTACAGCAGCAATCTGCACTTGACAGCCATTCCCATTATTTCTCATGCTGGGCTTCTCTTGCCTGCGGGCAAACGCTCGATAATTTGTAGATTAGAATTCGACGGGCAGGCTCCGTCACTCAAGGTCCTCCGAACAAACTCCGGGATTCTGTTAGTGTTTCACTTCACAAATACTGAATTCCTCCTGGCTACTTGTATCTGTCAGCTTCGCTGGAGGTGGCTTTGTGTCAGTCCAACTTACAGTGAGACCTCTCAAGTGCTGACGTGGATGAAGAGTTCTTTCAGTTTTGCATCACCTCTTTGTGGTTTAAATTATATCGCATTTCTGTAAATTCTGTACACCAAAGTTTCACCCTCAGTTAAAAGGAATCGGGAGCAATATGAGATGCTTATACTGTCATTAATAACTTATTAGAAACTAAGGTGAAATAAAATAATGACTTGGTTCCAACTGTCCTCAGGGTTTTCTTTTTTTAAGCTGCAATGAAATTTCATATTTTAAAGAATAGCTACAATAAAAATATCTGAAAGTGCTTCGTCATGTCATGTGAAACACGTGGCATAACACAGTATACCAATTTCACCAAAAAGAGTGACACCTCTCTAAAGTCAACATTAAATCTCCTAACTGTTATCATGTCTAGTCAAAGCAAGACCATACTGAAAATCTGATGAACTGCTAACATGAACACAGGTAACAAAATACAGCAACGAAACTCCTGTGGAATATTAGATAAACCCCAGGGCTCTACTCAGCAACTGCTGTGAAGATGATTAGCACCACATCATTAATAGCTTAGGCAGTAGTTCATATATGCAGTGTCTTATTTAGAAACAAAACCTCATGCAACTAACAAGGGCACCAAAAGGCTGATTTCAGCAATGTTCCTTTTGAATCCGGATTTCCATAGGGAGATGAACAAGCAGATTCGTTTTTACAGGGACATGATGTAATATCAGCTTTATCCAGGCCTCTCTTTTACAATACAAGGCCACATTATTTCTTAGAGTTTTTATGTAGTTTCCACTTTGAACTAAACAGGACCTGTTATAGTATGTATATATATTTATATACACTTTGAACGTACACTACTTGTTCATGTCACTGGTTTTCATTACAAAGGGCATGGAACATTTAGTTAGGTGCACTGTAAAGTTTAAAACAAACTTCTCAGAGAGAAATTCAGAGGATATGCTTGTTAATGCAGGAACTAACATTTCTGGAAACCTGGTAATTTTATATACCAGTAAATGTGTAATTAGTCTATATAGTGTTTTTAATAAAAGTATTTAAAAATAATTATATTCTCCTTATATAAACACATTTAATATACTAGCTTTAACACAGTGGAGCTGTTTAGATGTCCAGTGATTGCAAAGTCTCCATGGGCTCTCTTTTAAAGCCCAGCAGCTGCAAATAGCTTCAAGCAGTGCCAAGTGCAGCTCTGCTTTTGCTCAGACCGGGGCCAACTTCAGAGTTAAAAGCTGCAACACTAATGTGTTAAACCAAACTGTTTCAACTATGGATTCAATTGCACTCTCACTCCATGAGTCAATCACGAATTAGCAAATCCTAACTGCTGCCTTTACTAAAAAGAGTAGCTAAACCCTCATTCATTGCACAAGAAGTGAGATCCCCTCCCTCCACCATCACAGCCACAATGGAGATTATGGCAGATATTTTATCAATTCATCATCACAGATTAAAACTTGTGACAAAAAAAAGTAGTGGTCACACAGTAAAGCTGCATGGGGAAACTGAGAACGTAAAGAGAAGCTTTAAATATCTAAAATAATCATTATCATAACCCAGTGACAACTTAGTGAAACAGCTTAAGACCAACCAAATGGGCATTTAAATATCCTAAAGTATTTCTGTATTTGTTATTTTATTATTCATGTTATGAACCAGATTCCTATGTAGGGTCAGCGACAAATTAAACATGCCTAAATATAAAAAAAGTTGATTTTAAACCCACAATGGAATCTGATTAATTTCACATCCACCATATGGTTGGTACATATTATCAACCGGTCACGCTATTAGTGAGCATTACCGAAGTTTTACTAATGATACAGAGATACTGAGATATTCACTAGTTCTGACACCACCAAAATGAACACACTGTACAGTTGAGAGTATTTTTTGTTCTGATTTTCCCACAGCTTTTGCTAAAAACAACTACCCCTCCTTTACACTGGGTTTAAGCAAACTAATCACAGAAACAGAACTCTGGCAACTCTGTTGAAGAGCAAACATCGTCTCCCTAGCTGGTGGCTACTAAGGAGAAAATATTTTTTATATTCACGCATGACTTTGGGTCCTCCCAGAGGAATGAAACCCAGGAGATGAATGTATGAAAAGGCCACGTGCCCTTCCTCCTGCCAGACTTCATCCAGGCAAGTCAGTGGGTTCTTGCACACGGCATCCACATGTTACTGATAGCCTGAACTAAAACACAAGCTGCGAAGTGCAGCCCTCAGAACAATGTTAATAACATAGCAAAAGCCTTCCGCCAGCCCTCCCCACAGCGCTGTTACACCTTAGTCCTTCGCGGCGCACACCGAGACCCCAGACAACGCAGCCCATTCACCCAAAACTTGTCACTTTGTCTCCGACTCGCACTTGAGACGTGGCAGACTCGCGTTTTCAGAGCGAACAAAAGGACTTGGCCGGCTTTTGGGCACTGCCCTCCCCCGCCCCACGGCTCCGCTCCCGGGAGGGATGTCGGCACTGGCAGGCCAGGAGGGCAAGCCGCGGCCGCCCGCTCCCAGCCCGGGGGTGCCGGCACCTGTTGACAGAAGGGGCCCCGCTCGCCCCCTCCCCGCACACAGACACTTTTCCAGCCCCCAGGAGCGAGCAGCCCCGGCCGGCGAGGCGAAAGGCCCGGCAGAGACAGCGGCGGGCGCTACCCGGGCAGGGGCCGAGGCCGGAGGGGCTCCCGCGGCCGCGGGGCCCTCCCCGGGCCCGACCGCCGCCGCGCCCCGGCCCCGCGCCCCCCGGCAGCCCCCGAGCTCACCGGCACCGCGTTCAGCCCCTGCTGCTCCGAGGCCATCACGAGAATGTTGTGGAAATCCATGGCCAGGCCGGAACACGGGGGGCTGCGGCAGCCGCCCCGCTCGCACTGCCCGCCGCCCCCCGCCCGCTCGGCCTCGCTCGCTTCCGCCCGCTGCCGCCTACCCTTTATATAAGCTCGCCTGGCGCCGGCGTCACTTCCCCTGTGGCGGAGCCTCGCCACGGGAAACGGGGCTGGACGAGGGGAGGGAACGGCGAGATGCGTCTCGGGAGCCCCGCAGGACAGCAGGGCTCGGAGCGGCGGCGGGGGTGGTCTTATGAGACCCCCGGGGCAGCCCCCGCCCGGCCCCGCCCGGCGCTTCTCGCCGCCCCCCGCTCACAGCTGGCGCCGGTGCCGGGATTGTCCCTCCGCCCGCCTCGGCTGCGCCCCTGAACGCCTTAGAGAGAGGCTGAGTGACGGGACAAGGAGTGATGCCTTCAAACTGACAGGCAGTAGGCTTAGGTTAGGTGTCGCGAAGAAGTTCTTTACTGAAAGGGTGGTGAGGCACCGGGACCGCTTGCCCAGAGAAGTTGTGGGTTCCCCATCCCGGGAAGTGGTCAAGGAGTGGTTGGATGGGGTTTGACACAACCTGGTCGAGTGAAAGGTGTCCCTGCCCACTACAGCCCCAACCTCGGCATGGGGATGTGTCAATAAAACATCAAAAATTTGTATTTTCTTCTTTTTTTTCCAATAGCAACTCTTCATTTTTCAGTGACAGAATTGTGGTGGTTTGAAAGGAAAAAGCCTTTGGGGGCAATGACCAGTAGCTCCAAGCACACCCTGACACCTGCCCCCGTCCCTCCTGCATTCCCAGCTGCCAGCTCGTCCCTGAGTGGACATCAGCTAGGCAGAAATCCTGTAACAAAGGAGGAATATGGATTAAGTTTCCTCAGCAATCTTTCTTGGCTTGTCGAGGCTTCAGAGTTGGTGCTTGGTTTGTAGGGGTGTCACAGTTGCTTCAGCAGTGCTCTCCCAACTGCAGGAATACTGCTGGATAAACAGGACTCCCAGGAGCAATACTGACCAGCAGAGTGGCCAAACAAAATGCTCTGTGTGTGTGTATGTTTAAATATTTTTCTAAGTCTGACAAACCAGAAAATTGTGCCAGAACACCGGCTGAATGAAGATTTCCCTTGCATTGGTTACCAGGTCATTTCCTGGATCTGTTATCTGAGATCCATCTGACAAAAATTCCTCTACTCCACACTGCTTCTCCTAGAAATGTGGGCACTGAAAGAAAGCTTTTTTCCTTCATTTAAACCTTCTTTAGCATAAATTGTTTAACACTGCTTGACAACTGGACAACTTTTCACTCTCAGTTCCTCCAGTTCCTTCCTGCCTTTTCCAGTTTCCCTTTGCCTCTCCAGTGCCCTCACTTTTTTGTTGTATCTGATATTCCCTTCTGGGCATAGCTGTAAGTCACATTGTAAGCCTGGTGTAAAGATGCCCAGTGAGGCCTTAGCTGATGGCAGGGACAGAGCAATTTATCTGAGCCAGGCACTGCACCAGTTAATTTGCAGGGCCTTTGTAGTTCTTGAGCACAGGAGATCCAAGTTGTTCCTTTAATGCTTGCTCTGGTGTCTCTGCATGGCGTCAGACTGTGCAGGGTGGAGAGTCCTCCTGACCTACCACTGCTTTTTCTTGGGACAGTCCTGATTCAACCCCTTATCCTGTAAGAACTTAATCCCTCTCACTTTTCCCCTTTTTATTCTCATCTCCATTTGCTGACTTTTTACTTCTGACTCAGACCTGATCACCTCTTCTGGTTCCTGCCCTCTTTGTATTATGTTTTTCTTACTTTAAGACTTCCTAGTGTGGCTCTCTTCACAGGAAGTTAGTGCTTCATCAATTTTCCTCACATTTTTGTCATTGTGTTTCCTTCTGTGCTACTGTCTATAAAGTTGCGATGCTATTTTCTGGCAGTCTTATCTGCTACCTCATCACTGCTGTGGTGCTTTCATCAGAATTTCCCTGCTCCAGCTTGAATTTCTGGTATCTCCACTGTGCCCTTCCTTGAGAGGCTTTCAGTATGACTCAGGTTCCTGTATGACAGCAGTACTGACAGAGCAATGATTGCTCTTTGACTTTTGTGCGTGCTCTCTTTGGTCCACGTTAGAGTTGGCAGGAACATTTGGCTAAATGCAGACTTCATTCTGCTGACCGCGATCCTCAAGATGAGTGGAGGAAAAAATCTCTCCCTGCATTACAAGAGGAGTTACAGGCAGGCCAGGGAATGGCACTGCAGCTGCAGTCTGTTGCATGTCACTCTTTGGAAACCCCTAACCACAGCTGTTGGCTTTTCCTGTAAATGTCAATACTGTGACATCACATCCCTCAGCAGAGGGGATTTACCTCCGTGTTTCTCCAGTGGGAGGGTAATGTGTGCTGTGTGCATTTTATGGGGCAGTAGCAAGCCATGCTGAGCTGTGCTGGGATTCCCAGACTGCTTCCGTGGCATTTAAACGCAGCTCTAGCACAAGTTACACGTCAGCACAGTGCCTTGATGTGGCCCAGCCTCTTCTTCTGGCAGACATCCTGCAACAAATGGGAACCTCCGTGCTGTGTGTGCCTGCAACTCTGTCCTCCCTGTGCCTTCACTCGCTTCCCAAATTATCTTCACTCTTCACAATCTCTGCACACGTTTACAGTGTGATGAACTGATCTAGGCTTGCTTGATGACTAGGCTTGCCAGGACTCCTAAGCCCAACTAGTTTGTTAGCAGCAAGGGAAGAAACAACTTTGTGCCTTTAAGCAAACTGATGTTTCTATAAAATACAAATCAGGATAGAAAACGCTTCTTCCATTTTTTGTAACTCTCTGTTCTGTCTGATTCTGTGCAGGTTTGACATCACCCTAGCTTTGAAAGAATTGCAAAAGTCTGAGAATTTAAGCCTACATCTTCCAGAAAACCAAGACAACGCCTCTCAGATCTCCCATCTCTCCTTTCAAGCCTCTGATTGGTGCTGCTGAAAAAGTTCAGACAGATTTTTTCTTTTTGTGTGTACATTTTTTAAGCAAGAACTTGGATAAGTTTTATTTTTCTTAAATGCCTTCACTTTTGGATATTACTTGTGACTAGAACTGTTTACAAAAGAGTTAGACAATAAAAGACCATATTCCACCATAAAGTGTCTAGAAGTTTTTAATCAGCTGTGCTCAACAATAGCTCAGCCCCAGCCATGCACACTTCAGGCATGTGACTAATCCTATTAACTTGAATTGAAATGTATTAAAGTGTTTAAAGGATTAGAATCTTAATTACAGTCCATCTACAGAGGTCAAATATCAAAGGCTGTTCAGAGCCTGAGTTTTAGCATTTTCTGAATGAGTGAATGAGTAATATTTGTGTGAGGTCTCCTTTCCCCTTTTCACACAGCATTCTTTCTGCTGTAGAGTTAAATGGGTGTTCCAATATGGCATTTATTAACTAGGCTGAATCATCCTGATGTCCAACAGTCAGGTCTCCAGATTATCAGCTGGTTAGACATTAGCAGGGCTGCCATATATGCTCTAAAGAAGTTTAGGACTTGGAGAACATGGATTTGAACAAATCAAGTTTGCATAGCGTAGTGCAAGCCTACTTTATGGCTGCTTCTGATTTGAATTATTAATCACTAAGACTTTTTTTCCTTATGATATATTAAACAGAAATGGAAAGGAAGAGCCTTGGGATGATAATTAGCTGGTCTTGACAGTGTATAACTTAGACATCTAACTTAGATGTATAAATTATGGTCTTTGGCTCCAAACAGGAATATCAGAAAAACAGGGACAGAAATTGCCTTCTTCCTCCCACCCAAAAAGCAGGATCAATTGCATTAGGTAATTTCTGACAGACACTTGTTCAATTTGCATTTGAAACCCAGAAAGCAAGGCTGGCATTCCCTATATTATTCTCTCATTCTTTTTTCATCTACACCTTGAGAAAGCAGTTTGTTACATCTAACCCAGATCTCTGTTGCCCACTGAGCCTTTACAGCTGATGAGAAGACTTTATTGTCCTCTCCCTTAGACATAAGCACACATATTTGGGGCCCTCCTACTGTGTGTCCCCTTTCTCTGGGATAAACCACTCCAATTCCTCCAATGCTTCCTCATAAAACCTCTAACTCTCTATCTCAAGCAGAATACAATACCCCGGCTGAAGGTTTTCTAGCCCCAAGCATGACAGTAGAATGGCTTCATTTGCCTGGCAAACAACATTCCTTTTTATGTAGCTCCCAGTGCTATTTGCCCTTTTTGTGGTGGCATGGCTGGTTCCTGTTGGGTTTGTGATCCCTGCTAACCACCATGACAGGTTATACAGTGATGCTATCAGACCAGTAAGTCCACAGCCTGCATTTCTGATGTTGGTAGTTCTGCAGAGAGTGAAAGCACATCCTTTGAATTACTTCCTTTCCCCCTTTTGTAATTTGCCAAGTGTGATGAGATCCTAGCCCTGTCCTCTAACACTTCCTGCCCCTCCCAGCCAGTGGGGCTGGCAAGAACATTGTTTGCTCTGCCATTTAATTATTTAATAAAAATATCAGATTTGTGCTACTCCTGCAGAATTCTGCTCGCTGTGTCCAGCCAAGTTAGCAACATAGTAATTTTAAATATTTCAGTCCAGTTTACAGCCAATTCTGTACTCATCCATTTGTGTTTTTCTGGACTTGCTTGTGAGATGGATGGCCATGTGAGAGAGTGTTAGGAGTCCTTCTAAAACCAAGAGCTGGAAATGAGCCTGCTTGACGTAATTTATTCTAGGCAAAGTAAACCTAGAAATTTCTTTTCTAGGTACTTAAATATATCAGTGGAGGCAGAGGTTTAACTCCAGCACCTCATTATTTAATGACTCAGCAGGTCACAAAACACGTACAGCTTCATAACACAGGAATGCAAGCAAGAGAGAACTTGAATTCCTGTGCATGTGATCAAAAATTGTTTTCATCTAAAATATATTTATTTCAAATCCAGAACAATCACAAAATATCACTTTTACATTGCTGTGCACTGGGGACAGAAACAAACTGTCAACAAACTTCCCTAGTAATGAAAAGTGATTTCAAGTAACTTTCTTGGGTTCTTCTACGACAATTTTCAGCTTCATGCTTTAAACAAAGGCAATGAAACTTTTTAGTCCAGGGATAAGTGTGAACAAACAGGTTGCACCCCACCAAGCAGTTACCTGCGTCACACTGTGACTGCCTGTGAGCACTCAGCATACCCCAAGGATAAACTGTGTCATGAGAGTGAAGAAACGGGCCCTGTGGACCACCCATCAAATCAGGACTCTACTGATGAAAATACTCACTTCTTCATCATCAAAAAATCCGCACATGAACAAAAAAAAAAAAAGTAGATCTGGCAGAAAGTGAGGATTGTGATACTTAATAACACCAGCTGGTGAAATAGCTGTATTTGCAAAGTATTCTCCCAATCAGAGAAGAAAGAAGATTAAGAAAGGGTAAAAAAACCAAACTAAAGCTACCACCACCACCACCAAAACCCCCCAAAACAACAAAACAAAACAAAACAAACAAAAACCCCCAAACCCCAAACCAAACAACAACAACAACAGCAACAAAACAACAACAACAACAAAAAAAAACTCAAAAAAAACCCTCACAATAACAAAAAAGCCAAAATCCCAAACCAATTAATTGCTTAACTTATTCAATATTTAAGTTAACAAAGGTATCTTTAAAGTGCCTGTTGTCAAAAATCCCAAAAGATAAGTGTATGGGAAATAGACAAAAATAACCCCTCTGTAATATGTATTCATGATGTTCTATGAGAATTAACTCCTTTCCAAAGATTCTAAAAAGAAGGCAATGGAAAAAAAAGTCACCATTGCAGAAAAGTGGAAAACACAGTATTTAAACACTGAACAGCAGGCATGTGCCCAGATATGACAGAGTTAATAAGAAAGCAAACAACACATGTAAGAGACTGCAGAGCAGCAAGGGCTTTCCTCTGTGACAGGATGAGGCTGATTTTGGATTACAGGAGAAACATGAGACATCGGGAAGAGCATCCCAGATGCAAACAGGACTGAGAGACAGCGGCCTCAGTTCCGAAGCCGTTTCCAACAGGTGCATCCTTCAGTGCGGGCAAGCGCTCTGCCCTGGAAACGGCACTGAACCCATCCCCTGTGTGCACTGCCTCCGAGCTCCCAGCTCAGGGACCAGCTGGAGCGGAATCTCTGAGAAATGGGTATCGCAGGAGCACGGAAAGCCACAGCCAGCGCTGCTGAGTGTCACCTATCCAGACACAGCCATGCGTATAGGCTGGCTGTGCAGCTGCTTCGGCAAGGTGTCCCCCTCTGTCCCCATCTCACGCGGCAGCCAGCATTGCCATAAGGACGCACTGCCGGCTGCTGAGCCACACGCCAGCTCAAAGAACCGGCAGAGGAATAAATCGGAGATTAGGACTGAAACCAAGGCTGGAAGTGACGCAGCTGCAGCGGGGAAGCGAAGGCTCCGTCCCGCGGGAGCCGCGGCTGGGCAGGGGCGGGTCGGCTCCGGCCCCTCCCCGGCGCTCCCGGCCGCGCTGGGGACAGCAGGTGGCGGTCGCGTCCTTGGTGCGGCGGCAGCCGGAGCCCGAACCGCGCGGGGATGCTGCACAAAGGCGTGCTCACAGCAGCATCTGTGAGCCTCTGCTGGTGCCAGCCGTGGCTGTTCACGGTGGCCGCTTCTCAGCCACTTCCGAACAGCGCTGAAAGGCTCCGCAGAGCCCTCCCCCGCAGCCTTCCAGGAGGAGAGCTTCCCACAGAACGCTGCTGAGAGACAAGTAAACAACAAAAGGAGCATCTCAAAGGTTTATCTATTTTATTCGAAGCTCTTCATAATCATACATGCCTGCAAAGCTGAGAAATGTGTTTGCCACATGCAGTTGCAGATGGTTGTGGCACGTGAAGCAGATCAAATGGATGGCACATTTTCTCATATTGCTTGGAAGCCAAAATATCTTATTTTCAAATACACAGAGAATTATTTGGATTTATTTCCCAAATGAGAGCCTGATTTAAGGATCTACTTCATTTTTGGGGAAGGGCTATGTCATTTCTGAAAGTTAGGCTCCTAGACATTTTTACAGATCTCTACTATATTACACATGTAAATAAAAATATAGAAAGCTGCCAAATGAAAGCAACCTAAAATGAGGTGTTTCTTAAAATTGTGTTAACCTACTTATTGCACCTCTTCATCTCATCCTCTCCCTGCCTTGAAGAAACTCATGCCCTCATCACCAAATGCCCCCACTTTCCAAGACTGACAAATCTGATCTCCTTCATGTAAGTGAATGAACTCCAGAATAAAGGGCACAAAAACCCCTGCACCTCCACTGGAAATCAGTGTTATCCTGAATGTTTTCTTTAGTCATATTCGTCAACAGCAGATAGAAGGGGAAGTTTATTTTATTTTAATGTGATTTCACAACTAACTTTCTCTCATAAATAGTTTCCACTCCTTTCACATGTATGAGAATGGAGATGATTGTGGCCGTGTAGCCCCTATGGTGCAAGTCAGAAACAGAAAGACGTGCACTCTGGAAAGGAGATATGATCAAATGAAATTAAATTGAAAATAACTCAAAAAACCCAGAAAATTGGGACATTTAGTGACTACAAGAAAATGGACTGGGATTACATGAGGTGCAGTGCAAAGGACTAAAACACACCAAAACTAAGCTCACAGATGCTGCAAAAGCAGGGGGAAAATCAAGGAGGAAAACATAACTTTGAGGGATAGATATGAGAGATATGGCGTGGATACTGAAAAAAGAAAAATTAAGAAATCGTGGCCATGAAGTGCTGGGACATGGACCGAAGCTTGCTCAAAGTGACCCCCATTGAAATCATAAGATTTCATTTCCCTTCCCAAAAGGAAATGAAATTTCCTTTTCATTTCCTTAATTTGCCAAGGCAGTCCCATCACAGGCAGTGCCTTCAGTTACTGTGTCCAGCTCCTGAACTTGGCACACCGACCTGCATACTGATAACAGGGTCCACCAACTCTCCCAAACCAGTCGAGTTAATGAATCAGGGCCAGGAGGCACCCAGGAGTAGCAGGATAACAAGGGCACCAGTGACAAGGCTTGACACAAAGCTCCATGGTCCACTCAGGAGATGGGGCTGAGGGCGAACCTTTGGCACAAGTCGGGGTCCACCTGAGAGCCATAGCTAGCCACATGCTAGCTCCAGTATGGATGTAGGAGTCAGGACTGGGAAAAAACTGCCTCCAGCATAAGTCTACAATCTACCCAGGAGGCAGCTGTTGGTTTTCCATCCCCTGGTGCCTTCAGAAGCTCCACATGCCATTCCTTTGCTCCTTCTAGGGTTTCCTAAGGATTTCACACTTTTACACCGCCATTCACACCCCATTCATAACGAGCAAATGTTTTCATGTCAAATCCCCGTGGCTGTAGTGCCAAGCCAGAGGACTCTTTACCTGGCCAGGCTGTAAAGAATTCAGTGCCAACTGCTTCAGTCTGATCAGGAAGGTCACCAAAAGCTGGTGCAGACTGAAAGCAGCAGTGTAAGATGCTACCTGTGGGAAGCAGATTTTAGCAAACAGGCTGCTGCCTCCTACGTGAGCTCTGTGTTTTGAGTGTAGCCCCCATATTGAGCACTTCACAGCAGCATAATCTCACACACAATCTTCTCAGCAATGTTCTCTGCAGGCCTGAGCTGTATTTACCATGCAGATAGCATAGTCACACATCGAGAGTGTTATATTTGAACCAATAAAATAGATTCTTGATTATAATCTCCTGGTAAGTCTGGCTTTGTGCAGTGTACTGAGTCTCAGTGCAGGAATTGTGAACTTGGAAATAAAGAACATAAGGTCATTTGGAGCAAAATAGTTTCAGTTAAGCAAATACAAGGGTATTTTCATCCCAATACACTCTCAGCAAATGATTTGGTTTCATAAATTTAAGCTTTTATGCATTTTCTTGTTAGCTAAACTTATTTAACCTCTATTCTGCAGATATATCTCAGATTTCCTAGAAGGAGGTTGTAATTTGTGAAGCATATGGTATAATTTGGTATAACTTTGAGAAATAAAAACATGTGGCATTGTAATGAATGATATTATAATTTCTGACTTTCCTTCAAAAAACCTATCTTATTAACAGTGCTACATTGAAATAGACCACCATTTTATCCCTGGCACAAAAATACAAGGGAAAAGCAATCCATTTTGTCAGAGCATACCTTGGTAAATCTAATTCCATTCCACTAAATGAACAGTGCAAAGAGGATTGGAACTTACCAGGAAGCACTGAACGAAAGGTCAGATTTGTAGCAAGCATAAATCAACATTCTTGCATGGCTTAAGAGGATTTGTGCCCATATATACTACTGAAGAATCTGGCTCATTAACGACTGGATGAATTACAAATACAGCATCAAGCAGGAGTTTGAGTCTTAACACCTGTTTCCGTGACTTGTTAGCTAATATCAGATTCTAAATATTCTGAAGACTTTTTGTTCACTGTAGCTGAGGAGCAAGCTAGTGTGGAATTTGGTTAAATTCCCTCTTGAAAGCCATCTTTTCAAGCAAGATCTCTTCAGTGCTTCTAAACAGCTTGAGCACAATGAATTATTGCCACCTTTTTCAATCCATACATTTCAGATTTTGAAATGTAGCCTTCAGGACAACTTAAATAACACAAAATCAGTTGATTGACTGCCCAAGGTTGTGATGATTTGGTGATGCTCAGCAGGAGATGATTTGGTGTTGCAGACTCACTCCCTTTTGAAGCATTCTGCTCCAGGTAGTGCTCTGTGAATGTTTAAAGAGATGCAGCACACAGGAATTGAGCAGAGGAGGAGTACAGGGAGGAGCAAGCCCATGCCAAGATTTGTGCAGAATTGCAGGAGACTGAAAAATCATCTCAGAGGGTTTTACATTCAACATGGCTGTGTCAAGCTTTTCTTGGAGCGGGCATCCCACAAGAATTTCTGGATGGCCTAAGCCAGCACAGCTGCTGGGAGAAGAAACCTCTGCTCAGCCTGCATCGCTGGCTTATTTTTACTAGCATCAGAATTTGAAGAATTGCACAATAAAGCTGACCAGGAACCATCCAGCTGGAAACAAATCTAACAACAAGTTCGTTCCCCCGAGGCCACGGCTTTCAGCAGTGCAGCCAGACTTGTTCATTGAACTCTGCTCTCCCAGTGGGCTGCAGAAGGAGGTTAAGGTCACTGCTTTGCAGAAGGACACCTACCTGCCATTTTCACTGTCAGACAGGCTCAAGTGCAGCTGGGACAATGCATTCCAGGCCTGGCACACTTCCTTGGCCTGCAGCAGGGTGTGAGGGAGGAGGGAGAGGGACACTCAAGAGAGAAACCTGGACCATAGGGAATGTCTGTGCTGATCAGACACAGAGGAGATCATTGAGCACTTCACCTTTGGGATCTTTGTCAGGCCCCGGCAAAGTCAGACTTGGCTTGCGAAACCCAAAATCTGCTCAGATTTTTTTTCCCCAGGGTATCAACTGATGAATAATGAATGCCTTTATGCTTTGCCATTCTCTCAATTTCCATTTTTGTTACTAAAGTTGTCTGACTTAGACAGGTTTTGTTCTGTCACCTTGATGTCTGTAGCCAGATCCTCTAGGAAAGTCAAACTCCTGATATCATTCACTGCCACAGGAAGTGAAAAATCACAGTGTTTACTGCATATGGCTAAAAGTGAATAAAACCTCTGAAAAGAAACACCATTATTGATCAAAAAGGTAATTTTTAATTCAGAAAAGTGCTTCAAAAGTGCATTTGAAAGAATATGCATATTTAGGAGCAGAATAGCCTAGCTGCAAGATTGCGCTATTTCATCTCAGAAACTTCAAGGCAGCTCTGTGGCTTGAAGGGAAACTGTGTGGAGAAGCAGCAGCCACTGGAACCAGCTGTGTTGATAAGCAAGTAGGAACCCCTCCATGACACCCCTTGCCCACCTGATCTTTTACATGAATCAAAGAGCAGAGGCCACTTCCACTTCCAGATGTAAAATCCCTCTTTCCCATAACCATAGGAGTTTTAGTCTTCACGTGTGTCTTAGCTAAATGCTCTTACTAATTCTGTTCTACTTGTATAAATTCCCTGGAGTTTTCAGTTCAGTTATTTAAATAAACCATAGTTTCCTGCCTGAAATGTCAACTATTGTGGCCCAGGGTTCCCCAAGGGTCTTGCTGCCTTTAGATCAGCTGCTTCACAATCTGAGCACATTCACCTACTTCTTTAAAGCATTTTCTCTGCTTGCTGTTAACATGAGGACTTCCCCCACACAGGAAATCCAAGTTTTAAAAGTAAAGATAATAGAGAAGTCATTCTCTTCAGCATCAAAGGGATTACAGGAAGCAGTGTAACTATGGCACTGAATTGAAGATCCAGCAAGATCCAGTTCATGTCACTCAAAGGAGACATCCTTTGGGATGAAGGGGGCATTTCAAATGGCTGAGGGACATTGCAAAGTTATGAGTCAAGATTTGTACTCCCTCTCGGAAGTTGGAAGCCTCCAGCATGTTACGTCATCTGTTTTGGCCTGTATTCCCAGGCTGCCTCCCTATATGGGTTTTTGGACTTCTGCTTTTTGGTAAACAACCCCAAAACCTTCTGAAGATCTTTGGACTTTCCTCTAGAAGAGGTGAGGAGGTCAGAGCTCCTTTATCAGGCAAACTGCTGACCCAACAAGGTGCAAAGAGCTGCAGATTCTGAAGCTGTAGTTACAATTTTAACTCTTTCCTGAGAACTAGCACGTTAAAGGTGGGGATGCATACCCTCCTTCCTGGTAAGGAACAGCCAGGGTAACTGTCTCTCCTATTCATTGAAAATACTACTCAGCACTCAAATAAATAAATGCAGCTTTCTACCAAAGTGCTCCTGAAGCTGCTGAGCAGTGGAGCAAAGGAACTGATACCTTTTGGGTCGAGTGCTAGAGAAATGCAGTGTCTGACACAGACTTTTTACTCTCAAAGCAGCTCCCAATGTGGTTGTTCAGTAGCTCAGAGCTCAGCCAGGCTGCAGGTGCCCTCTCTCCCCGCCTCTGTTTGGATCCACACAACCTGAGCTTGGGAGCAAAGGCCACAGCGCTGCTAGCATTTGCCAACAGAGCTGCTGTTTTGAAATATGATACAGGCAGCAGCATTAATCTAAACACTGATGGTGGTTCTTACATAATGCAATAGTAACGCTGCGTGCCGGAAGCAACAATACCTCCTTCTTACACAGGAGAATGAGTGACTCTTGGACATTTTCCCAAATGCTTACATACATGAAGATTCCAGGCAATGGCCATCCTATGAAGGGGTCTGCAAAGTGCTTGGGACCCTGGCTACAAAGCTGGGCAGCTCCCCATCCACCTGTGGATGTAAAAAGGTCTCACCTTCAGAGAAATCACCAGGCCTGGATGTTGCCAGAATGGCCTCTGCCTGCTCCTCACCCCCAGGTCCTTTCTTGAATGGGTTCACAACATGTTCAGAATTAAAGGTCATATCCTGAAGTCCTTGGCCAGGTGTGTGTTTCACAACCTAGACCACCCTGGGTAACCAGTTTGTAGTGAGAGACCTCCCCAGTTTCTGCAGAGTTACCTGAATAATACCTGACTGAAATCCTGTCAGGTGCAAAAAGATGACCTTCCTGAAGCCTGCTCAGTATAAACTCTTGTCACAAAGTTTTCCCAAAGCCCATACAAAAGAGCAAGCCATTGGATCTTCTCATTTATACTTTTTGAATCTAAACCAGTGAGAAGCTCCTGATGTGCAGAGCAGAAGACCCTCACAGGGCTGGGGAGCTCTCGGGGTCTGGCCATGCCTTGTCCTGCACTGCTCAGGGGAAGGGAGCTGTTGCTCTTTCTTTGCTGGTTTGTAGAAGAATGCAGTTTTCTCTACCTCACCCTAGTTGTCTTTAATTTTATGTCACCTCCTGGCAGTTGTGAGCTGCTGTGATATTAAGGAAAACATATTCCAGTAACAGCACCAACTTTCTTTCCAAGCTTGAGTGTTAAAGAAGGTTTCCTGCTTCTTGAATCTTCCATGTCAAAAAACTCCCACCAAAATACACTTAGAAGTCTTATCACTTTTGCTTGTAGAGAAAAAGATTTGAGGTCTTACACTGCTGTATAAATGAGCATTATAGAATACAAACTTGGTACTAGTTCTACTGGCATTCAAATTCAAGTCTGTATCACATGGGAGACATGGCTTGAGAAGTACCTGTAAGTACTTAGGGAAAATATTTATTTTTATTTGGAATAAAAGGAAAATTTTACCACCTGGCTTTGTGACAGAGAAATTTGCTTCTAGAACTAAAACTGTGGTATGGACTTGCTATTGTCATCTCTTCTCATTTGATACCTTGACAGGCTGGTCTGGAACAGAGACTAGACAGAGCTAAATGGACAAAATAGGTATTTATTGAAAGGCCTTAAAAGAATAGCCAGGGCTACACCCAGGAGAATCCAAGATGCGTCCAAAACTCATAAGTTTTGGTTCATCTACATATGGGGTTCAATGGTCCAATTACAGCTCCAGGTCATGAAGTCTCATCCCCCTGGCTTACCCCATCTTTTCTAGTTTGTGCTTTTTGGGTGATGGTTGTCCTTGATTGTCTAGCTGGAAGGGATTGTTTTGTTTAACTACCCTGTGAAGAGAACCTACTAACACCTAATATGAAGTTTCAGAGTTGCATACCAGGCAGCAGAGAATCTGAAAAATATAAAAGCTAAAACCCAAGGCATCACATTAATCTTTTTTTACCTGAAATTTGGGGAAGAAAATCACTTACAATTCAGCTGGGCAATGTTCAAGCATTTGCTGAAAATGCCTGGGGAAAATTCACAACTCTGACATTTAATGAGCACAGCCGATGGCTCTAAGAAGTTTGACTGGCTGCCAAATTGATATGTCTGTGTATCCCAATAGTGGCTGTTGTATCTCATTTGGGTTTGGTTTTTTTTTTTTCCCTCTGATCTCTGTTAATTGATTTTTAGTCAGTTTGTTTGGCAATCGTGCTGAAGCACTGCAAAGTGGACACAAGACAGGAACAATGCTAAGCAACCAGATGTAAAAAGACTGGAGCAACAAGAAAGCATATTGGTTTTTCACTGTTTAAACATGATTTACCAGCTGGGAAACTGTCTTGCAGGATATACTGCCGTTCCATTAAACTAATCCAGAGCACAAACACATTGCCCAATGTGATCTTGCAAACACAACTCCTGCAAATACCCCTGCATGCAGGAAGTGATACAGCAGGAATGGATTAGGTGACAGTCACTGGAGACACAGATGGGAACAAAGGACTGCCTAAGAGGACTGGGACATTATGGGACATAGATAATTTCTAGGTAGAGCTACATTTCCCCATGTGTAAGAGATCTCCATCTGCCTGTCAGCAGCTGCTCTGAGACCCTGTGGTATCACTGGAGCACTGGCCGACCCAGGTCAGAGCTGGATGAAGTGAGAGAAGGGAAAAGTGCCAGAAAAGAGGTGCTGAAGACAGGACTATGGCTGATCACCTGGAGTATTGCATAAATGCCAAATTTATGCCATAAGCACAAAATTGGAGGCCCTAAATACAAAATTAGGTACAGGCAGCTAAAAAACCTAAAGCCCTGATGTGGTGGATCATGACAGATACTGCATTGTTCACAACGGAGTTGCAGAGCCTGGCTCTTCTCTGCTCTACTGTTGAGCTGTCAGAGAGTTCTGCCTGGTTGGACTCCCCCCAGTGATGAAGAAGATGGGGGCTGTCAGAGAGCAAGGAAACACAGGCTACCTTCTGCACTGCTGCTGGTTTTACTGATGAAACTACTTGGACAAGTAACTTTAGCTCAACATCACGTGAAAAAACTCAGAGAAGATCATTAATGGTAGAGGTCTCTGCTGCATCCCTTCCTACTGTGTAGCATCCTTCCAGCCTGTAAAGGTTGCTTTTCTTTGCCAAATCCAAACCTTTTATGCTTTTTGTATGAAAGCTTCTCCTTTTCCTGGTCTGAGAAAAAGAATGTGCCAAGCAGAACAGTATAAATTGTGTCTCTACGTGGGGTAATGTCTCCCAGGCCTGCCAGTCAGGAAACTGCTCCTAGTTACAGTATTAGAAAGCAGCTCCTGAAGCAGCAGGTCATTAACTGACCTTGCTTTGGCCTCTCCTGCATCTACTTTGACACATGTTCAAGATTAGACACCTCCACTACCACTATGTTAGCCCTTCCCTTACTTCTCCAGCCTTACCCCCACCTCCTGAAGCTGTCCTGTCCCTCTTGGCCCAACACCCTTCCTCAGTGGCTGCTCTCCTGCCTCTTCCAGGCCTCCTCTTCAGCTCAGTTATCCAGAGGAGAGCAAGGAGGGAGTCAGGAAAACCCTATCCCTGCCAGCCCAACTGGAAAGGTCCCTGGCCGCTCACCGAGCTGCTCCCAGGGCAGTGCCCTCTGCTCAGGGTGCCCATTGCAGACCCCACCTGGAGGTCCCCTGACCCAGCAAGGTGGGACGAACCCTGTGCAACAGAGCCCTGGGTACAAGGGCTTAGGTGAGCCTACTTCCACCATCACTGAGTTAATAGATTTTCTCCAGTGCTGTTTTATACTTGATCATCAGAAAATTTTCAGGATAAAAATGGCTATTTCCCCACTCTTGGAAAGGAGAGAATCTTTGCTTTGTAGGATTTATTTCTAGGCTTGTGACTTTGCAAGAAAAAAAATCGATCAAAATCTCATCGTTCTGATTCGCGTCACATCCTTTCTGTTCTCTTCCCTCTTGACTTTCCAGGCTGCTATTTTAATAACTGTTTGCAGTTGAAATCAATGCCATGCCATGCTGAAAAGGATGAAATCCTAGCTTTCCTGAGGGAAAATATTTCCCCACACATCCCTATGGGACAGATCAGAGTTCAGCCATGTGTCCAGCAGCTTGGGATGATTCTTTGAGATGCTTAATCTTGTCTCCTTCCCCATGTTGCTCTGGACATGGTAATTCACAACCACCGTAGGCTTCCATGCCTCCAAATACAGGAATGCGATGAAGTACAGGGGCTTCAAAGAGCTGAGGTACAGGGGAATGTGGTGGTTAAAGGCTGCTCTGTGTTTTACATTTCTGTGGTCTATTTTTAGCAGCTGTGGTTGCTGTGTATCACAACCCTAAGTCACCTCTGAACTTCGAGTCACAAATATGAAACTGAAAAACAAATTAATTGGATCCACAGACTGGCCAGAAAGGAATCTTCTCTCAATATTTATGGACCAAATAGACATAAACAACTGTAAAAATGTCATTCTGTTCTCTGTGGCTAAACACAGGCCTCCTCTGCTGCTGATCCTTTGGCTGTACAGTGAAATGTCCCAGCATCTGTGCTGTGAGTATTTGGTGCTGGGACTCTGAGGTTTTTTAGGTCAGCCCCAAAAAAATGTTGTGGCTGTTACAAAGTGCTAGGGTTGACTGCCAGGCTTTGCACCTCTTCTTTTATGCTTGTACCCTTTTTTCACTTAAATCATTGTTATGTCATTGTACCTGTGCTGAAATTAGTTGCTTGAGCGTAGTTGCTCCTGATTTGCATCAGTGGAAGTCAGAAGAACATCAGTCCACTCATGCTCTGTTTTCTTGGCCAGTATGAAAGAGAGTCAACCCAAACCAACACACCTCTCTAGCTGGTGAAGAAATGCAGTATCTCATTGTATCTGTTCCTTTTGCTCTTTGCTGTCTGTGCATGCAGAGAGGCTTTTTCCCACGTCTGCTATTTGATTCCGTGTTTTCTCATGCCCAGTCTGTCTGACAGCCTTTACTTTTCAGTTACTCATTTCAAAAATGGCTCCAACCCCTCTCTTTTGTCATCTCAGAGAAAAGGCACAACTGCATTATTGTACTGAGTGAATGCATTTTCTCATACACGTAGCTGAATGGGAGATTATTTAAATATCTTAAATGCTCTCCTAATTGGAATAATGGCGTGCTAGGAATGGGAGTGCGAGGAGGATTTATATTCAGGCTCCTAAATTTTAGTGAATGAGTAATCAACACTCCATTACTTCCTACAAGGTTAAACAATTTTTTTAAAGCAAATGGTTACTGTAAAACACCATTTGACTGCACTAAAACAAACAAATGGAAACCCAAATATGGGTATTCCTGGTGAGCTTTAGATCATATGAGAGCTTTGTGGATCCCTTGGCAATGGAGAAGAAGACTTGGAATGCTGTTGGCTGATGCCTCAGAGCTGCCCACCAGCCTCTGCTCTGTGCTTGCCCCATTGATCCTGTCACTCCTCATCTTGTGCTATCCTGGTGCTGGTGTCAACACCCACGCTCCAAAGCCAATGCTCCGAGCCAGATCTGGGGCCAATTTGGGTTAAAAAGTAACCAGCAAAGTATGTTTGTTTGCTTTTCTGTGTGTGTGACTGTTTGAAAGGCTCAGTTTCCCCATGTGATTCATGGAAAGGCTGTACCAAGGTCTGTGCTGGCAGGAGGGCAGGCAGGAGCAAGGGGAAAATGGAGCAAGCCCAGGAGCTGGGGAGGAAAATACCTCTGACTGGTATTACTGCCAAATGTTGTATCTTCTGGAGTCACTGCCTTCGACCAGAGCAGTTGCATTGGTGCCTGCAGCCTGTACTTTAGCAAGGCTGGCCTGTCTTTACAGCTTCGCTTATTCTAATCAACAGGGTGGTCATTTTCTTGGTCAGTTTATTGCTGTAAGGTCAATTATATGCAGTTACTCAGAAGTCAGTGTGTAGTGGTTCAATGTAATCTATTTTATATATAAAATCTAATTCTCCTGTCATCCTGCATATTCACAATAATTACAAAACACTCATAATCATTTACCTAGAAGAGCCTTTAAGCAGTTCTAAGTGATTAAGCATTGTTGCCATTACACTCTTTTGCATCCTCCAGTTCTATGCTTTCTTTTAATTGTTTCTTTCCTGCCAATTGTTTCTGCAGTTAATTTCATTTGGCTTGATCTGAAGCCCATGGAGGTGAATGCACAGTCTACCATTAACTTGAACAGGCTGGTGATCAGTCCTGCTGCAAATGCTTTAATAGGCACAGGTCAAGGACTTGAAATGCAGAACACCTGTTTTACTCTGTGTTCCTACTGCTATTTCAGCTTGCTCCATCAGGCATTTATGCAAACTCTCCTAGGCACAACACTGGGAAGTAGAGGTCTACACTACATTTATTACAGCAAGACATAGAAATGCCAACCACAGCACAGGTTGCCCTGTGCCTCACTCAAGCACCCAGCGAGAGACAGATGGAGAGAGGCAAACAGACAGTTTGTGGCAGAACTGAGGCTTAAAACCAGGCAACATTAACTGCAAGTTTAGTGTCTGTTCTCCCTGCTCCCAGTTACACCTCTTGTTTTGCTGAGGCACAACAGCACATGCACCTGTGCAGTATTCTCTAATCCTGTCTGCTTGATAAAGACACAGGAGGCAGAATACTAATCCAAAAGGAAGGGCTGACTCTGGGGTGTTTCTATCAACCCTGGTGCTGTTTGCCTGCACAGCAGTAATGATAGACTCTGCCACAGACAGCTTGAATGAGTCTTTCCAGTGTCTCCCCGATAAGAGATCATGTGCACATGTCTCACAGAGCTCAAAGTTTCCTAATTCTTCTGCCATTCCACTTTTCAGCATTATCAGCTGCACTGCAATATCCAGCCTTGGAGGAGAGGCTTGAGCTGAAGGGATGTTTGCTGCCCAGTCTAACCACTCCTGCTTGAAAGCAGCCATCTGTGACCAAGGGAATAAAAACATGAAAATTCCAGCTCAACTGGAAGCGAATCCTTGTTCCCACTAATTACTCAAAACAAAGCATGAGCATTAGTGTACTGTCTGCTGGAACACATACCACGCTCTCAAGTTATAGGAGTTAACAACAAAGTTAGTTTAACTGCTAAAAGAATTGTATTTTTTTCACGGCAGCATCATGAACACACATGAGTTATCATGAGGTGAAAAACAGACACTCAGCAGCAGACCCTGAAGTCAGCAGTTCTGGACAGACATCTGAGCTGATCTCAGCAGAACCACATTGTCATCTTCTGACTGTTTCCACCTCCTGAAAACAAATGAATGTTAACCCTCCAGAACCTTTAAAAACTAACAGCTTTTTAAAAAAATTAAACTCTATTTTTAGAAATTAGGATGTCTCAAATCTCTTCTTTAAGTTTCTTAAACATTTGTAATTCACCCATTGATCTAAATGTAGATTCAGTTATTTATGCTGGATTTATTATGCACTATGCTCTGGCCACTTGCTGACTCTCTTTTAGAGGCTGCATGAACTCTGGTGACAGAGAGAGCCTTTCTCTATGCCAAACAGGAAAAATTTAAAACTGTTTATCTGATATGACAGTATTGATAATAGTGCAGGGAAGCACTTTGGACTTCTCCTAAAGGGTAGGATGATCTTCATTATCTTCTGTTTGCATTTGGTTTTGCTCCACGGAAGAGAGATTAGGAGACAGCCAGCTTAGCACCGTGTTTAGCAAGAATATAGGAGATGATAACTGCAAGGACACATTATTTACTTGATCAATAAGAGGCACTTTGGAATGCAGTCTAACTTGCTTTCTGAGTAATTGTATTAGACTTCAGTTCCCAAATGCTGCCTAAGTCTCAACTGCCAAAATAGGGATTTTTAAATTACTTGCCTCCTCCAGCTGGTTAGTAATATGGACAGAAATTTGTAGGCACCATCCAGATCTTCCTTTGTAAAATAATTTTCCTTCTTTTGCTAAAAATCTTCAATAGTCTCAATAAAAATCCCAGTGTAACCACCTCTTCTTGCAGAGAACGTGAGGCACAGGATGAGCAGAAGGATGATGGAGATCACACAGATTGTACAAGGTACAATTGTTATATTTTTTCCCCAAATGAAAAGTACTGGCTAAAAAGCAAGGCAGTCAGTCACCCCAAGAAGGGAGCCACCAGTATCCAGATTTTTATGTTTCTCAGAGCCTGAAATTGTTTTCCAAAGACATCAGTTTTTGTCAGCTTTGCCTACTTCTGATCTTGTTTCTAACATTCCTCCATATTTCGCCCACAGACAAATGTTTGAAGCTTGGACATTTTTAAGGAATAGCTGGAAAAAATCCCAAATGACTTTAAAATATTTCCAAGAACAAAAGCTAATGATTGAATTACCTCAAGTAATTCAATGCCCAAGTTCCTAGAACAGAGTCATTACAGGGCAAACGTGACCTTGCTGTCTTTCCTCTGCCTGTGGGAGCGTGAGGTGGGTTGGGATGCAGCCCAACAGCCTGGTCCCAGCCTGGTTCTACCACACTGCTGCTCAGCCTAAAACCTCTTCTTGCCTTCTCTCTCTGCTCTTGGCACCTGTGCTAAAGCCCTGGTGCAGGTGGAAAGGACAGGAGCCAGAAAGAGCATCTCCCCTTCCCATCAGGGTACTCATGCCCTCTATTTGCAGAACTCGTCCTTCCTGTGAAGATGTGGGAGCCACAAACCAGAAAGTGCTTTGAAGTCTAATGCCTTGGTAGCACAGTGAAATGTTAAAAAGACCACTAAGTCTGTTGGGAAAATCCTTGTCTTTGAGGCTGCTATCATAGGTATTTGTGGTAAAGAAATGCTGGCCTGAATTCAAGGCTATGCCTTCCAGACTGGCAGCTTAAAACAGGTAAAGCACAGGGGCAGCGTGGCTGACCAAGGAGCTCCTCCCAAGCTTATCCACTGCAGCACCCAGGACATTCACAGACAGAAAAAAATGCTATTCCAGGTAAGGGGGAAATGCTAATAGATATCCTAAGCACCTCTCCAGGCTCTCCTTTCCTGGTGTGTTGGCATACTGGTGGTGTCTGAAATGAATCAAACATGGATCCTGCCTCACTTCTCTTTTCTGAACATCCTTCTGATCAGAATGAGCAATGAGTGTCAGCCCAGGTGGCTGGATGGGTGCATGTCTGTCTGCCCTCACCTGCCACCTTGCAGTTCTGGCTGGGTGACATGGCAGTCAGCACGCTGCGAGCAGGAGCTCCCAGGCTGGGGCATGGCGTGACCAGCAGTGCTGGACTGCACTGCTGCCAAAGTGCACAGGGCCTGGCAGCCCAGGAGAGGAGAAAACACCAGGGGAAAGGAAGCAGAACAGAGCAAAAATAACTGCAAGTGGAAGCGGGGTGCAAAGGCTCCCTTACATGGGCTGGTAGCTTCTGGCCTTCATCCAAGGGCACCTGGGGCTCACCAGGTCCTTTCCACAACAGATTTTTCCCTCTCCAACAGCCCCTGGCTGTGTCATGTCAGGTTCCTGCCTGCCATGAAGACAGTGTATTGGTCTTGGACAAGGGACAGCCTCTGACATTTGGGCTGAGGGTTGTCCCTGTGCTCCAGAGCAGGGTCTGCACCACAATTCTGCACATGAGCAGGCACCTCCTCATTGCAATGGCACCTTCCCATGTGGACTCACTCACAGTTTTCCCTGGGCTTCTTGTAGGCCCCTAGCAGAGCTGGGGGACCCATGGCAAGATGCTGACACAGCAAGTGGGAAGGGATGGTGGAAAGGCTTGAGAGGTGCAAGGAACCCAGCACAGCCACATGATAACAGACTAGCAGTAAATTTGTTGGAAAAATCAGGTCCAGCTGCTTGCTTCTACTGGTTTTACTGGGTAAGATTTGGATGCTGTTGTAACATTCTGCTCCTCCATTTCCTTGTCTTAAACATGAATATTTTGTTTAAGGACATGAAAAGGGAATGGGGTTTGGGTGCTGAAATTTCAGAAAGAAGGAAACACTGTGCCTTGTCTTTCCAGTTCTTTGTAATTACCTGGCTTTCTGGGTCTTCCCTGGGGGATTCTTCACTTCCTTCTGGCAATTGTATACAGAAATGATTTACTCTGATTCATATCCTGGACCCTGGCACCTGCTAATTAGGTGTCCAAAAGGGCTGCAAGTGGGTATGTCCTACGCAGGGCTTTCAGAACTTATCCCAGAAACGTAGTTAAGTGAGGATTTCCTTTAGTGCCAAAGTTCACTCAAAAACCTCCCTCCTTCATTTCTCTACCTCAGGCTACCCATTGCCCTGCTCTTGGACTTCTCCATCCCCCAAACTTTTCTTTTTAGTACAGCAGAGCTCCACAGAGACTTGAGCTCCACAGAGACTTGCATGGACACAATCATGAAATCAAGAAAAGAAGCAGGAACAGCAAGGAGATGAGTGTCTGCCCTCACTGAGTCTCTGCAAAGGAATTTCAGGTTCCAGTGATGTCTCCTGGGCTCCTCTATCTAAGCTTTGGCAAGACCCTAGAGAACAAAGCAATTCAGAAAATGTCTCTTAGGTGTTTAATGCTCTCAGAAGAACCTGTCTGAGCCATACATAATTTTATTGCGCACCCTGTGGCTGTCCCCAGTGGGCCATGTAATGCAGGGGGTGGGGGGGGTCAGATCACTCTGTGTTACTTTGACACTGGTTTTTGTTCCTCTCAAGTTATTTCCTGCTGACTTAACAGCTCTCGTGATTCCTGCCTGTATCTGTGGAAAAACCAGCTGCTGATTCAGCTGTGGCTCTCTCAGGAAGAGGAACCTGAGTGTGAGTTTTGAGGAGGCAGGCCAGCATCCAGGAGCCTTTGCCTGTTCCCAGGGGAACCCCAGAGCCAGGAATGAAAACGAAGCACAAGTTTTGGTTTCAATTCACTTTTTAAAACTAGTGCCTTTTCAAAAACCAGTTTCCATAGTGACAGGGAACTGTAGCACCATTGTGAAGGTCCAAAAAGCCCTGGCCGAGTATTAGCCAGAAATTCAGCAGTGTGACCAGCTCCTGAGCAGCCTTCCCCAGCCCCTGCTGTGCTCACAGCAGGGCTCTGCTTCAAACACCTTCCTGCCCACCAGCCACACTTTTAGCTGCCTGTGGGCTGTGCTACTTCTGAGCACTAGAGCTTAATCACAGGTAAAATGATGTTTGTCCAAAAAAGGAATAGACTTTGGCTGCATTTAGCCTTTTCATATAAAGGGAAAAGCTAGATTTGAAGACAGCTTTCATCCATTGTTTCCTTTTGCAGAATGGGGCAGAAACCACGAAATGTACTCACAATCATCCATTGAGTCAGCGGAGGAGCCCAGCTAGAAGCCCAGGTCCTATTTAATTCTTATTTCTTAGAACGTGCTGTCTCTCACCTTCCCTTTTGCTATCTGTCTGTGGGGGTACTTATATCCATGCTATAATCCAGACCTGCAAAAGGGCCTAGGAACTCTGACACAATCACACTGCTGTCCTGGTCCCCACCACAACACACAAGAAGCGTGCCAGAGAGAACATCCTCCCTGCTGGGCTCAGTGCCAGGTGGTGGAGGTGACTGTAGACACCACCACTTCCTCACGGAGCTCCTCTGCCCTCATCCTTCCTTATCTGCTGGATTATGTTGCAGTCTGTAGTATGCAAGGAAATACAACCACAGCACTCTTACAAGTGAAGTCTCAGGTGAAGTTACAGGCACCTGTCCAGTGGTTGTGTTACCTGTGGCTTTTGGGTGATGTGTGTTAAGCGTGTGTGGGAGGCAGAGAAAAGTGTGGTTCTGCTATTTGTACAAACCTTAATGCCTTTTCTCAGGAATAACTGGGACTGTGGAGGACTGTGGGCTTCAGTGAGGGTGTGTGTGGCCTGTGTCCCACCCAGAGTGCAGAGCCAGCCCACCAGGCAGGGTGAAGATGCCTGCCCAAGAAACACAGGGATGTAACAGCCCTGGCAGGAACCTCTGTGCACGTGGCAATTCCAAAACAGAACCTGGGCACTGAAGGCAGGGCACCAGCCTGACTCAAAGCATGGACCAGACACCTCCTCTCTTTATCCCCTATTATCCCTTTCAGTTTTATGATAAACTATCACTTGTCTCAAACATTTGACAATTATTATTCTCTTCCTACTCCTCCTATTTTTGCCTGCATATCCATGTGACACTTTTGGAGTTGAGATCACACGCAAGAAAACAGAATGAAAATGGCAACTAACATAGCTTTTGTGAGAGAAGAATGTTTTGTATGTTGCTTCCTGTTAAACCATTGGAAATGGCATACCCAAACAAGAATTTGTCCTTCTGGTGCAAGACCTTAACTCAGGTGAAAAAGGACAAGTTCTGCAGGAAAGAAAAGATAAAGAGAGGCATACTTGGACCAGTTTTTATGCCAGTATTTTCCATGTGAGGATAGATGCATCAAGCAAAGGGTTTGTCTATGCTAAGGCTGCCAGTGGATCCCCAGAAGAGGCTAAGAGGCCAGACATATTTGATTTGTATTTCCCAGCTTCCAGCAACCAGCAGCTCAGGGAATTCATCAGACAGAGGTGAAACCATGTCTATATTGCCAGGATAAGCTGAATAAAATAAGAACTATGTATGTCTTGAAAATTCATCATCAGGATTCACCAAAACTTGAGAAGTGCACCACTCTGACTGTCTTGTGATTGCTAGTGAAGGCACTGTTTTAGGGAGGTACTTCCTGCAGGATACAAATTTTTCCCTTGCTTCCTTGAGACCTTCAAGTGACCCCACTAAATTGCTAAAATTCCATTAGAAAGTGGCTGCTGGGAACATGTGCAATAAATAGCTGCTAAGATCAATGGCAGTCTTACTGATTTAAAATCAATGTATTGCTGACAGTACTGGCAGTGTTTTCCTCTGGGAAATATAACAGTGATTTGCTTTAAACAAACACAGTGGTAAAAAACTGTATCTGAACTGATTAGTGACTCACACTCATTTTAGAGTAACCTAGAAAATGCCTATTGCCCACAGACAAGACCTGGAAGTGATCAGTGACTTTGGATACTGCCATTTACAGTGGGACATTGGAAAGCATCCTGGAACAGAGAGCAGAACAACTGAAAATGCCCTCTGAAAATTAGATACTTAGGGTACCTAGACCATGGTCTGAAAGCCACCAGTCACTTTTGAAAACATGACATGAACAGCATTAGGTTACTATGGCTCTAATGACCACCACCCACCCTTTCCAGGCCAATTCCTTGCTCCCCTCCCAGCTTCTGGCTGGCCTTCATCCCATGTGACACCATGCATTCATGACAGAAATAAGCCTGCCAAAACCTAAAGTGCCACCACAAGTTGGTCTCATCCACCAGCAAGCAGCTTTGGGCTGAGTTGGGATCCTCTCCTTCTTTTTCTTTAAAGCCTCTCTCCTACCATGAGTAGTTTTTTTTCTCAGAAGCTCAGCTAGATTGCTTTAATAAAAACAGACATGAAAGCATTTGCCCTACCTACATTCTGTTTTGTAATCTAACCATTTAATTGCATCATGCTTTTTCCTACAAATCATCTGATGATGATTCCCAGGACAAGCCTTTACCTCTTTTCCTGCATGTTTTAATACTTCAACTATTACCACATCCTGCTTGTAGATATCAATAAATCACGAGGGGATTGGTCACTAGATAAATCAGCGCTCTTTTTGATGGGTTTCTAACATGGGAAATAGGACACCTGAGGGAGAAACAGAAACTGACATCAGAACTCTGCAGTCCATGCCTACAGACTGCCCAAAAGGGACAGGCAAGGACAGAGGGCAGGGTGTTTGCCCTACATGTAAAAAAATAGATTCAATGCACTGAACTGTCTTTGAAAACCAGTGATCAAGAGGTTGATGGCTTATAAGTAAAATCTAGGGGCAAGTCAACAAAGGAAAACTCAAGTTTGGTCTTCCTGCAGAGCACCAGAGCAAGGGAAGCTGTTGATGAACTTTTCTTAATTTGACTACAGGAAACACTGTGCTCCCATGCTCCCATCCTGCTGGGGCACTCCTTGATATCTCTTGGAAAAGCAGCACAGTAAGCTGTAAGCAATCCAGGAGACTCCTCGAGGGTGTTGAGGATGATTTCTTAACCCAGGTGACAAACAACTTGATCAGAGGAGAAACATTACCAGTCCTGTTGCTTATCAGTAGGGATGAACTATTGGAGATGACAAAACTGGTGATAGCTCAGACTGCAGCCATCCTGCCCTGGTGGAATTCAGTCTTGAACACCTCTCCTGTGAAGAAAGGCTGAGAGAGTTGGAGTTCTTCAGCCTGGAGAAGGCTTCAGGGAGACCTTATTGCTGTCCTTTAATTTATAAGAAATACGGAGAAAGACTTTTTACTGAGGTCTGTAGTGATAAGAGAAAGGGCAATGGTTTTAAACCAAAAGTGGGTGAATTTAAACTGAATATACAGAGGATTTTTAAAATTATTAGAATGGTTATGAGAAGTTGTGGATGCCCCATGATGGAAGTGTTTGAAGTCAGGAAAGATGGGGCTTTGAGCTTTTACCTCATGTAATGGAAAGTTCCCTTCCCACAGCAGGGGCTTTGGACTGGATGGTCTTTAAAGGTCCCTCCCAACCCAAGTCATTCTATGGTTCTATGATAAACTGTAAACATTTTAGATTTTGTGATTTACTTCCATGATGAACGGAATTTCTTTTTAAAATGGGGACTACTTTTCCTTCTCTATTAATGTTTTTTTGTAAGATTATAATGTTTGATTATAAGATTACACTTGTTTTGATGGTGGTTAGGGTACAAATCAATAAAAACAAGGAAAATCCCATAATGGACCTCCACTCTGGATCTTCCTTACCTATACACATGTTCATCTCCAGAAATACTAACTTTTCCATAAACATGGATACACACACAGAGCATTTATAAAGCCAAAACAGCAAAGTGGCTTTATGCCTGAAAAGAAAACTTTCCAATATATAGCATATAAATAGATAACATGCTGCCTTTCTGGTTCAGTAAATAGCCTGAAAAAGTGCTCTCAGGAGATATGAATTTGTAGTGCCCCCCCCCTTTATTTCACTGAGAGGTTAATTCTGCTGTCTAAATGTAATACTTTATTGTCAGCATGGAAATTGCCATCACAAGGGAAGCAATTGCACTTTCTGCATTTCTTTAGGGATTGGAAAATAAATCTGCACCGAAAGAAAAAAGCCCAATATCTCCTCATGTGTAGAAGGAAGCACCAGGTTACTTGACATGAAAAGCATTGGGAACTTGTGCAATGGCCAGTACACAAACCACCAACAAGCCTAGACAAGTTGGATATGACAAAATAGAAAGCCACACTGGACGTATCCTGCAGACACTGCTGCCCCTGCAACTGGGATGCTGTGCTTGCAGCAGCCAGCAAGAAAATGGCTCAGGAGTATCTCACAGAGATGAATTCAAATAAAACTTTTCCAGCCCTCCATGGTACACTTGTTTCTGGTTCTTGAGCAGTTTAATTCCTAGTCACTTTTGTGTTAATAGTAAATCTGAAAGTGCAAAAAAAAAGCATGTGGCTCCATGACCCATTGGCAGAGCCCATTCCATCAGACCCCTCATTCCAGAGGCACCTGCATGTGAGAAACTTTTTGCAGCTTTTCCAGCCATTGCTGGAGGTAAGACAACCTCCTCCCTGTGTAATAAACAGATTTCTCCTGCTGTCTTTCCCCCACCCTGCACACCACAAACATAGCCCAGCAGCAGTATTTTCAAGCACAAACACGCACAGAAGGACTTAATGCTTTGTGTTGTTATACCCAACCCCCATAAATTCATGCTCATGTAATTACTGCTCTCTGTTTGCCTACTGATAGCGAGTTAAAAATACCACACACACCCAAAATTAGAACTGGTTGCTATTTTTGTTAAATTCCCGCAGTTGATATAGAAGAAAATGTTGTGATGAACCACATGAGATCCCTCTTGCCTGCACTAGTCAGGACAGAAGACTGCAACACTACCAACAAAAAAACCCCACCAAAAGCATGCCATGCACATACCTAGACAAATCTGACTGCGTTATGATGGCATCAGTCCTGTATCCCTTTTCCTTTCTTCATCTGATGCTTGGTTCTTCTACAGTGGGAATGGATTTGAGCTGGGATCTTTTCAATCAGAGCCTGCATTTAAATGCAATGTAAAATCTTTCTGCAATATCCAGATTCCTAGTTTATATTCCAAGGTACTCCTAACTTAGACTAAACATAAAATATTTCTGTTATTTAAATAAAATGTAAAATGATATGCAAGCCATTTCTGTTCTATCCAAATTCCTAATTTATACTCTGAGGTGTCTCTTACCTACAGGGACCTACTTACCATTGATGAAACATTTATTTTTGAAGTCTTTGAAATAACATAAAATTAATCTAATATTAAATAAACACCAACAAATTTCCAACTTATATTCAGTTTGTAAAATCTTTGTCATTTGAGCCATCTCTTTATTACATACAAGTACCTTATTTGCCATTTAAGCTTCTGAGTCCATTTTTAAAAGCTTTGTGGAAGGAACTGTCTGGAAATCCCATAAGGTCAATCCCTTCCCAAGAAAAACTAATGAGAATGTGTTTCCCAGTGCCTTTTTGAGGTGGGGAAGTCAGGACATGCACACAGTTTCCCTTTCACTTCTGATAGGCTTCTCTGAGAAAATAACATTGCACGAAAACACTCCTGAGCTGTTAATGTATTTTGAATTTTGCATCAATAACACAAAGAAATAGCTTGTATGTGAGACCAGGCAAAGCTTCAGCTGGCAGCCACTGGAGACAGAAACTGCATTAGAAAAAAAGAACTACTGTAAAGCTGCATTCTTGTCAATATCCTCTCACACTTTTGCAGCAGCAGCAGAGACAATACCAAATGCAGACATGCCCCTGCCCACTGCACAGGCCTGGATCATCACAGAGAGGCTGGGATAAGCAGATGAACACTTGGCTAAGGACCAAGGAGCAGATTTTCCTCTTTTTTTTTATATATTGAAAAACCAAGACACAATCAAGGTCCCAGAAGGATTTCCAAAAGTGATTAGGAACTCAAGTTCTGTGAGTCAATTGGTCCTTCTGAAAATCCTGTATAGTAGCAAATGAACTGCATCACTGAACATCAAAATACCTCTGTGCTCGTGCTGCTTCTGCTAGGGACCTTGATTTCAGAAGGGCAAAGGTTAGAAATTTCTTCCCCTTTAGTTCACCTACCTTTCCCCAAAATGGGAAAGCTTATCCTCTTCTTGCTTAATGAAATTGTAACAGCCCTATGAACTATTTTAACTGAAATTGTAAGATCAGCACTCAATGCCCTTGCTGTGGCCACCCAAATCTTTGCTTTACAGAAAACAATTTGCTTTCAGTTGTGGTTTACCTAGACAGATTTCACTGCAATGCCTCTCTGATCTGATAGTGCAGAATTGCAGGGTCTTTTTTTTGGGCAGGGATCCCTCTTGGATTAGTAAGTGACGCAAAGATTGCAGAGTCCATCCTGGTGCCTTCAGACGGTGGTGGGCCAAATATTGCCCTCTCTACCTGCACATCTCTACTGACAGGAATTGTCTGCCCACATGGGACCTTGGGACTGCTGTTCATACACATTGTCCTTGGAAATGTGATACCAATCTATTGCACAAAGACTACAGAAGAATTGCACTGATTTTTTTTTCTTTTTGCTTTATAGAAGATAGTGTTCCCTCAGTGTGATAGATACTGAACACGACTTTTGCTCAGGCTGCAAATAGCAAATTACTTAATCATCAACTATTTAAGTACCTGTTTGTTTTGTCATGAAGTGAAACTTGCGAGCAAGATCGTATTACATGTAAAGTGGCTTCTTGCATCCTAAATACTAATCCTCAAGTAAAACCAAATTAAAGCTTGTCCCAGGGTCACTTTAGTAAGTCTGAGCTGATGCATCCCACTCTCTCGTATCCTACATTAAATGTTCTTTGCCTTGTCTTTGTGCCAACACCAACATTTCGCAGCCTCTGAATGACCTTGGCAGAAGGATGGGGATGCAAGCTGGGAGGGACCCAGTCCTGGGAGGGCACAGGAGCCACTACCAGCCACTGGCAGCAGGAACAGGGCTGAAAGGTACAGCGAGCCCTGCAAGGGACAGGGGTTTGCTAAGCACCTGTGGTCTTAAGATGGAGATGATGGGAAATGTTAAGGCGGCAATTGTGAAACGGGAGAAGCCCCTGAAAAGGAAAAAGCACAGAAACATAGGGTAGTGGAGACTCAAGGTGGAGGAGAAAGAGTGGAACTCCGCAGGGGACTATGCAAGAAACAGGGATGTGAAAGGAAGTGCAGGAGCAGGAGCGGCAGGCGAGAATCCACAGGAGGGGAAGGGAGGAGGCCGGGGCTGGGGTGTGCGGACACAGGCAAGGCAGCAGGTGTGTGGAGCGGGGAGCCGAGACGGGATGGGCCTGGGAAGAGCGAGGGCTAAAGGGCGCGCTGCTCCCGCCCAGCGCCTGGTACGGCCGGTGCCAGCTGAGTGCGGGAGCGAAGGACGCGCTCCCGGAACGCGTGCCCGGCCCGGGGCTCCCGGGGAGCGGGCGCCGGGCCGGCCCCGGCTCCCCTCGGCCGCCGGGGAACCCGCCCGCTGCGGCCGCCCCCGGGGAGGGGCAGCG